>NW_027270975.1:1782500-2386011 GCF_040938485.1 Diadema antillarum | reverse complement strand
CAACCTGTTTCCACAGCAACGAGATTAGAAGATGACAAAGAGTGTGAGAAAAGATGACCACCTAGGAAGAAACATGTGTCTCTAATCATGATAACAGAATATTACATGTGATTACCCAATCTACTGATATCAATAAAAAGATGTGGCTCCGCCAGTAGCACGTCTGCCTTACAATCAAATGGCTGTGGTTAGTTTCGCAAGTCTAGCTGAGCAATGTTGTCTGTAATCATCCTGTTCCCTCTAGTATGGGGCAATTATAACACTCCGTTCCTCATGTAGGACATCAAATTGAGGTACCGTGTGTGAGTTCGTCAGAACTCACTCACGTAAAAGATCTCACTTGCTTTATTCATTCATTGCAAAGAGTAGGGTGCTAACCCTGTGAAGTGGTCTGCCCACATACCCAAACAAGGAAACACGTGAATGATGCCGACCCCTCATGGTTTGGACCAGATGATTAGCAATTCTGTAAATGTCAATATTTTTGAGCGATCAATTTTCACGGTGGGCAGCTCAAAAACATATTCGCGTGTTCTTGAATTCACACTGTGCAATTGTCAACCCATTCAAATGAGCAGATAAAATTGTGAAGATATTTTCGTGGGTTTTAGAATTCGCGCTAGCGAAAAGTAGCGTGAAATATGTAAAAATTAACGTGCCACAAAAATTTCTGCATTTACAGTAGTTAGCAAACGGTATCAACCAGGAAAGGGAGAAGAGGAAGAAGAAAAAGTGTCTCACATCAGGTTTGAGGTCCACAGCTTGCCTGTAGTAGACCTCCGCTTCCTCATTTTCCTTTGCCTGGCGGAGGGAGTTGGCAAGGTTGAAGGTGATCTCAAAATCATTGGGCTGCAAGCGGAGGGCTTGGTGGTAGAAGTCAGACGCCTGTTTGAAGTTGCCCTGGTCATGCCAAAACTGACCTGGAGATTCAATTGGAGGATGGATCGAAGGACAAAATAACGGTAATGAAAGTTGATACAAACTAATTTTCAAGGCTACCAAGTTCTATTTGCTTTCCAACTCTATATCATGTATTATAGATTTTATTACCGAGTAAACTCGGGCTGGGGTCTATGGGAAATGCATGTTGTAGCAAAATTAGCCCATCCTCAACGGGTAAAGCTGAGGCCTGTAGCTCCTCTAATTACTCATCCACATAATATGGAAATTGTACAAAAAAAGAAAAACACTGAAAAGCTGATGATCTCATTCCGATGGCTTATAGGAACCATTCCAATATTCTTTCATGTGCAAGACATCGGCAGACACAAAACTAAAATGTTTGAACACATATGCAACTCCGCTACCCCGTAAAACAAACAAATGAATTGCCATCATCTCACTTGAAAAAACAGAGTGAAAAAAAAGAAAAGGAAGATTTATCACATATCTTAAACAGCCAAGATCTCTTCAAATATTGAAACAAAATCATAAATATAAATGAATAAGATAGACAAACTTGGCCGGTATGCTTGGCAAACTGTTCACAGTTTGTTTTTCATTGCAGTGTTGTATCATTACTATGTGTATTCAAATGTTGTAATCATATGTCTTGGAAATGAAATAAAACAAAATGAAACTGTAATAGAGTGACAGAGAGAAGTACCAGTCCTGAGTCTTACCATAGTGTCGAAACACATTAGCATTCTCTGGTTCAAGGTCCACTGCTCTCTGCAGAAAATACTCAGCATCATGTGCTCGATTCTGAGGACGAACGAAAAAAAAATAAAAACAAGGAAAAGTAGAAATTACGCGGTGCGTAATATATGTCCCCGCCGGAAGTAGCATTTAGTAGCAAAATGCACAATATAGGTAAAAAGATGAAGGTCAAAGGTCAAAGAAGTCAAAGGTCAAAATTCTATGTAGAAGTTTTGAAGCCCTCACCTAGTGCCATCACATAAAGCAAACGGAATCGAAATCGGGTTAGAAATGGCGAAGGAGTAGCATTTTGTAGGCAATGTGCAATATAGGTCAAAAATCAAGGTCAAAGGTCAAAGAAGTCAAAGGTCAAAATTCTGTGTAGAAGTTTTGAAGCCCTCACCTAGTGCCATCACTTAAAGCAAACGGAATTGAAATCGGGTTACAAATGGCGAAGGAGTAGCATTTTGTAGCAAAATGTACAATATAGGTCAAAAATCAAGGTCAAAGGTCAAAGAAGTCAAAGGTCAAAATTCTGTGTAGAAGTTTTGAAGCCCTCACCTAGTGCCATCACATAAAGCAAACGGAATCAAAATCGGGTTAGAAATGGCGAAGGAGTAGCATTTTGTAGGCAATGTGCAATATAGGTCAAAAATCAAGGTCAAAGGTCAAAGAAGTCAAAGGTCAAAATTCTGTGTAGAAGTTTTGAAGCCCTCACCTAGTGCCATCACTTAAAGCAAACGGAATTGAAATCGGGTTACAAATGGCGAAGGAGTAGCATTTTGTAGCAAAATGTACAATATAGGTCAAAAATCAAGGTCAAAGGTCAAAGAAGTCAAAGGTCAAAATTCTGTGTAGAAGTTTTGAAGCCCTCACCTAGTGCCATCATATAAAGCAAACAGAATCAAAATCGGGTTAGAAATGGCGAAGGAGTAGCATTTTGAAGCAAAATGTACAATATAGGTCAAAGGTCAAGGTCAAAGGTCACAATTGAAATTCTGTATAGAAGTTTCAAAGCTCCCATGTAGTGCTATCATATAAAGCAAACAGAATCAAAATTGGGTTAGAAATGGCGAAGGAGTAGCATTTTGAACGTTTTGATCACACACGGACGCACACACGGACGGACACACGGACGGACGGACGGACGGACGGACACACGGACACACGGACACACGGACACACACACGTACGGAGCCCGTTTCATAGTCCCCTGCTCAAACTCGTTCGGCGGGGACAAAAATTGAGATACAAAAATCCTCAACAAGAATAATCAGTGCTGTAATAGATTGTTATCAAATGTCAATGTCACCATGAGGCCCATTTACACTTGCTTGGAAAAATCATGATTTTTCTAAAATCGCGACATTTGGGTGCAAGTTGCTAAAGCAACTACATCCAAACGCCCTCGAAACATCGCCAGAAAAATTGCCAGTGCGATTTTTTGAAACATCGCGATGTTTGAGGCGAAGTTTAGTGAGTGTAAACCCAAGCCGGAGAAATATCGCGATTTTTCATCATGTGACTTTCAGTATCAGATTGCACTGGGATTTTATGCGCGCTCCCGATCCCTCTTTCGAACATGTAGAGAGTACGTCGGCCGCTGGCCATACTACAGGGTACATGCTGTACAGGTAAACGGCCGATCCTCGGCTTGTGGTCTCTCACCTCCCTGATGAAACTATATTGTATATAAAAACTAGTAACAAACCTGAAGTTCTACAGCCATTTATCATCACCCCATAACGACTTAACAAAATAATGTTCTCCCAGAAAAATGCATTGATTTTGGGAGTGCCCATACTGCTCTCGGTATACGTTGACTTTGTGGAATACAGGAGTACGTAACAAGTGTCGGTAAAACAGAGTTCTTGCTGTCGCCCGATGAAATACCAGTCCTAAAAACACGCCTACTTCTCACTTTCGTCATATCGGCGAAATTTCATGATCTCCGTCAATGCTGCTTTCATCAACTTTCCCATACTAAGCTGAAGTTTTACACACCTGCTACGTATGTGATCTAATATAGCAAGTTATAGTTTTTCTGTAAGTTTACACTCTCGAGAAACACAAATTTATGTGTGCATTGGACTGATAAAAAGCCCTGGCTCAACGTTCCAACCAGCTAGCTAGCTGTGAGCAAAATAGACTGCACTGCAGTCAGCTGGCAGTGAAAATGAATAGCCCGCGCTTCCACTCATCCACCGTGTTGAAGAACGGTAAGTTACACATGCGCACTACCGACCAAAAAATCGCGATGTTTCATGAAGCTAAAACTTCACATGCTTTTGTGCAAGTGTAAACGGTGGAACCAAAATATCGCGATTTTAAAAATCGCGCTGTTAGTAGGTGTAAATGTGGCTCATATGTATTTTCTCTTTTTTTAAGATCTCAACTGCTTTCATTTTTTGTTTTAAATGTTTTTTGAAATTGCAGATCAGCATATTAACAAACATGTCGGAAAATCCCCCAACAAAACCACTGGCTTCACTTTTTCTGACATGTTCATTAAGACAGTAGATCAGCAGGTGTGCTATTAAAAAAATACAAAGGGTGACATTTGATAACAATCTGTTACAGCACATCTCACCTCTGCATTAATAATCTCTTTCTTTCATGAATAATCAGGTCTGCAAAAATTGATGGTTTGACTGCAATAAAAAAAAAAGGATATCAAGTTTTCTGTCAGGCTTAACTATAGAAATCATTACAATCTAAAATTGGGTTAAAATGACTTCTCCTCCCATCTTTATGGTTTGCAGTATCTACTCAAAGAGATTCAATTTCTGAGGAAGTATTTCAAACATCATTTTTCATTCTTCCAAACAACAGCAGCACAGGTTTGATAGAACATATATATGTGATCAACAAGAAACTAGAGAATTTCATACCTTCAGAAACCAGATCAAGTTAACAAAGAATATTCGCCATGTAATGTCAGAACTATCTTTGCAGCCTCCCATCTACAGACACGTGACAATTCAAACCAAGTTGATATACTCTGCTTAAAGTATACTCAGAATAGAGTCTCTATTCTGTAAAAGTGGATTAAAAAAAATTCACATGACATGAAACTAGCACAAAACTAAAAGCGTGTGAAATTGTTTATTGTTTAATGTTTTATGTCATAGTATTCTATATCTTTGATCTCAAGGTACATGTAGGTATAGTGTGTTTGTGTGTGTCCCTTGTCTGTATAAAGTCAAAGGGTATCAACCCCTTGCACTTGGCTGAGTGAGTAGAGTTTGTTGACCCCACACAGAGGGAATGACCTCACTACTTCACTGCTTGAATAGGCTTGTGCATTCAAGAGAGTCTAAACAGTGAATTTTCATGAACTTGCAGGTGGAGCAATATTGATTTTCTTTTTTCAGATGGTTGGCACAGGTGTTAAATGTTTGTTAGAAATACAAGGCATCTGTAGATTTCTGTGCTATTTTGAGAAGCAGTCACACCTGTTTTAGCCTTGATTGTTTTGAAGTAGATAAGAAATGCATAGCTGTAGATTTCTGTGCTATTTTAAGAAGTAGTTGCACCTGTCTTAGCCTTGTTTTGAAGTAGATATGAAATTCATAGTTGTAGATTTCTGTGCTATTATAAGAAGTAATTGCACCTGTTTTAGCCTTGATTGTTTTGACGTAGATAAGAAATGCATAGCTGCAGATTTCTGTGCTATTATACGAAGTATAGTTGCACCTGTTTTAGCCTTGTTTTGAAGTAGAGAAGAAATGCATGGTTACATTGGCTGAAAAAAGTAAACATTAAGGGCTTGATTATCTATTGTCTTTAGCTTTTGTTACATTTACAACAAAATAAACATGTTATTGGCATGAAAGTCTTCATCATCCCAAATGAAAAAATCATGGAGATAATTTCACACCCCAGAACTGTTGTGCTATTTGTAGTTTTCTTCACTTTTGCTAGTCCTTATAATACACTGTAGTTTGAATGGATTTGCTGTCATAATGCAGATCAGTTATCTTTTACCATAGTACACACAAAATTCATCTTATCCGGCGGAGCATGAAAAATAACTTGCATGAAAATGTTTGCTTTTACAGAGCATACATGTATCTGTTTTTCATAACCTCAGGGCTGGTAGTGATGAGATATGAAGGCATGAAGTGTAGTACCTACAGTTTATAGAATGACCCAAAAGACTTACCGTCTTGCTGAGGAGGTTGGCGTAGGTTAGGTGGGCAGGCACATGATCTGGTTTGCTCAACAGTGATTCCTGGAACCACTTCTCAGCTTCAAGAATGTTACCAAGCTTGTAGTGGGTCTCACCTTTCATGGAAGAGGAAGAATTTAAAAGAGGAAAACAGTAAGGTGAGATAACAGTGTCAAATACATGTGATAGTTCAAGCTTTACATCCATTGACATCTTGTATGTGTGGAATATCTCAGTTCATCAGATTTAAAACACACACAGCATGAGCAATCACTTCTGGGTAATGTTTAACGGCCCGTTAATGATCGCCCCGTCACTGTACAGGCATGCTAACCTGAAAACATTGACTGCACATTACTTGAATATGAGACCATTCTGAAGCAAATAATTTTCACACAACAATAGATATATAATGTACTCTTAAATGAATCCCACAAGGATTGGAACAATCATCCCCAGCATTCCCACTGATTCCCACTGATCAGTTACTCACCATCCCCTTTAAGATCTTTGGGGATATTAAAATCTTGCAGGACACAAGTGGACACCAAGTTACTTTCCCCTACTGCAATGACACAAATAGTAAGCAGGATGTACACTGTAAATCCATTCGTATTAGTGTTAGATTTGGTGTGTTATCTTATTGAATTTGATCATGTAGTATTGTATTTAAAGGGAGGTGTAAGAACTCAGATGTTAAACTCACAAATCTGAGACATGTGAGGCTATCGAGTATAAGACAGATTATGCGATGCATAGATCCTTTAACCATATCTTCCTCAATTAAGGTGAAGTGACCATATTACTGAGGTTTGAGGGCTTCATTTCACTTGATTTCTGTTGTCCATGTCAAAGTAAGATTTAACACAAAATGATAATGCTCCTGCTATCACAAGACATACATTATCAACTGAGAGTCACTCCCCTTAACATATAAAGAAGAACCATGCATACTGCTGAAAATATATATCTCTCAGTTCCCATGAAGATATCTCAAACCAGAATAGGAACTTACCCAGCATGTTGAAGAGACTCTGTGGTGAGTAGTAATCTGGGCGTCGGTCAAGAGCTTCTTCCAATACTTCCAAGGCTTCCTATTGATAGCAAGCATTGCAACAATCATTTATTGAGAGCTTGTAAAGCAGTGAATCTGTGGCACCACTATGATCATTGATACTATCATCATCACTATGCAGTTGTTATCATGACATCATCGTCAACATCATTGTCATGGCAATCATTCATCACAATAAATATCATCCTCATCGATCTTCATCACACAATAATCTTCATTACCATCGCCATCAGCAGCAGGAGCAGCAGCAGCACAATCATCAATGTCATCATTACTGGAATAGTCCTAATCATCGTCATCATCATCACAAGTCACACTCTGGTCAAGTTAAAACCTGAAAAATACTCGGCTACAGTGTAGTTCTGTTGACTCCCTGTCCTCACATGACCAGTGTGTGTTTGACATGTAGTTACATTTGAGGGAGTGCCATTTGTCGCCCTCTCTCAACAAAAACATTATAGTTTAGGCATTTAGCCAGATCACATAAACAGAATATTGTCACAGCAAATCATTATCATCACATCATTTATCACGTCACTTCCAGAACAATCCTAATCATCAATGTCATCAACGTCATCACCACTGCAATCATCCATAGCATCATCATCATCATCATCATCATCATCCTCATTAAAACCATCTTTATTACCATCATAACAATTTACCACAATCATCAACATCATCTCATCTACCACTCCCCCTGGTCCCCCTACCTCATGTCTATTGGCCTCCTGTAGGAGCCTGCCCAGGTTGAATAGTGCTGATATGATGCCATGCATCTGTCCCTTTGGGTCCTTCAGGCCAGCATCGTCCAGTTTCGCTGCCCGCCGGTAGACCGCTTCAGCCTCTGTAATTCGCCCGACGGTTGTCATGGCAATGCCCAGATTCAGGTGGGCCACTGGATTCCAGAAGGAGCATTATTGGAATATAGACATTTGGAGGTGACATCACATTCTAAAGCAATGTTAACCCGTTGAGGACGAGTCCCGAGTATACTCGGGCAGGTGTCTATGGGAAATGCCTGTTGTAGCAAAATCAGTCCGTCCTCAACGGGTTAACAGTAAAAACATACCAATTTTGTAAGTGAGTAAAAAATGTAACTTAAAGATAAGGCAGTTCAAATTTGTGAGTGAGCCATTGGGGCTTTCTATGTTTCGGTTTTTATGTATGCTAGATTTTAGGTTTGAGTTATGGGCAGAATTTACATTAATTCTGGCAAAAGTGATTTTCATAGAAATGCAAATGAATCACTAATAAATCATTGTCAAATTCATTTAGAAGTTTAAACTTGAAAACTTGACAAAGGCATTTCATTTGCATTCTAACTCTTGATCTATAAAAGGATTAATGGACATAGAGAAGGATCAATTTCTATCAAAACCATGGGTCAGCATCTTAAATAAACTCCAAACTTATATTTCACCTCATATTCCATACACAACAGAACACGTCTGTCTAGAAAAGGCACAGAAATGAGCAATCATCTCAGAAGATTTGTTACGGTAGATCAAGACTAATCAAGGAGAATATGTCTGTCTTGCAGATTCCCCTTCTTCCTGCCATCCAATGTCTTTTGATCCTGACAGTCACACAAGATTGGCAACATGGCACTTACTTGACATGCGAGGGCGACATTTGATTGCCATCTGGTAGCTCTCGACTGCCTCTTCCACTCGACCCACCTCCTGAAGCAGGACACCTCTGTGGAAGGGAAGTGAGAAGAGGTTTGCAATGATCATGGTAACAGCAACATGAGATATTAATTTTATGCTTCCCTCACTCTACTGGTGACACACAACTGCTCAAGAAGAATGGCATTCCTGTCAATTCCTAATCAATTTTTACTATCTCTTGGCTTGGAAGCAACAACAGAATAACTACATTACTGTTGTAATAACTTAAACCATCTAATATAAATCTGAACATACACAAGAACATATCAACATATTATTATTAATTAGATTAAACTAATGACCTTCAAGCTCTGGGACAATAGTATAGTAACAGTGGCTCTCTTGGCATATACAGATGATGAAACTTACTTCCATAGAAACTTATTTCCATAAACAAGAAGTACACAAGAGCCTGAAGATACCATGAAATCCTAACGAAAGTAGATTTGGCTTCAAAAAGTGAATCCAATGTCATGCAAATAGACAATCTTTATGGGTCACATACTTACAAGTTATAGTGGACATCTGCCATGTTCTTCCTGTATGTCAGTGCCTTTCTGTAGGCATCTTCTGCCTCTCTTATCCTTCCAGCAGTCTTGTAAATATTGGCAAGATTCCCTAAAGCTGTGAAGGGCGAAAAATACGATATTGACTCATTAAAAATCAGCAAAACACAAACATTTGCATCTCTCTGGCAGTAATATACACATGCTGCTAACTCAACTGAGCTCAATGTAAGAAGGATAACAGCGCCACCTATTGTTGCTTGATGGAAAATGTTCCTGGGTCTTGTAGCAGTCAGAGTCCCTTCTCTGTGGAAAGAATCAGCATCAATTCTACACAATTGATTCATAATGGTTCATATGATCCACTGTCTTGCCCAAAGAGGATTAAGTGTCTCATGTAAACCCATCTATGAGACCTCCCATACCCTCCTAAATAAGAATTTTACCTTCCTGCACATTTTTGTCACATCTTTACTGTAAGTCTTATCAGCTCTTTGGTTGACAGAGGCATCTAGCAGTATACAATTTATAGATGGATACTGCTTTGCTAAAAGAGCATGAATTTATGTTTTTGTTATCATCCACTGCTATTCCCAAGAGGCAGATACAAATATTTCTACTCCAGCTGCAATGTTCTCTTTAAGGAATAATCAATAACATTCTTCAGTCCCACTTGGTACTAGTGTGATGCACAGTAATCATGTCATGTGAGCTAGTCTTCACACTAAATATTCCCCTTCTTTCGAATAGTTGTTTGACCACAATTGATGGCACGAAAAAGCACAGACCAGTTCAGCTTACTAAACTTTTGATGATTGCTGGAGTATTTCTCCTAGAATATCTTTATTCTTGTAATACCTTTTGGTGGGTTGACGGCAATCCCAGCCCTGTAGAGAGATTCCTCAGACTGCCAATCTCTGTTTCGCATCGCCGTCTTGCAGGAATATAGGCACACCAGTATCAGGATGAGGCCCAGGAGAAGCTTGCGGACCATCGCTTCCGATCTTTGCCAAACCTGGCTGGTGACCTCTGCCAGGCCCAGACAGAAGCCGATGCTTGGGATGTATAAGATGCGCTCAGCCACCACGAAACCTACATAGCACAGAAGGTTAGAAGCGGGCAGGAAGGGGAATATCAGAAAGGATGTCGCCATGACGATTGTACCCAGGACTCGCTCTCGTTCTTCTGTCTCTCCCTGCATTTTCATTTCTGCTGTGTTGCCATGGTTACACCAGCTATTGCTCCTGATCCGGTTGTGACCGTTTCGTTCGGGACTGTAGGAGGAGTGGCGCGGCGGGTTGGCTCGCTTGCGGGTGGACACACAGCCGTTGCTGTGCCGTGGGTAGAAATTGTTGTTCTCCTTTCTGGCAGATATGATGGCTTTCTTTGCATGCCCACTTCGGAGCAGTTTAGACTCCTTCCCATTAGTTTTGTGCGATACCCCATTACATAATAGCTTTTGGTCACCCTCCTCTCCGTTGGGAACAGAGTCAAAACTTTCATGAGACTGAGACGAAGGCACATGTTTTAACCTGCCCGCCCCCCTTACAGAGACCTCGTGGAGAAAATTTAACTCCCTAAATGAATATAATCCAAGAGAGGCTAATGACCCATAGAGGCACACACTCCACAAGTTCCGGACATCGGTTATTGTTTGAATGAGTGGGATGGATTCCATGGACCAATCAAAACTCAGCGTCACTGGGAACATCAGTAGCCATGCATTGTATGCTGGTAAGAAGAGGAAGGTCAAAGTTCGTGCCAAGACACTGTGTGAAACTGATGCTGGATTGTCGGCGGGCGCAAAGACCGGTGGCTGCGTGCCGGTTGCGTAAAAGCGCAGACACAGTAGGCCGCCCCCAAGTGCTCCATTTGCTAGAAGTGACAGTCTGATTTGGTGGTATTCATTCTGTCGAGAAATAGAATAAAAAGAAAACAATCAAATTTGTATCACATTTTGCACGGTATATACACTGAAATATCAAACCATGAAAGATTAGAAAGTTTTAGAAAGAGATAGTATTGATGAACTATATATGTGCTCGTTTGAATATTGTCTTAAAAACAGTTTTCTTGGTTCACAACAGTAATGTTTGTTTATCATAGAGTCATAACCCTTGGGTCTGCCTCCTTCATATTTAATTTATGCAAGTTCATCACTAAAATCAAAAGTTACGTTCAGATGGCAAGCCATAACCTCGAGGTTAGAGCTTGTACATTGTAGTTAGGGACCGTGAAGACGCACTCGTAGAAATTAGCTAACCTCGAGGTTTGCTCGATGTTAAGAACCACGAGAAAACTTATGGTTAGCGTTCTAATCACGAGCCGCGGGGGGGGGGTCCCCACTCGTAGTTAAGCACCGTGTGGACACAAAAATCAAGGCACTCAAAGGGGCAGGAATTTGACCTCGAGGTTTCGTAACCTGGAGGTTAAGATTTGTCGTGTGGACACACGTTGTAGTTAGGGGTCAAAAGCTTAACCTCGAGGTTTCCTAACCTCAAGGTTAGGGTTTGTTGTCTGAACATAACTAAAGTTAGTTCCATCCTCTATCTAAAGATCTTTTACCCCTTTCAGTAACCGTCTTGGCTCGGACCAGGAGCGGGCCAAGTCAAAAAATTTTGAGTTTATGAATGGGTTGGGCCAAAGTGGCCCGTGCCAGGAGCGGGCCAGGAGCGGGCTATTTTGGCGCTGCTGCAGCTAGCACCAGGTGCGGACCAGGCACGGGCCTGGCGCTGATCGAAGAGTTTATGAACGATAGCAGCACCAGGCGCGGGCCAAAATTCCTTTCACGGTCAAAGGTCACAGCTTACGCTGCTCAGCTCATAAGCACGCGGCATGCACATCAAATATCGCGCAAAAATGCACTTCCGCTCTGTCCATGACGTGTTCAGTTACCATGGCAGTTATCCCTTATGTGACTAAGTTTATGAATGGGTCATCATAAAAGTAGCGCGGCTCTGCTATAGTTACTGAACGCAATTTTTACTGCTTGGCGCGGGCTAATTTAGTTCGGACCAGGAGCGGGCCAAAAATGTATGAGTTACTGAAAGCGGTATTTATCAAGCATTTAGATATAAACATACCATTTCAGTGCAGTTGAAAGGCCAAAACAACTGACAAATCATCCCCATCTCTCTCTCTCTCTCTGTTTCGATCTCTCGCAAGCCCTATTCATCTATTTTTGTCCCTGATAATCAGTGACACTGCCTTCCGTGCAATGCCAAACACACAGCGCGTGTCGAAGTCTAATTGGGTAATATGTCTGCATAATAGGGAAACAATTGATTATGGAACTGTGCCTCAGTCCGATCCAATAAGGATTGCAGTCACTGACATTGAGTTATATCGACTACTCAAATGCGGGGAAAAAAAAACACTTGTCTGATTTTTTGGCTTGTATTATTGTCATCTTCACATAAAGCAGAATTTTTGTATGAAACTACTGTCTATCTAAAACAAATTCCTCAGAGAAAAATAGAATATAAATAAAATATATAGATATCAAAATACAGATGTAAATTATGTTGTTTTTCCTTTTATAGAAAAACACTTAATTCAGTGAATGCTTGCTTTCTTGTTCAGAGCTGCATCATTGCTATCACAATTTAGTATTTCTTTCATTATTTTGGTATACGCATAATTTCATGAAGTTCGCTAAAAATGGCATGGCACAAAAAATGGCACAGAAAAGAATGTGTATCAAGGTGCTGATAAGAATGTTGATGGTATTCTGATGATTTTTCACAGAAGTGTATACTTTAATTCATTTTGAGTACATTACAAGTGTGACAGAGCATCACACCGTTGTGTATTTCACGACGCGAAAATTCACCAGATCGCTATCATCGTGAGAGTGGCACTAAGTCATATTTGCAGTGTTCGTGAGAGTCGAGAGTGTTTCCAGCTCTCATGTTTCTTTTCTGCATGCCTGCGAGACGTTTGTCGGTTGGGATGGGCTCTGGTTACCACGGTTGCATCATGCCACTAATTCCCACGGTACACAGGGCCACCCGAACCAGCCGTAAGATTGGACATGAGGGCGCAGGTAAAGTGGGGGGGGGGGGGGGAAGCTGCATGATAATTTCTCCCTATGGCTGTTTGCATTTGACAAAGAGGAAATAGGTCACAACAATTCTGCAATTCAGTATCATCACCTAAAGAAAAAGAACAAGAAAAAGAATGTGGCAGAGCTCTACACAGTCCCACATGTTACCCATCTCGGTTATAGTGGATTTCCCTCACCCCTTCATGTAACTATAGTCAGGACCAGTTGCCATTCAGAATATCAACTCTCTGCGTATCAAATCTTAGATAAATACATCAACAGGCATATTTGTGACACTAAGAACCATTGCTCATGATTGTCTTTCAATGCACAGAGTAAAGGCTGCATGGGTTGAAAGTTCAGTCTGATCAAAGACTTATTGAAGAATTATTGACAAAATATGTAACAAACTATGAATGAGGAATGCTCTTCATGCTCATACAACTAGTAGATTGACAAGTAGTGCACTGATGTGTGCTTTAAAAGCATACTCTTATGATTAATAAAATCACAAATATTTTGTGAAACAAATGTTATATTTCATAACATTAGTTCTTTGTGTTCCTATATTTGTATTTTTCATGCAAGCATTGTGCGCTTTACTCTGTACAAAAAACTAACGCATTCAGTGCTCAGATTTTCACCTTTCATGAATAATTACTGATCGAAAATCAAAAGGAATACAAACTTGAACTCACGAAAGCCTTTGAACAGCATGCCAAGATTAAATATATATATCAACAATATTGATGATGGAGAAGATATTACATGAACCCATTCATTTACAACAAGTTAGGTAAGATCTGAATCAATACTCCACTGGGCTACATAATCTACTCTACTGATGCTGCTAAATTGTAAGAAAACGGCATTAGGACATTCCTAGATTTGGTTGCAAAATTGTTCCTTTCCTCCACTATACAAACTGTTCTCATCTATCATTGCTGATTATTGTCATCATCATCATCATCATCCTAATCCTCATCATCATCATCATCACCATCATCATCATCATTATCATCATCATCATCATCATCATCATCATCATCATCATCACCATCATCATCATCATCATCATCACATGTGGAATATCATAAACAGTATTCTACAATTCATAGACACACTTTTGTAATACAGCTTATTGCAGTCTTTGCATGTCTCTGCATATGCAGCTTGAGCATTCTGGAAGAAAACACAACCAACAAATCCATAATAACTTAGCACCTGTTTCTGATTTACTCTAGACTGAGGCTTGCTACATTGTAATTTGCTACATTCATGTGACAAGTTATGACCTCCAAACTTTCACTTAACACCTTAATAGTAGAACAACTGCTTACATAAACCTTTGAGGGGGTGTGCAGAGTCATTCATGACTACAAGGAAACATTTTTCTTGTGCACTTATGAAGAATAACATACGGGGGCATAATATCATGAGAAAGAGAGAGGAGAAATGAATATAGAGGGAGACTAAGATCGGCAAAGATAGTGAGAGATGGATATATCTACATATTGGATATATATGGAGAGAGGAGGTTTTATACTTATTCTAAATGAATGCATTCATAATCATTCTTCCAATAAGTTTAAAGTTACGGAGTGTTACAAGAAAGAAAGGATGGAGTCATTACACTGACTGAAATCTGCCAATGCCATTCCACACACCAGCTGTTCCACAAACTGCTGTATGTGGCATGTCAATCAAATGTGCAGTTCTCATTGTGCTTACAAACATGACTACATCCACTTTATGCATGTTCCATGGTAGAAGTTGTGTCAAGGTCAAGATAAGCCCAGCCTGCTCAATGTGCTCACAGACCACACCATCTGTAAACCCTGAATCTAGTAAAACTTGATTGGAAAACTTTTCCAGACCACAATTATCTAAACAACGTTTAAAAAAAGAGAAAGAATGCTCGGGAGAAAAGTTATTCAAGTCTGCTTTCACACTTTTAAAGTTCTGTTCACACACACACACTAAAAGATTCAAGGTTTTTTAAATTGATTTTTTTTTTAGATGCCATTGAGATATCCTTCATTCTTGAGTGTGAACACATACACACACACACACACACACACATGCACAAACACACACAACAACTTAATTTTTGTTTTACACACAGCAATGTGAAAATCAATCCAGCATGATTTCTATTTTCTATTTTTTGGAAGTCAGGACAATTTGCCCGTTCTCGTGTGTGTGAATGGTACACAAAGAAACCATCAAGCTTTAAAATCAGTTTGTGCAACTTGCCACTTTAGGTTCATACACTCAGTGCTTAGAGTCATACTCCAGTTACTGTTTAGGCATGCGCAGACTCCATGAAGATTCAATATGTTTCCTTTGCAGCTACAAGCAATATTTTTCGTCGATGGCAAATACGATTGTTTTTTGCATCGCCATGCATGAAGCGATTACTCCTGTGTGTGAATGCAGCTAATTAATGAGCACCGGTATAGCATGAAACATGTTGGTGAACTAGTTTTCAAATAAGTTCTTTTGCCAATCTGAAAGGGCTGGAGGAGACCTAGAGAAAGGGAAGGAGAGGGATGAAGATAGAGAGAAAGATGAAGAGAAAGAAAGAAAATAATAAGGGAAAATGGACAAAGAAAGAAATGAAAGAAAGAGAGAGAGGGGGGGGGGGGAGAGAAGGGGGGGGGGGGGGAGAGAACAGCTAGGACGAGAGAGGGTGAGAGGACTGTACTAGACATTTCAATGTTACAAACCCTGACCTTTGGTGCCGCAAATTACAGCTGTAAAGTGGGTGGCAAATTTCTGTCAAAGCGAGCTCTCTTGTTGAACTTGGAATCGGAGATGCCTATTCAGGATGGCGCTAATGTGTGGCATTGGAAAGTGCAGAATGTTTAGGTAAGCCAGAGAGAGAAAAAAAAGAGTGAGCTTCCAAGCTGCATTGTTCTGGGCTCTGTTCACCAGAGTTTTCATGGTCTTGGCAATGTAAATGTGAATAAGAGACAGCACTTCATGTCTTTAAAGTAACACTGACAGCTCTCTTTCTCTTCTAAGCTCTCCCAAAATGCTGACAAATTGTGCAATATCTATCATGAGAATAATTTCAAACCGCAGAACTCTTTTATGACATCTTTCAAAAGGGGGAAGAGTTCTACTTATTTTTTTTCAAATTTACTCTGAAAAAGTAAACCATTCATCTCGAGAAGGAAATTAATCTGATGAAAGTAGTGATTTGAAAGCCATAGTTGTGTGAAAATTTGTGAATACTGTAAAACATGATATATTCGCGGCATGAATTTTCCGCGAATTGGAGTTGACAGCCTTTTTCGTAGCATGAAATTTTCGCGAAGTGCCACTGGCGTTCAATGCATATAGTGTAAACAAGGACATTCGCGTGCATTTTGATTTCGCGAATCTTGGCGCTCGCGAAATTCGCGAAATTACAGTGCACACGAAAATTCCTCGTTTTACAGTACTCCCCACCCCCCATAGGGAAAAGTTATGACTCTCTTATGTCAGTGTATCAGTATGATTCCTCATGATATCTACATTGTATGAAAAAAGGTATGAAACATAAAATGGCAAAGAGAAAAAGGACAAGGGGAAGGAAGCGGACGTGGAAGATGTGAAAGATGAGGATTAGATGGACAGGAGATGGAGAAGAATGAGATGAAAGACAAGATCCTGGAGGAGAAGGAGCATAAGATAGGAGAAAAGTGGAAGGAGTTGGTGGAGGAAGAGGATTAGGGAGAGGGCAAGTATTAGACAAGAGACCCGGGGGTCACGCGCTCACCTGAGTATCGCAATTTCACCTTCCATGTATTCTTGCACACTCTTACCTGAGAACATTGGAAACTTAGGTCTGCATATATGGCAGCCCTGGATCTGCAATGAACAAACTTGGAACTAAAGTCATCAGTGTACAAACTCATGGTATTAACTATGCTTTATCATTTCTGGTTCTAGAGTAGAAGATTTTAAATACCGGTATTCCTTAATGGGGGGGGGGGGGGGATGGGCCCCCTAGGGGCCCCCCAAGAGGGACATGATGCCCATTTGAAGGAATTGAGATTCCATTCCCCTAGGGATGCTACCTGCTAAGTTTGGTCAAAATTCATCATGAGGTTTTCAAAAAAAAGAAGATGAACATGTACAATTCAGGCCCCATTAGGACTCATCCCCATCCCCTTTCCTGGGGCCCAAGGGGCGGGGGCACCCCTGATTCTGCCAATCCCATGAACAAACTTGAAACTACAGTCATCAATGTACTTACTCATAGTATTATCTTAGCCCTATCACTTCTGGTTCTAGAGAAGATTTTTAAAGATTCCTTAATTTTAGGGGGTTTGGGCCCCCCCGGCCCCCCCCCCCCCCCCCCCCCCAGGTAGGCCATGGTGCCCATTTGAACAAATTGAGATCCTATCCCCCTCAGGATGCTAGCTACCAAGTTTGGTGAAAATCAGACATGGGGATCTCAAAGTGAAGATGAAAATGTACAATTTAGGCCCAATTAGGACCCCCCTCCCCTGGGTCCCAAGGGGGGCACCCCTGATTCCCCCATGAACAAACTTGAAACTACAGTCATCAATGTACTAACTCATAGTATTAACTAA
Source organism: Diadema antillarum (assembly GCF_040938485.1). Lineage (NCBI taxonomy): Eukaryota > Metazoa > Echinodermata > Echinoidea > Diadematoida > Diadematidae > Diadema > Diadema antillarum. Next base: position 2,368,317 of record NW_027270975.1, on the reverse strand, counting down.
GCCCTATCACTTCTGGTTCTGGAGAAGAAGATTTTTAAAGATTCCTTAATTTTTAGGGGGTTTGGGCCTGCCTGGCCCCCCCCCCCCAGGTGGGCCATGGTGCCCATTTGTACAAATTGAGATCCTATCCCCCTAGGGATGCTACCTGCCAAGTTTGGTGAAAATCGGTCATGGGGTTTTCAAGAAGAAGATGAAAATGTAAAAAGTTTACGCACGACGGACGACGGACGATGCACGCTGGACGAAGAGCGATCGCAATAGCTCACTTGAGCCTTCGGCTCAGGTGAGCTAAAAATGGAAGAAATGAAGGAGGAGGAGGATTAGAAGGAAGTGATGGATGAAGAAGATTAGGAGGATGGGGAAGAAAAGGATAAAGAAGGAAGAAGAGATGGAGGAGGAGAAGAAGGAGGAAGAGGCAGAGATAGAAGAGGACAAAGTGGAGGAGAGAGAGAAAGAGAATGAGATGGAAGAAGAGATGGAAGAAAAGAGGATTAGATGGAGGAGGGGGAGGAGGAGGAGAGGGAAGTGAAAGAGGAGATGGCGGATGAGCTTTAGAAGGAAGAGATGGAGGAGGATGATAAGAAAAGGAAGAGATGGAGGAGGATGATAAGAAGAAGGAAGAGATAGAGGAGATGGCGGAGAAAGAGGAGATGGAGGATGAGGATTAAAAGAAGGAAGAGATGGAGGAGATGGAGGATGAGGAGGAAGTAAAAGAGGAGATGGAAGATGAGGATTAGAAGGAAGAGATGGAGGAGGATGAGGATTAGAAGAAGGAAGAGATAGAGGAAATGGAGGAGGAAGAGGAAGAGGTGAAAGAGGAGATGAAGGATGAGGATTAGAAGAAGGAAGAGATGGAGAATATGGCGGAGGAAGAGGAGGAAGAGGCAGAGATAGAAGAGAACAAGGAAGGAGGAGACAGAGAAAGAGAATGAGATGGAAGAGGAGATGGAGGAGGATAAGAAAGAAGAGATGGAGGAGGAGGAGGTGGAGGAGGAAGTGATAGAGTAGATGGAGGACAAGGATTAGAAGGAAGAGATGGAGGAGGATGAGGATTAGAAGAAGGAAGAGATAGAGGAGATGGAGGAGGAAGATGAAGAGGTGAAATAGGAGATGGAGGAAGAAGAGATAGAGATAGGAGAGGTAGGATTGTAAGAAGAGGTGAAGGAAAGATGAAAAAGGAGGATTAGACGGATGAGGAGATTTAGAAGGAGAAGAATAACAAGAGACCCGCGGGTCTAGCGCTTACCTGAGTATCGCAAGTTCACCTTTCACGCAGTCACTCATCTAAATTATTCACAGATCTACCGAAATTTGACCAGGCATTCTCAAGTAGAAGATGAAAATGTACAATAAGGGCCCAAATTTTTTAAGATTCCTTAATTTGGGGGATTGGGGCCCCCTGGGGCCCTCTGGGTGGGGCATGGTGCCCATTTTGATAAATTGAGATCCTGACCCCCTAGGGATGCTATCTGCCAAGTTTGACGAAAATCCATTTTGAGGTTTTCAGGAAGAAGATGAAAATGTACAATTCAGGCCCCCATTTGGACCTTCCCAACCACCCCCCCCCCCCCCACCCCCAAAAGGGGCACCCCTGGATCTCCTATGAACAAACTTGAAACTGCAGTCATTAATGTACTCACTCATAGTATTATCTTAGCTCTATAACTTCTGATTCTAGAGAAGATTTTTAAAGATTCCTTCATTTTGGGGGTTTGGTCCCCCCTGGGGGCCCCCTGGGTGGGGCATGGTGCCCATTTTAACAAATTGAGATCCTAACCCCTTAGGGATGCTACCTGCCAAGTTTGGTGAAAATGGGTCATGGGGTTCCCAAGAAGAAGATAAAAATGTACAATTTAGGCCCCATTAGGACTCCTCCCCACCCCCCTGCCCTGGGTCACAAGGGGGGCACCCCTGATTCTGCCATGAACAAACTTGAAACTACAGTCATCAATCTACTAACTCATAGTATTAACTTAGCTCTATCACTTCTGGTTCTACAGAAGAAGATTTTTACAGATTCCTTAATTTTGGGGGGTTTGGGCCCCCTAGGGGCCCCCTGGGTGGGGCACGGTGCCCATTTTAACAAATTGAGTTCTTAACCCCCTAGGGATGCTACCTGCCAAGTTTGGTGAAAATGGGTCATGGGGTTCTCAAGAAGAAGATGAAAATGTACAATTTAGGCCCCATTAGAACCCCTCCCCACCCCCCTCCCCTGGGTCCCAAGGGGGGGCACCCCTGATTCTGTCATGAACAAACTTGAAACTACAATCATCAATGTACTAACTCAAGGTATTAACTTAGCTCTATCACTTCTGGTTCTAGAGAAGAAGATTTTTACAGATTCCTTAATTTTGGGGGGTTTGGGCCCCCCTTGGGGCCCCCTGGGTGGGGCATGGTGCCCATTTGAACAAATTGAGTTCCTAACCCCCTAGGGATGCTACCTGCCAAGTTTGATGAAAATCGGTCTTGGGGTTTTCAAGAAGAAGATGAAAATGTAAAAAGTTTACGCACGACGGACGACAGACGACGGACGACGGACGATGGACGACGCACGCCGGACGAAGGGCGATCGCAATAGCTCACTTGAGCCTTTGGCTCAGGTGAGCTAAAAAGAGGACATGGATCAGAAGGAGGAAAAGATGCATAAAGAAGAGGATTAACAGAAGAAGATGGAGGAGACAGGGGTGGAGGAGTTTAAGGAAGAGATGGCAAAGGAGGAGAAGAAAGAGAAGAAAAGTGAAGGGGATTAGAAGAAGCAGGAGATGGAGGATTGAGAGGAGGAGGATTAGGAGGTGACAGAGGACAAGAAAGAAGAGGCAGAGATGTAAGAGGCAAACGAAGAGATGGAGGTAGAGGAGCCAGAAGGAGGAAGAAGGGTAGGAGGAGAAGGAGATGGAGTAATAGGAGGAGACAGAGGAAGGAGGAGACAGAGGAAGGAGGATTAAAAAGAGGACACACAAAAGGAGAAAGAGGAGGATTAGAAGGGGAGCAGATGGAGGACAAGGATAAAGACCCAAGGAGGAGATGGAGGAGGATTAGAAGGAGGAAGAGATGAAGGAGACAGAGGAAGATGAATTAGGATTAGGAAGAGATGGAAGACACACAGCAGGAGGTGGAGTACGAGGAGATGGAGGAGGATTACATGGAGATGGAGGTACCATAAACATCTTACAAAACCTCATGGGAAAGTTGATGATGGCTCTCTTCTACCACTACAACTTAGGCTTCCATCAAGTTTTAATCTTTGCTCTGAAAATCACAATCTTCACATGATATAACTAAAAAAAAAGGGGGGGGGAGGGGAGGATGAGGGGGATGACTATGCAAGTTTTTGGCATTGCCTGATGCTTGCAAAAAAGCAAGATGGAATTTGTGGCAGATAGTGATATCGTCAATGTTTTCAAACACGCCAGCTAGACCATGTCAGATATATAATTTCTTCTTTGCAGACACAATGACATTCAATCATACATAAAACAATGGGGGAGTGAGGTCTGATGGCTTTCCTTTTCCTTGTTCTGATGGGTGGCAGTAGCTTCGAAGTCAAAATGTCGGGGGTCAGAGGTCATGGTAGTTCTTCCCCTTTGCCCGCTGAATCCTAATCCTGCAACTTGAGAGGATTATGGGGCTGTCGTGCAAATATTTGTAACTAAACAGTCTTTAGATTGCCACATTTGACATACACACCAGTCAAAAATTACACCACTTGACGTGCAAGTTTTAGGCGTTTAGATGTTTACATTGCATTACTTCTTGAAATTGCGTAGCCCCAGCTGCAGAGAGACAGCTATGGAGTAAACATGCACACGGCCTTGCATCAAGACTTTATAAGACATCACTTGATTCACTACAGGTAAAGCTACAAGTCAGACTTTCATTAACAGGTGGCGTCTTGACAAGAGGCCACATCCACTGGTGGCAGCAGGCATACATGGATGACTGGTGCTGTGAGAGAACTTCTTCTTTTTTTTAACCAAAACTAATGTATTTATCAAGAATTTCCATCAGAGCCATATGGGACAAAGTTTCCAGTATTGACCATTTTTCATATTCCATTTTTGTCATTGTTCTTTTTGTTCTTCTTATCACTATCATCATTATTTTGCCATCATTACTACTGTTTTCACAATTTTAATCACTAACTGCTATCATCTCCTTATTACTATCATCATAATCATCTATAACAACTTTAACTTTTTTATTTTCTCACGTCATTTTCATAAATACTCTTTTGTTTCTTACTTACTTTTTTTCTGTCAAGACTTTGGTTGGTTATGGAGGGATATAATGCTGGGAATATAATGCAACTCAACTGATTCTGATTTCCGATTGATAGAGCTGTATTGTTTCATTCACTGATGTTTTGTTGATAACTACAACCAAGCAATTCATATGGCTATCACTCAACAACTCACATGAGAGCAGAGGTATCTATTTGACATGGGAAACAAACTTCCACCACCATCCCAGAGGGACATTTATAACACATGGACAACTTTTAATTGATTCCTTTTTTATTTCGTCTTTTTTTTTTGGGGGGGGGGGGAAGGGAGAGGGGATGGGTATCTATTCATGATCTACCATTTGGATTTTTTTATTCAATATCTTGAAAGAATGCAAAGGTGGTAAAAATTATTCAAAGATGTAAATACACATGTATATATAGATATATTTTATAGATTGATGAAAGAACATATATTTTTTTTAATGAAACATAGAACTCTGGAAAAAAAAATATCAACATTAATTTCCTGGGGCAGAGATAGAACTATTCATAAATTTCCATAAAATGGCTAATGTGATTGTATTTTTGAAATTCCTCAAATTCTTATGTGATATTTGGTGGCACATTTGCCACAACATTGGAACAAGCTACTCTGTTCTGCTGTGGAGACTTAAAAGGTCTTTTTTTCTTCCGATTTTGGTTTTTCTTGTTCTGTGCAGCAATTCAAATACTTTAAAATCTAAATTTGTCATAACCTATCATAGTGGTCAAATTAATGATTTGTAAAGTTTACACTAATTCATTGATATGCAAAATGCTGAACACTGGATAAAGGCCACATAGTAATTTTTCCTGTTGCCATGAATATGTTTTATTGCAAGATTTTTTTTTATTGGCTCTCCTATAAAAGCTAAAAAATCAAGATTTCCTAGTATCTGGCACTCTCTCTTTCTCTAAAAAAAAAAAAAAAATGCATGAGCATATGTGCGTGCCTGTACTGCGGCAGGAAGCCTGACCTTAATGTGAAAGACAGTAAAGCGAAGCATGGACGGCAAACACCAGCAACATCCGGATGGGATGTCCTGTGTTCACACCCTACAAGACTCTATCAACATCTCATGCACCTTCCATGGGCTGAATGTCGCTAAGAATTGCTTGCTTGGGACTTAAGGCGGCTTTGCCCATAGCACATACGTTGAAAACACCTGCCGAGGGGCATTAATACATCTGCAAGCACTTTGACAGTTGAGAAAATGTGCAGACAAGGTATAAACAGAAATATTCCATGAATAGGGAGAATTCCATTAAAAAGCAATTCCTGTCCCCCCCCCCCAAAAAAAAAAGAAAAGAAAAAAGGCTGAATGAAACAAAATCAGGAACTATTCTGAATGTTAAACACATTATGATTTTCAGAGATGTAATCATTGCCAAATATTCTATTTTTCATTTTTCACGAAATATCACTCTCTCGTGATGTAATATTTAGCGAGTATTATGCAATAGAATTTATGTTTAGAGTAACGTCATATCCACAAAACACATTGGCCAGTTGAATAACCAACTACATATACATAAAGAAAAAAATGTGTGGGTGCCTTATAGCTGAAATATTGGACACCAACACTTGCACCAGATTTCAAATAGATGACAGAGTTTCTGTTTACGTTTTTTCCATGATGCTTTGTAGAACAAGAAACAGTAATCGTAGTTACTGGCCTCAATATAGAGCATGACATATCTAGTGTACCAGTAAGAATAATCTATCTGGACTGATGACACTGATTTCAAATGCTGTAAATATTCTCGCGTGCTAAACAGTCGCTGTGGCCAGATCAAATTGGAGGGGTTTGCTCCAAAAGTTCTCTCAACTCCAGGCAGATGCCCGCATGCATGCACTCACGCCCCAACGACCCTTTCCCATCGTACAGGATGAAAGTGCAATGCAGGTCACGTGACCTTGTTTGGCGCACGGCCGCATCTGTGCGAGGGATTGGCTGCGGAGATTTGGAGTCCATTAGATGTCAGAGGAGCTGAAGTCAGACTGCATGTCTGTTGTCATATTTCAACACAGATCTGATAATTATGTTAAAATTCTTGCCAGTCTGCCTCCCACAGATGAAGGGAAAACAAAGAAGAAGAAGAGAACAACAACAGGATCACAGCTGGTGGCGATGGGAGAACATTAGAAAGGCATTGACAGGAACCAGAGGACCTTATCAGATGCAGATCCATCACAATGGATTCTGTAACTATGGTGATAGACAAAAGTCTTGAAAAGATGGTGAATGCATTTTAGAGAGGGTATAAGCTATACTTCCTTGAATTCTAGATCTAGACTTAACTTAAATTCAGTGTATTGGATCATGTGACTGGGATTATGAAAAAACTGGCATTACATTTCCATTCCCTTGTGTTTACTCACTTCTTTGCTTTATTCGCCCTTCAATATACCTCATTAGCTGCTTTTGACACCCAATCTTGCCCTTTTGTTCTCAATGTTCTGGATCCCTTACCCCTCCCTGACAGTGCAAGTCATGTGTGATTTTGTTATAGAAGATGTCTGTGGTCCATATACAGTTGAACCTCTCTTATCCGGCCTCCCTTTATCCGGATCTCTCTATTATACGGACGCATTCTCACCGTGATTTGTTTTTTTTATTTTTTTAATAATTACGGGAGGAAAGGGGGATTCCCAACTCCTTGAGAACTCCTACACAAACACACATGAATTACATATTACTTCCAACATGATTAACATACATTACATCAAATTTCCTTCCAAATTGCTTACCTTCAGACATTTTAACATCCCCAAACATCCCCAAATCATCGCAAGAACATGGACAGATTATGCGCTTGAGTCCTCTCACATGTAACAATGAAAAGGTTGCAGTATACACATTACTACATGTGGTACTACAATGGGCTACAACATCAGTACATGTGTATGTATATGCACATGTATAAAGCATTGAGTCTCCCGTATCCGGCCAAATCCCTTATCCGGTTGAGCCCCGGTCCCGACTTGTCCGGATACGAGAGGTTCAACTGTAACTGTATAGTCACTTGACAAGTACAAGGTATGATGATACGCCAGCAGTGGACTGTACTAGACTGGAAGAAGAAGAAGAAGAAGAAGAAGAAAAAGAAGAAGAAGAAGAAGAAGAAGAAGAAGAAGGAGAAGAAGAGAAGAAGAAGAAGAAGAAGAAGAAGTCTACCTTTCATGAATGCCATTGTGCTTCTGACAAAGATTCTGCTAGGATCAAAAGCTCATGCCCCTTTTGGCTCAATTTGACTCCACAAGCTTACCTACTATTGGATAAACAGTTTTTTTTCAGCATATTTTTTTTCCTGCATGGGATTGTAATGAAACAACAGTGTCATCTCTTTCATTGCCTCGCAATCTTGATAATCTTTACCTGTACATTCAAACTGGCACCAGTTAAAATACTGGTTGCAACACGAAGACAACCACATTACTGTTTGGAAACTTAGATATGGCCATGATATTTGTATCTTAACTTTGTTCAATAATAGTGTCTTGCCAGGGAGAATATCAGTCTTTATGCATGATGTAGCCATGATTGATGAAAACGCTCTTTTTAAGCAAAAACTTTAATTTAAACTCCCCATTGCCTCGCATATGCTATTGCTACAACACACATTTACCATAGACACTTGCCCGAGTATACTCAGGACTCGTCCTCAAAGGGTTAAGAAAAACAGTCCCTTGTAAAAACGATTGTTCCAAAATTTCAATGACTTGGTAACGATGTCTTTGTAAGGTCAAGGGGTCTTTACTGCTGAGTCATGGATCAAAATAGTTTTATTATATTTCAATGTACAAGTGAATGGGGGAATTTTGATGCAATGACATCATTGGCTGGTCTATTTTGCATATCTGCTGGGGATCAATGTCATTTCATTTAATAGCAAAAGCAAGGATGGTATAGTTTTGGCTGAGATGGGGATTCAGGTTTTAATTTTTGCGAGATAGTTAGTAACCACTTCATGAAGTATGAAAGAGCATACAATTCTAAAGGGAATTAAAAGTTTATTTGATGAACATCTCTTTTGAAATGGCCGAGATATCCAAACACAAAGCAAAACAAAATGGTCCTCATAAAAGGTGGGTCCAATCTTTTATCAGGACTTCTTTGTTTTTGGATATGGCAACTTTTTTTTTTTTTGGGGGGGGGGATAGCTCGACTTTTTAAAAACTGATTTTCATCAAATAAACTGTAAATTCCTCTCAGAATTGTATGCTCTTTAATATTTCATATAAGTGATTTCTAATAATCTCACAAAAAGTTATAATCTGACTCCCTACCTCAACCAAAACTATACTAATACCATCCCTTTAACTTTAAATTTGGTTACTTTTACTGTTTTTACTCTACTCATCTGTTTATCCTACCTCATCTTACTAAAGTCAATATGAACATGGAGTGGTTTTGCCCTTTAAAAAAAATCATCATCATCATCATCAGCATCAACATCATCAACATCATCTTCATTGTCATCAACATCATCTAGTCTGGTTGCTACCATCAGGTGCATCACAGTCTAGTTGAACAAAGGAATAAATATGCCTGATGTAAGACAATCATCATGTCTGACATGGGCATAACTGTGAGCATTTTTGTTAAAACAAACTGTCACTCTGCTGTAGGATAGGTTTATCACAAAACGAATCATCCTGCTACATCGAGGAGACTTTTTGTGTTGAACGGGAGCGCTTCGTCGTTTCCAGGGGCTACGCTGGCAACTGTGGGGTGAACGGAGGTCTCCAGCATGTGTCTACAATAATTAGGAATTGTCTCCCAGCTGTGGTTTGGAAAACGTCATGTGGTTTCACAAAGTGAGGCGAGTGCATGGTTGGGAAATGGGAGGGCCAATTGGGATTGTTGGAAAGTCCAGGAAAAAAAAGTGTGAGAGAGGGAGAGAGCGATCACTAGGCCCGTTCACACACAACCCAAATAACAGTGTTTGAAAATTGTCTCGTAAAACACGATGCAAAAACAGAACGTTCTTGAGTGTGGACGCACCTAAAAAAAAGAAGAAAAAAATCACATGCTAATTTACGATTACAAGGCCCATTCATACATGAGAGCTATCTGGTCTCTACTGCGATGCACAGAAAGTTTTAATTCTTTGCCATTCATACACAGCCAAATATACTCATTTCGGCCGCAAGCAAGGTGATTTAAATCTGCAAAATGTGCATGTCTAAACAAGGACTAAAGCATGACTCCAAGCACCCTTCATGTGGACCTAGTGCAGCAAGTTGCATGTAAAATACTGATTTTTTTTCCCCCTGCCTACCATTCACACAATTACTGCATGACGCAAATTGACGGTTTAAAAAATTGGGACAGACCAATCATATTACAGCATTGCAAAGAGGAATTTGATGAGTGGTGATTTTATTTTGTCTACCCATCAAAGAAATATAGGTTTTTGCGTCACATTGCAAAAAAAAAAATAATTTCTATCAAAAAAAAATCATGTGCATGTGAAAGGGCCCTTGTGTGAATGGGATGTTATGTGTGAATGGGTCTCTTGAGAAGGAAAGACAGGGAGATAGGACAGAGAGATTAGACATATGGGTACAGGTGGGATATGAGACAGACAGGTGTGGCAGAAGAGAGGCAAAACATTTAAATGAGGATAGAACATCTTATATGTCTCTGTACAGGATGAAATAAAATCAGTACATTGAATAAGAGAGGGGGGGGGGGTGAGCAGGAGGGAGAGATGAGAGAACTATAATGACTGGGCAAAAGTGAAAGAAAACAAAATAACACTAATGAAGATGATGATGATAATAATGATAATAACAATAATGATGATAATGATGATGATAATGACAACGATGACAATAATGATGATAATTATAATGTTAAAAACAACAACAACAACTGTAATATCGTTGATAATAATAATAGGAAGAAGAAGAATAAGTATAATAATATAAGGTGTCTGTAATGCCCCATACTTCTCTGTCTGAATGCTCAAAGGTCATGAAATATTCCTCATAAACAATAAAGAAAAAAAAGTAATAAAGGAGAGAAATCCCCCCCCCCCCCCCGAAAAAAAAGAAAAAAAATATGAAAGAACTGAGAAAAGTGCATGTCTCTTTCAGAAAAACTTCTCATTTATCAGACCAATTTCAACACCTCCACTTTCTCCCTCAAGCACATGCTTGTGGCCAAGGGATTTACTAATCCCCTTTTCTGGGAGGTTATGGGATTATTTCTGACAGAATGGTGGCCAGAAAACAAAAGGATGTCAACGAGCTGAGTGACTGGAAATCCACAATCACAAATTCAGGTCAGTGGATCAGTCACAACCTGAAGCACCAGCATGAAGCCTTCTAAATATACTCCTCAAAGGGGGGGGGGGGGGGGGGGGGGGAGCGAAAGGGAAGAGGGGAAGAATAAAAGAGAGGGGAAGGGACAGGGAGACGGCAAGGGAGTGACAGGGAGGGAAAAGGATATCCTTCACTTTGGAAAGAGAAATAAGTATTAAAAATCAATGTTGATTTTTAAAATGGGTGACTTATAATCCTGCTGTGAGTACTAGCTCCTTATTTGTACCACTAGGCAACTCTGGTCTTTACAGAAAAAAAAAATAAGCTCAGGAAAATATGATGAAACGAGTAGGCCTATTCAAAATAGCTAATTGGCAGGTTTATTACCATAATCACACTGGATGTCCTTTCATATCGAAGAGCTGGACGGGGAAATTGTATTGATAAAAGGATGTTTAGATCAAAAGCCTGTGATGATTTGTTGCGGTCAACCTTCAAAGTAATTTGAAACCATTTTATTGACAAATGGCTGTTCTGATGCAATCTGCAACAATTGCAATTCATGGAAAACTGGATGGGCCAGGGATTCTACAGGGCTCTTTCTCAACAAAAGAAATATCAGTACTGATAATGAAAGTAATAACAGTAGTTGTTGTGATGAACATAAAACTTGCAAACCGTACGCATCCTCTTCTTCGGTGGTCTATGGATCCAAACAATCGCTATTACTTGAATCATGGTTAGGAGCATCTAAATGTATTCTATTTCTGGATGCTGGCATTGGTTTACAGAGCTTCTAAGAACAGGTTCATAAAATACACAGAATTTCTCATACCTGATTATTTCCTTCAAAAAATAAAGTCATAAAAAGTGGCGATCCAAATCAAACAAGTGTTTCCCTATGTTGTGCCTCAATGTCCTGGAATCACAGATCAATCTTAACAAATGTTTCTTATTTATATGTTTGTTTGTTTGTTTGTTTTTTAAATACAGGATAAATAGATTTGATCCCTTATGATATGAAGCCTTGTATATACAGTCAAGTTGATTCCTTGTGACTCAGACACAGCATGCCAGTAAGAATTGTATGCTTACATAACTTTTCATCTGGGTTAACCCGCTGAGGACGAGTCCCAAGTATACTTAGGCAGGTATCTACGGTAAACGCATGTTGTAGCGAAATCAGTCCATCCTCAATGGGTTAAACAAGTATGACTGTAGCACATTCTTTTCTGTCAGTTTCCAAATATCACACACAGGATCCCTCTTTAATACGACAAGTGGCAGAGAAGCAGTAAATTTTGGGTAAAAACCCGACTTATAGAACTTCATTTCACAGCCATAACACAGAAGGACATCCCATGGACAAATAGGTCTTCAGAAAATATCCCTCAAGACTTAAATTATCCAAATCAACTGGTCTCTTATCCCTGTCCAAACAAAGAGATATAGCTTTGCCTGTCTTTTCTGATTTTTCTAAAGTAAACATGTATAGAAAATTCAACTTCTGTTGAATGGGGCTGTAAATCACAAGGATTACTCCAGAATCAAGAAGCTTAGCAATCAGCAAAATGAGTACTTAATATTCATCTATATCCTCCTATGAAATCATCATAGGTATTTCCTGTTATTCATTCAGTTTTACACTTTTAATGTGTTCATCTTACTATTAACATTTGTATGGATAGTTACATTTTCTAAGTGGAAAAGTTTCCCTACAAAACCCATCCAAACTTAACAAAGCAAAAAAACAACAACAAACAAACAAACAAACAAACAAACACAATAACAACAACAAACAGCAACCAAACTAACAAACACATGCACACACAAAAGGCACAAGATGTAATTATCAAAGCTCAGCACATATCTAGTCTAGGATCTCTGAATACACATTTCTCTACATAAACAACATTTTTTTTTTTAAAATCATACTTTTATTACATCTAAATGTTTGCTACGCTTGCTCCTGTATCACACAATCATGATACCCCAATGTTTGTTTGATTTTATCTCTGCTTTTGTGTGCCATCAGCCTGTTTATGATCCTAAATGTAGTAAGCTATCTATCATGAGATTTTATCAGAGCTATTTATCTTCATCCAGATTTCTGTATCCTTCTCTTGTCTCATGGAGTGGATCTGAACAAAGAGGACTTAACCCATTGCTGGAACTCTTTAACTGTTGCAGACGGTAATTGGGGATTAAATATATGCCATTTCTTCTAAGTTCACACCCTGCTTTTGAGAACGTGTCGGCACCAAAAAATAAATTGTCATCAGGAATACATGCACTGCCACCCACCTTACAAGGGGTCATGCCAGCAGTTCTTTCTTTTTGACCTAGAAAATGCCTTTAAAGGCCACCTCCGCCATCACAGGGGCCATCTTGGAAGTTGTTCATGTAATTATTCTTGACCCAGAAATGGGTGAAAAGAGCCATGCAGCCAGAAGCCTTTATTCAGATCAAGATTTGTAGATTGGGATACTCCCGTTCGATTCCCTCTCTCTTTCTTTCAGCTGTCCTTTGAGGGGTGCCATCACAAAGAAGCTCACTGGCGAGCCTCAGGTATTGTGTTGCTGCACGTAGTCACATACTTGGGGGCGCCACATTGCTCCAGCCGCAGAGCTGGCGAGAGAACCCTGAACAAGGGTAGCGATCCGCCGATAATTCTCTGACTTGATGCTGCAGGTTTGACACTGCTGTCGCAAGCAGGCAACATGTACGGTCGGCATAAAGACAGCAATATATTGACATGAACCCTGGCTCTGATTCTTGAATCCCTTTGTTTAAACATGTTTTTCTGAGAGGCAGATCTATGAACAAAAGTGGCTTTAGTAATGATAAGAATCATCCATCAACTTGATATCATCAACAGAAGAACTTGTGTCACATTATTTTTTTGTCAGTTCTGCTGGTACAAACAAAAATCAATACTCCAAATGAATGCAACCATGAGATTATGTTGAATTTTGCAACCACACAAAAAATAATATATTCCTTTCAAACTGATCTCTGTCTGTGGAAACAAAAGATGTTTCCTTGCCAGATGGTGGGCTGCCTCATATGCAAACCATTCCTTTGCTCAATATCTGAAACAAACACACAGACAAACAAAAAATGACCTGCAGATGGCACCCGGTCAAGGAATTTGTTCCATTCAAATTAAATTGTGATTTTCTGATAAGAAATTAAACATTGGTTGTTATTTCCCTTTATTCTATGTGAATCCTTTAATAATTTGTACAATACTGTAAACGTGGAAATTTTCACGGTACATTAATTTTCGCGGATTTCGCGCTACGTGCGGCTAGCGCGAATTCAAAAACGTGCGAATATATCTTCACAATTTTCTATGCACATTTTGAACGGGATGAATTGTGTGCGCTTCATCGATGATACTGCTATGTACTACAATGTACAGGCATGTTTACGCTACTAGTACTGTGCGAAGAGACGATAGATTGCTGTGTACTGTATAGCATGCATGTGTGCACCGCACGCACCGATGCTACATTCCCCGTGACTACGGTACTACAGTCACAGCTGTACTACGTATTTGAGTGCTTGTACTCGCAGTCGAGCCGCTCGCTACGTCGCTTGTCGTATGCTGGCATAGCAAGCTATGTAGCAGAGGCTTTGGATGAAAACAGTGAATGTGTACTACAGTAAAGTGACCTGCTGCGGAGCGCGAATTTAAGAACCCGCGAATACGTTTTTGAGCCGCTCAGCGCGAAAAATTAATCGCGCGAAAATATTGACGTTTACAGTAATGGTTTTGTGGTAAAACTTGGGTTCTTATTTCTGAGTATATGAGTCATTAACAATGTTCTGCACTTGTACATGGACACATCACACTTTTTTGAATTTTGAGAGGTTTTACCCCCTTTTACCCAGCATGGATACAGGCTTGCAAAAAGGTTTCTTGCTATTTTTCAAAACTCATGGACTTTTCACCTTCAAATCCTTAAAGGACAAGTTCACCTTCATGTACATGTGGATTGAGTGAATGCAACAATATTAGCAGAACACATCAGTGAAAGTTTGAGGAAAATCCGACAATCCGTTCAAAAGTTATGAATTTTTTAAGTATCTGCGCAATTACTGCTGGATGAGAAGACTACTACAATGCGTGATGTCACATGCGTACAACGATATAATGAAAATAAAAAGAGAATTTCACAAAATTTTACTTTTTGAATAAAGTGCACATTTCTTGGACTTGTTACTGATGAATGTTAAGGATAATTTTATTCCCCTCGCCTTCTGAAAGAGAGAAGTCGAGTGTTCTTTTGATATGCGAGAAAAGTGAAAATAATGGTGAATTTTCTTTATACTTTCTTTATACCGTTGTACTCATGTGACATCACAAGCTATAGTAGTCTTCTCATCCAGCCATGACTGAGCAGAAACTTTAAAAATTCATAACTTTTGAACGGATTGTCGGATTTTCCTCAAACTCTCACTGATGTGTTCTACTAATATTGCTGCATTCACTCAACCTACATGTCTATGAAGGTGAACTTGTCCTTTAAAGTACAAAGTTGGAAGTGCAAAATATCAGTATGTAATGGGTGACATTTCCCGTAGACTTGCATAAATTTCTGTATCTCAAGCAAACTTGGGGTGCACAGGAGCACTACACACCCAAAGTACCAAGAGATCCTGAGCCATTGTGTTTTTTGATGGGGTAGAGACTGATACTTGACTGAGGAGGGGAACCTTGACCAACCCAAAAGCATTTTCGAAAGTCTGAATGGTCCTCGTGATATATGATACAACATGATAACAAAATGGTTTTTATTAACTTTATATTCCACCAACATACTTGGGAACAAGATGCCATGTGTAATACAACATGTTTTTGTCTTTGTTTTTCCAACTATGCATTAAATGAGTAATGTGATGTTGCTACTGTGGTTCTTTCAATTTACCATACATCAATATCAGTAAACTAGAGATCGGAGAAAGTTTTATCCATTACCTAATTATCACTATCATCATCAACATTACTTACTAAGTATTGGGTGTTATCACATGCTAAGATGAAGAAACTATGCATAAAAATATGCAATAAGAAATTCACAAAACTATAAAACCATGTCTTGTGTGTGCTCAAGATGGCTGCAAGTAAACAGAAAAAGGGTGTCTTTTGATTTGCTTTGCCATCTAGAGGAGCCATTCCTGGAGATTCCTGGAGGAGGAGCCATTCCTGGAGATTGAGGAGGATTGAACTCGAAGAGCTTCTGTTTCTCATATGCCATAGGCTACAAACAAATTTGTAACAAGTCAGGTGTGGGGAAAAAATCTGTACAACATTAGAAGCCGAAGCACATTTAAAGTTCACCCTAATCACCAGTGGCAGCAAAGGTACGGTTGGGGTGATGCAGGGGCCGTTAGCCAGGCCCTCCAAACCCTCTCTCTCTCTCCAGTCTCCTATCACCTGGGAGCGTGACCCAGCTTTAACCCTTTGCATGTGGTTGGTCCCTGAAGAGTGGGGTGCCAGGCTGACACAAACACTCCTTGATCTACTACCCGTCGGCAAGATGACAGCTCGACGAATATCGCGAGTCTCTCGACACGATCCGATGCAGAGCCACTACAGCCAGGCACTAGGCCCTGTTCTTTCAAGTTTTAATGCTACACAATGCAAAGAATGTGTGTATGTATTTGCATTCAAGAAATAGTCATGCACAAAGTGTGACTTAAAAAAAAAATGGCCTGAATGTGAACTTTTTTTTACAGAAATGGCCTGAACGTGACCTTTTTTTCAAAATTATTACTTGTTCTCATGCTGAGAAATATCACTCTTTGAATAATTTCTTCTGGACCCCTTAGAAACATAAGGGCTGTAACTGGCAAACATGCCAAATACAAGTATCCAGTATCATCATACCAACAATGTTGTATTTTGAACTAAGGTAAAAACACAAAATGTGATTGTGAAGTAGGAGCAGATCTATGGGCTTATTTTGTTCAAGAAGTTTCCTGCAGCTGAAAATGACTTTCAATGATTTTAATACAAAACATATCGTTTTAATCAAGTGTTTTCAGGTTAAACTACATGAAGAGTTGCCAGAGGTGCTTGCATATTGTAGTAAGTCCTTGGATCACATAAATGTCGCCTAACATAGCCAGAATCATGACTTTAGCAACATCTTTAAAGGGGAATGAAACCCAATTACACAAGTGGACGGAGTGAATGCAGCAATACCAATAAAACACATCAGCAAAGTTTAAGAAAAATCAGACATCTGTTGAAAAGTTATGAATTTGTAAAGTTTTGGTTTTGGTTTTTCCCTTGCCAGATAAAAAGACAACTACAGTTCTTGATGTACTGACTGGAAAACAATATGAAGAAAATAGAAAGAGAATTGTTGTTGGAAAAGTACACGTCTGCTTGAATTCTTTAACATACATTAACCTGTTCAGGACGAGTCCCGAGTATACTCAAGCAGGTGTCTATGGGAAATGCATGTTGCAGCAAAATCAATCCATCCTCAATGGGTTAAGGGCAATAATTATATCATTCTCCCCGCTTTCTACAAGAGGTGAGTCAAGTGCGCTATCATAGATGCTAGAAAAGTTCACTGATGTGTTTTTCTAATACTAATAGTGCTGCATTTCTTCAATCCACATACAAATTGCATATATTTGGGTTTCATTTTCCTGTGCCTTGGTGTGCCCTGAGATGAAACTATCTATTTCTCCAGTAAAGATCACAGTATGGTAGTTTATTGAATCTCATAGCTGCCGACATTCTCAAATCAAAATAAAAGAGTTATCAGAAAGATGCCTGTGTGTATAATCCATCTCAATGGCCAAAAGGAATATATCCAAATCAGCCCTTAAAGGTGAACTGATTTTCCTATAACATGCATTTCCCATTTACCAAAGCCCCAAAATAATTGGGACCAGTCTTCAACCGGTTATTGTAGAAGTGAAATCTTTAGCGATATTGAAATTTTTGTGCATTTTGCACATCCAGAAACCAGCACAAAAATAAAAGCATGCATATAATTTTGCTTGCTATATGTTCCAGTAGTTCATGTCTTAACTTCACACAATTAAAACCTGCAAACTCATCTTAAAAATTGCTCACACGAAAATATCCCCTTTACAGTAATGTTTGCTTGTCGTGACACAAAGAGCTATGTTTTCAGGGAGCCTTGGGAGGCTGAATGGGCAGCTCTGATTGTCCCTGTTGCATAAAAAAAGTTGAAATCAAACATTAAAGGACAAGTTCACCTTCATAGACATGTGTGTTGAATGAATGCAGAAATATTAGTAGAACACATGAATGAGAGTTTGAGGAAAATCGGACAATCCGTTCAAAAGTTATGAATTTTTGAAGTTTCTGCTCAGTCAAGGCTGGATGAAAAGACTACTATAGCTTGTGATGTCACATGAGTACAACGATATAAAGAAAGAATAAAGAAAATTCAACATATTTCCATTTTTCTCGCATAACAAAAGAACACTCGACTTGTCTCTTTCAGAAGGCAGGGGGAATAATATTACCCTTAACATACGTCAGTAGCAAGTCGAAGAAATGTGCACTTATTCAAAAAGTAAAGTTTTGTGAAATTCTCTTTTTATTTTCCTTATATAGTTGTACGCATGCGACATCATACACTGTAGTAGTCTTCTCTTCCAGCAGTGACTGCGCAGATACTTAAAATATTCATAACTTTTGAATGGATTGTCCAATTTTCCTCACACTTTCACTGATGTGTTCTACTAATATTGCTGCATTCTCTCAATCCTTATGTATATGAAGGTGGACTTGTCCTTTAAAGGACAAGTTCACCTTCGTAAACATAAGGATTGAGAAAATGCAACAATGTTAGTAGAACACATCAGTGAAAGTTTGAGGAAAATTGGACAATCGATGCAAAAGTTATGAATTTTTAAAATTTTTGTCTTGGAACCGCTGGATGAGGAGACTACTACAGCTTGTGAGTCATATGCGTACAACAGTATAAAGAAAATGTAAAAGAAAATTCAACATATTTTCACTTTTTTCGCATAATAAAAGAGCACTTGACTTGCCTCTTTCTAAAGGCAGGGGGAATAATATTACCAATAACATTTGTCGGTAACGAGTCAGGGGAATGTATACTTTTTTCAACAGATGGAATTTTGTGAAATTCTCTTTATATTTTCCTTATATTGTTGTACGCATGTGACATCTAAGTTATTCATACACTGCAGTAGTCTTCTCATCCAGCGGGTACTGCACAAAAACTTCAAAAATTCATAACTTTTGAACGGATTGTCTGATTTTCCTCAAACTTTCAATGATGTATTCTACTAATATTGCTACATTCTCTCAATCCTTATGTTTATGAAGGTGAACTTGTCCTTTAAGTCAGAATGCTCAATTCTGATTGGCTGATGCCCAACTTATATTTCATTTTCTGACATATGTTTGGTTGCATCTTTTTTATGAAACAGAATCAAGAAATCTTAAAATTCATTAATAAAACAAACTGTCAGACTAATTCAAACCAATCACTGCTGAAGGTCCCGTGATTTTTTTTTTTAATGAATTAGACTCACTGACTAAAAATTATCATTTTTTCTTTTAGCCGATTCTTTTACAATTTCGTCTCATATTTTTTACCATGACAAAGTTACCCTTTGATACACCTCACGTAGCACCGAAACTGCATTTAGCACAAGAACGAGTTTGAGGTCATAAATAGCAACATTTGTATCAGCTTCAAAAATACCACTTAAGTGGGCAATGATCTTGCCAAGCCCACGAAATATCATTAATTTTAGGGTGACACGTATTGAAAAGCTCTTCCATACATTGTATGACGCCAGAGTTTTTCAAACATGCAATTTCTATACAAAAACCCTGCATTGAATGCAGTGGGTCGCATTCGGCTAGGTATTTATACTGGATTACCCAGGTCATGAATACATCAATTGTGGCAGATTAAAAGGCAGGATCTCAGCACTTCTTGTCGATAGAGACGCTTCTCACCTCAGCGGGATGCCGGCATTGTTCGTGAAAGACATCTACAGCTATAATCGGGTGAAAATGTACGATATGACAAACAACGTTCGTAACCCAGTTCAATTGTCCAACACTGCAGGTTGTGAGCAGTTCCCAGTACATTTAGTTCCTCTCAATAGACATTTAAAACTGGGAAAAAATTGAAGTTTGTTGCATTATATTTTTTCATTCTGCACTAGCAATGAATGCAATAACTTTTTGATAATCTGGTTGGCCTTCTTTCTGCAAAACAATATACCATGAACACATCTACCACCTATGTGGTGCTCTCATCACAGATCTTATGATGGACACTGATCATGAACAGTAAGCTGACTCTGTGCTGTGGTATGGGACATTGTCTGTACCTTACTCCATGAAATACCCATGACAAGCATGTCTTCATTAGTTCAACATTGATGACACAGCCAAATAACTTCGGATTTTGGTAATTAGCTGATAGGTTCCATTGACTTTCCTGGATCAAAATACAATTACTTACAAAATTATCTGCAGCTCAAATTTGATTGGATGGGATTAGCTCATAAAGATGGAAAAAAATAGGACAGAAGAAAAGAGGATGTTTGAGCCATTTGCTGGTTCACACATTTTGTTTAAATTAATCCGTCAGAGATAATTCTATAAGTTTTTCTCACTTAAAAGTCTTCTCTCTTGAAAGAAATTGATATATGTTTTCAAATGCTTTTGCCTAATCTAGTAGGGTCTAAAAAGTTTCTTTTTTTTTTGGTGGCAATTACCATGGTAACAAGTTCGAGGCAAAAGAAGAAACAAAACATTGCACATCAGATGTCAGAAAAGTGTTCTGGACCCTGTTTTATGTAGAGTTAAAATTGATTATATACTTGATTTCAATTGTAAGTCTATGGCAGCCTGTGTGGTAAGGAAATTTAAAATCAATTTCATCTTTTGATAAAACGGAGCCCAGATCCCTTCTTCCCTGATGCCAAAATAGGGTTAACTTGGCTGAAAGCTTGTACTGCATCAGGACCAGTTAGCACTGGTTGAACTTCATCTGACTGGGGCATACTCACATCAGCTTTTCTTGAACACATAACACAAATACCCAAATCTTGGCCCAAAGAGCTTGGATTACCACATTCTAGCTCCAAGCGCATATATGCAACCACAAGTCACTGACACGTTGTGTGATGTTTGTCACGAGGCATGACAACCAGCTATCAAAATGTGAACCCTCGATCAATCATTACCTGCAAGTTTGTGAAAATACAGGAAAAATATGAGATGATTTTTTAGCTATCATCCTCTCAAGTGTCACTTCAAAATGCAATACCTGACATACTTTTTCAGGGGTGTTATATTTGAAGAAGAAAGGAAGGAAAGGGAAGGAGGAAAATGGTTTGAATGAAAGCAGAAAAAAGAAGAGCTGTAGCAAAGTAAAAATCAAACTCAGGCATTAAGATTGCTGTGACCACATGACTATTATTATGAATCTGTATAGATATGCTACAAATGGCATTTCAAAATGGTTGCAATGGTCATAAGATTTTTGATCCAGTATCCAGTGTACATATCTAGTGGATGTGACATCTGTATAGTGTCAGGCAGCTGTTGGTTCAAGTCCATTCCCAGTATGTATGCCCGTGATTTTTATCATAGCTACTTGAATACCAAAATACTGAACAATCGGAGTTTAACTATGTCAGTGAAGAGCAATTCGTTAATCAGTTGCAGTAAAAAATAACGGCTCAAGAATCATTAATTTGAAAAAAAAAACACTTTCTTACAATACAGAAGCCCTCATGTGAAGATCATTTGTACCTGAAGAATAATATGTGATGCAGTCTTCAACAAGGTTCTGTGAGTTACCTTCTAATCTGTTTGTCAATGCAATACAGACTTAATACTAAGTATCCATTCAGAAGATCTTTATTTGAAGACAACATTTTCTTTTCAGCCTATATTCAAAGGCTCAAACCTGTTTAATGATAACATGCTCATAACAAATTTTCAAGGGTGAATGATTCTTGGTTTGTAGAATTTATAACTGAACATGACTTCAGTAGATGACACAATTTTAAAAGACCTCTGGATTATCTATTTAGAATAGTAAATAGCTGTAATTTGTAAGAAACAGCCGTGGAACCATCCCTAGACAACCTCCTGGGAGGTGTGAGAAGATGAATGCTGAGTGGCTAAGCATGAGTTGGGTTGCTGGGGCATGAGACTTTGTAGGTCTGCATTGTTTACAATGTTTAAAGTCCCTGGCACATTAAGGGTTAAGACAGTGCAGAGCAGAATTTTATGAGCAGTGCTTTCAGATACAAGGCTTCAGTGTGAACAGAATACAACAGAATATTTAAAAGTGTTAACTGAATAAAACGGAACTGACAAGAGTGTGAGTACATCACGAGGTGTTTTGGAAATGCAATATTACGCTTTTGCCCCACTCTGCTTTGGTGTGAAAAGGCAAAGTGAAATGGCAAGTCGATGGGCACTAACTTGGGGCACTGACTTTACTTTTCGAATCTGAAAAGCATGCATTTGCATGAAAAATGAAAGGTGCATAACCACTGAAAGCAATTTAATTTGGTTAATATCTAATATCACTTTTTGAGTGGTCAGCAATGGATACCAGTTCATTTGAGAATGCTGTCACATACAGATATGTCCTTCAAAGAGGAAATCCACCCCAAAAATAAACTCTAAAGAAAAAGAGAGAAAAAAATTCCCTACAGAACATTCCAAAATGACAAAAATCTGATGAGAAATAAGGAGGAAATGACATTTTGAAATTTTGCATTTCTTCAGAAAACATTTCTTGACCTGTCTTTATAAATATTCAAATGAGCAAGTTGCTGATGTCATGCCCTCACAATTTTTCATGTGTGTTATATATTAGATTTAGAGAAACTGTTATTTCTAGCTTATACAGGTACAAGCATATTCCCATAACAAAATATGTCAGAGATAACATTTGTTCTTGACTTTGACTTGCAAAACTTTATTTTCAAAATGTAAATCAAACATTCTATTGATTTGTCAGTCACTGACATTTGTTAGGGGTAATACTATTTTCTCCTGCTTCCTGAAGGTGTTACAAGTCGAATGCGCTTTTATTATGCCAGAAAATGAAAATGAGAAGAATTGTCTTTTTATATTTCCTTTACATTATTCCACTACATCCACTGACATCATAAACTGTTACAGCCTTCTTACTCAATGATGATGGCATCTAACCAGACCTTTGAAATTCCTGACTTTGGAATGGAACGTCTGAATTTATTCAAACTTCACTGATGGGTTCTACTAGTGCTTCCACATTCACTGAATGTGCAGATGAAATATTTTGGGTAATTCCCCTGAAGCATAGATGCGGTCCCTCATCTCATAGCCAATTGTATGAGCATCTTCCGCTCCGACCAAAATGCGACAATCAATGTTCAGTCTGAAGCAAAGCTAAATGGAGTTAAGTGTTGTGAAAGCGAAGCGAAGTGCTCTCAAGAGTATGTTTAATTCAGCTTTTTGATCTGAACGGGGCATGACCACGATAATGAAGGAAAGACATGGGGGTATGAACTTGAGATGTTAGCTGCAGTGAAAAAGATATTAACCCATTGAGGATGGGCTGATTTTGCTACAATGCACATTTCCCTAAACATTTGCCAGAGTATACTTGGGACTTGTCCTCAATGGGTTAAAGTTTCTGGAAATAGGGCCTACTACGTATGCCCTGTTTTCTTGTTGAACTGTTCCAAGTACGCTATTTGGTTTGCATTCAGTGTAGTGACAATGGTGCAGATACAGCACAGCACAAACCAGTGCATGAACTTGTAGTACACTTGTACAAATATGTTACAACCGCTCACATGTTCATTTGTCACGCACCAGACGGAAAGCAGATCTGGAAGTCACATGCATAATATTGCGATTTATCTGCTGTGTGCATTCTCATTACAATGTACATAACACCTTGTGAAGTGTCATGCAAAGTTACAATGATAACACTCTGACCTGTGATCTTTCTTGTGAAGTTTCATGTAAATTTTGGTACAGCTGCTAGGCAACTTTCACAGTACATGTAAGTTTGCGATATTTCTAACATCGTCGATATTTCTAACATCATGAAATTTCTATCCCAATGAGAATGGCTCTAACATACCCTCAGAGTCATGAGCATTTGCGGATTTTCAAAGCAGCTGCTGCACATTCAGTAATACGAAGCATTATGACACAGACTGTGCCATTGGCAATGAATTCATAATCATGTTCACTGATGAAAAAGGATCTGAATATAATGTGGTGAATTCTGACAATTCAGGTTTTTTGTTTTTTTTTTTGGGGGGGGGAGAAAATAATTGTATTATAATTGTTATAATTGTTATAAATGATTATTATATCATTATTATAAATGTTTGTAATTGGCTCCTGTCACTGTTTAACTCGTTGAGTATACTCAGGCAGGCGTCTATGGGAAATGTGTGTTGTAGCAAAATCAGTCCGTCCTCAATGGGTTAATAGATGTATGCACATAACACTATCAGGATCAGCTGTGTGTGGAGTGAGAAGTAACAAAATATTTGTGTGAATGAATGAGTGAGTGTGTGTGAGTGTCATGTGTTTGTGTCCAGAAAACTTGTTTCTAGAAAGCAACCCAAATATGTGATATCACACACTAATAAGAGTAGGATAACTGGTCACTGACAGTACGTATGTGCTGAATTCAAAGTTGACAGACTGTTAAAAAAAAATATCCTAATCTTTATTCATCGGACAGAACTCCCCCTTTTATTGTACTATATTGATCAATGCACAAATATTAGCCACAGCTACTATAAAGGTTTCATTGACAATAAAATACATCAGTGATCATCACATTACATTTAAGCTTGAAAGCTCATCCCTACAGTCTAAATTACGAACTTTAGAAACTGAAAAAAAAAGACAGTCCTTTGTGACTGACACGCAAGACTGTGACCTCAGAGTCATCTCTCCCTCAGGGTTATTCAACTCATATCTCCTGCCCTTGGGAAAAAAATAGCAAGTGAAGATGAACTGTTTATTGTGTCTGATGCAAACAGGCATTGTACCAGTAAGTCGTTACAGGTAGAAGGTTTAGTCTTGTTTTCAGACCATCTTTTGTTTCGCTCTGCACAAATCACATCCAATTCTTCATCACAATTTCATTGCTTCTCTATTAGGCAAATCATTTCAACCCAACGTGACTATCAAACATAAAAAGTGAGCTTTGCCTAGAACAGATGGCTTTTGTCATCCGTGTGCAAAGTCTAATAATTTGAATGATCATAATTCTTTAATTGAGACTAGGTGGCTGGTCGCCATGCCAAAATAGATCATGAGGATGTTGGTATCACTTTAGATAGAAATATGGTGATAAATTGTCTGAATGTTCTACCTTTGGATTAGACAAATATTGTGTTTTCTGGGATGAAGTGTGGGCTGAGAAGGAAGAGACAAACAACTCGATTCAAGCAGACGCCTCTACAAAAAAATAAGTTTTCATCATTCTGGATTGAGACATGATGGAACTTGTAACACTATTCCTACACCTCAAATGTCTGCAGAATTCTCAAGCATCAGTTTTGAAGTCAGGTTTGTAGTACTCATGAAAGGAAGTTATTTTTTTAAATCAGTCAATAAACAAAATGGTAATAAAATTATTTACAGTAGTAATAATGGTTATATTCATTTGAAAAAAGAAGGGTTTTGGTCGAGTCTATAGCTCCGAAACATAAGTAATCGCTGCGAACGAACTCAACTTACTTTGTAAAAAATCTTTGGCAAGTCCTGGATGCGTATTTGGTGAACAACAAAGATCTCATAGGCCGCATTTATTGCGATTACAGTGATGCCCTGTTCCTTTGTGAAGGTTGCACAAAATGTAAAGATGGCACTCAAAATCCAGGATCTATAGCATCTTTGGATGGCAGTTACACTGTTTTTCTCAGGGCATGGCAATAGTGGTGACAAATTTTGTCCAGTTTCTGAGTTTTCTGAGTTTGTCTGACGATTTATAGAGCTCATGTAGCAGATAAACGACAGGAGCATGAAAACACAGCCGGTCACGTCGGCTCGACCGACGACTCCAGCCACCGCCTCTGTGTGGATGGGATGCGTGGCAAACAAAAGGCCCGAAAATAAGACCGCATGATTATTTTTCAGGAATTTCCTAGCGACGCTGACAAAGAGGCCAGTGGCCAGGACGTGTAGCAAGACGTTGACAAGGTGGTAGCCGAACGGGTCCAGCTCCCCCACGGCATAGTTGAGACGAAAGGAGAGCACACATAGAGGGCGGTATGACTTGTGCGAGCCGCTGTGCCTTATGGGGGTGCCCCAGAAGTCGTTGGTCAGGAGCTGGCTCAGGGGTGTGTCTGGCCTCAGATCCTGGTTCTTGATTATTGCACGTCTGCAAGAAATTGTGAAGTGAGAAAAATAAGATATAAGAAAATTTCAATTTCAATTTCAATCTATATATATATATATATATATATATATATATATATATATATATATATATATATATATATATATATATGTATACATGTAAATATACAATGTATATATTTCATTTCTTAACAAAGTGTTCATGACATGTAACAAAATAAAATGACACATGATATCAAGCTTGGATGTACAATAAGAAACCATTACATAATGTACCATAGATCATGTCAGTCAATATATCAAAGTTAGGAAATTTAATAAAAAATGCTAGAGAAATATGATCGAACTTACTCAATAGCAAGTTTGTTAAGCACATTCTATGAGTCATGAAATGAATGCTTGTGTAGTTGCTTCAATCTAGTGTCAGAAGATGCAGTACATTTTGCCTTGCGCCAAGTTTCCTACCCTCTGTAGACAAGTTTGGTTAAGAATCTGAATTTGACGTTTTAAGCAACATCTTTGCCTTGGCACCAATAATTCAAAAGACTGCATAGAAGGAAAAGCTGATATCACTTTGAGTATCCTCCTGCATCCAACAAAAATGTCAAAGGACAAAACAAAATGAAGTCATCAAAGAATAGAGACTTTGAAGATAGAATTCCATATTTTGTTTGAGCAGCACCAATCCCTTTAATAGAAATTAATGATATAGTCATCATCAAACTAAGCACCTATTCATCAGCAAACTAAACATGTTCAAAGAATACCTATAAAATTCTGTAATGCTAGAGCTTCAGGGTAGCATAATTGGCTAATTTCAATCTTTAAATACAACAACAATCAGTACAATTCATTTGGATGGAAAATGTTACAAAAGTGGGAAGTAAAGCTTTTGGTTTATTCTTTTTTTTATTACTGTCACACAATTATCAAGTTGTATTATACGTCCGTCTCTCTCTCTCTCTCTCTTTCTCTTTCTCTTATTTCTCTACCAAGAAACTAACCATTTTGAAAGTATCACAACTACAATGTATATATCTGAAAACTGGATGCACTGAAAAAAATTAACATGATAAACGTTCAGAAAAAATGGTAATATGGTAAATTTTAACGGGAATATGCAATATAAGAGATTTGTTTTAACCCCACTAACAATGTTTCAAAAGATGGTTTTAGTGAGGACCTCATTATATGCCACATATGATCTCAAGCTGATATTCTCACTGTCAGTATTGTAGCATAGAGCTATGATTCTAGTTTCATTTCCGCTTCAAATTTCAGTAATCTGCTGCTCAGAGTACATTGATACGAATCAAAACAACTTTGCCTTTGAGGCATTTTTTTTTCATGTCTTCCAGATGTCAAATGTACACATCAAGTGTACACCAACCTGGATGTACATATGACCCTTCCACAGCTGGCAAAAAGTCAACATTTTTGAGAGGAAACAAAATTCCTCGATCCTGATCTACGATGCACAGCTCAGAGTGAGCTGGAGGATATGTCAACACATGATAAAACTCCGCTGTCAGCTGCCGGAGTTGCTTGATTCAACACCCTGCTGAACCTATCGGACACGCCCAGACACACCCAGAGAATATACCCCCCCCCCTCCTTTCTGCATGTGAGATCTGCCATATATATATGATCATGTGAACTCACTTTCATTCCATGGTAAATGTTTCCAAATGTCGCTCTCTGGATCGCGACACTTGAGATCTTTGGTGGCATTAATAAGTGCTAGATTTTTTTCATTCAAGCTGAAAACACCTTTCATGTGTAATATTGTGCTTGAATATCTGGCAAAAGTTACCTTTTATCAGCTGTAAATATCCATATCATTGTAGGAAGGAGTAAATTGCCGAGCCTATTATGAACATAAACTTTGTGACATAAATGAACGGTCAATCGGGTCCCTGAATAGAGTTTGATCTTTTGCAACACATGAGTTCTTCTGTTTTATTTGTTGGTAGTCAATGCAAATTCATTTATTTTCATTCATTAATTTGATTTTTCTACTGTTTGAAAGCCTCTTTAGTAAAATAGCTGTTTTTCAAAGAATTAGTGACACAGTATACATTATTCAAACAATGAAAATGACAATTTTTTGATGATACAGTATGGGATTAACCAATTTTCTTATTCTTTTTATTGCCATTATTATCATAATGATTATAGTTTTGTCAATATCGACATGTACACTACTGTTCCTACTCAAAATATTGGTAAAAATGATCATCATCATTATCACTGTCATTAGTAGTACTTTTGTTATCATAATCATTGTAAGTGACTTATTATTGAACATATCAAAATTACATCAGTTGCAACTCAAATGCTAGCCGTGAAACATTTGACCTAAAATCAATTGTATCCCTTGCTTAAACTCTGCCCAGATAGAGGGTTCTTCCATGTCGAGATTGAGACTACAGAAGGGAGGGGAGGGGGGAAAAGACCAAGTTACGAACAAGATGTGTCAAGCAGACAGCTAAGTGGGAGAGAAAGAGAGTGTTATCTAAGGTTTCGACTTTCAATTTAGCGTAGAACACAAACAAATAAACATTGAAGACGCTGAAGAGGTCGACTCAACGTGGAGCTATGCCAATTATACCAAATCACTCAGTCAAACCATCATGTTACCCCTCACTTTCACTGATTCCACTGCAGGGACAATGGAAAAGCTAACAAAACTAAACAAGTACCCACGCATACGTGCGCTACGTGTTGGGTAAATGCAAAAAGTGGGGTCAGAAAATTCAGGGGGCCTGAATGTTCGGCCAACACGGAGCATGTTCTGATTACGTTTTGACTGAATCTGCTCTCTCATCTGGCCACGCTCTGTCCAACAGGTGTGTTGAGAAACAGTAGAACTCAGATGAATCACAGTCTGTGATCTTTAAGACCCCTTTTCGTAGCTTTTTTTTACCAATCCTCGCCAGGAGCAAAAGCTCTGCTCCATGTCTGCATTTTGTAATATCCCACAGGACACCAGCTTGTGAATATCTAGCGGCAAATACTAGGCAGAGTTCATTGTTATGAAATTTAAAATAGAAGATTTACTGATTCTGATATTTTTTTCTCTTCCAATTAATGCACAGATTCATAGTGAGTGTCTCAAGCTGTGACTGTCACGTGCATGTATTATCTGGTGTGTCATCATTTTGGAAGTGAACTTGCGTCTGGGGGAAAGAGACAAGCAACAGAGGACCCAAGAGGCAAGCCAGGTTCAAGGATGCAATATTGGTATCTTATTTTCGGCTATGTGAGGCTGGTATTCATTACAGACAGACCTACGACTACGTGCAGAGAAACAAGCACGGTTCAGAGAAAGACAGGGATACACAGACAGGTGACTGTCGCTTGATAGATTGATAGCAACTTACAGAAAGAGAGAGAGAGAGGGGAGAGATATATGTGTATAATATATGTAATATCATATATATAGACATAGAGAGAGGGGGAGAGTGGGGAGGGGGTAGAAAGGCTTGGAGAGGAAGTCAGACAATGAAAGGATGCACGGAAGAAAGCACCTCAAAAAATTAGATTTATTGTAGCATTCACAGAATGGGAATATCAGAGAAGCACATATCATTGAGTGATGGATGCCTTCATGTTATCACTTGGGTATCAGGTCAACCCGTCCCTAAAGACAGCGGAATAACACCCTTCATGTGGTTGGACTTGTGACTTAGACCACTTGGTGTGAACATGGACTTACACTGGTACGTGTAGGTCTATGGTGCAAAGACACTGTCACATTTTTATTTTTTTTTTGCCTTTGCGGGTTGATCTTTACACAGCAGGTGTATAATATCCACTCTTTAAAACTGTGTCAGTCAGAACACTGAAATAACAATTGATCTTGTGGTACTGAATCTTACATCACCAACAATAAGTATTCAGTAGGTCCTACACAAGCTGGTGACTATCCTGAGAGAGCTGAAAACACAAAGTTTAATGATACACAATGAAAATTCATCTGTGCAATCATTTCTATGTAAAATGAGACCGAATAGTGTTGAACAGCAAAATCCACAACTTTGTTTACAGGCAGGAAGTGTCATAAGTCCCTTTAAGACCATATCAAAGGGTTCCCTCCTGGTGTATTTTTCCACCTTTTGTGCGTCTCATCTCAAATTTTGCCAACACCTTTTCACATCCGCGACTGGAAATCACAAAAGCGTGAGCGGACAGTTCCTTTCAAGCCTGATAGCTTGAGAATAAAGTCGGTCAGGCGTGCAGCGTGGCACCAAAAGAAATCGCAGATTTACACCAAAGCGAGTCTTTAGCAGCACAGCCACGGCACAAAAGACCTGACCGCAGGCCGCAGCAAAGAGACGAATTGCCAGACCACTGGCAGAAGGGGCTTGGTCTGCATCTCCGTAAACGTCTTGGACCACAATACCATGATTTATTGAGAAGCCTTGCAAATTCTCAAGCTCTTGATACATCAGCAGCAAAGACTAGTGGAAAATACAAACCACAACGACAACAAAACCGAAGACTTCCTGGGAGTAGACCTCATGACATTTTAATATCCACTTTTGAGGCTTGCTCAGTATCTGATGAAGACATCCCCTCTCTGAGATGCTAATTTTGCTCCTCTATATACCCTCTCTCAGACTAGAATTACCAGGAGAGAATACTGATTAGCTCAGCTGGCAGGGTGCTCCTCCTGTCTGTCCATCACAAAGCTTTTTTTTCTTCTTTCTCTCTTTTTTCCCCTGTTTCTCTGAATTATAATGTTCTTTGCAATGGCTAGCCTGTCATCCTGGCTACATTCAACCCATCTTCTCCTAAACAGCTGTCATTTCTATGCAATTGTTAACAGACTGGAACCTTTTTCTATCACAGTTTATTTGGAGGTCTACATAAAATAATGTACATGCTGTGAAAATATCAAATTGATTTCCGTCGGCTAAAGTGACCTAAAAACCTGTGCGGGTTTGGTTAAAGGAGAGTTTGCCCTATAAGTTATAACAAAAGCAAAGTTAGTTTGACTGCACACAGTGAGATAAATAATGATAAAAGACCAAAGACATTAACACCAAATGTGAGGAAAGATAGTCATGAATTTTTAATTGCTACACAGATTCAGGGGAAAAAATGTCTTTCTGAACAAAACAACAAAAAAATGAGCTAGCTTGCTTTGACATCCAATAGGGTGTTACATTCCATAAATTGTAAACAAGCTTTCGTACAATTCATAGGGTCTTGCTGAATTTTTACCGATCCAAATAAAAGTCATTACTCTACTGCTTTCATCTATAACAATTTTCCTTAGGGAAATTATTCCCCTGTAAAGTTGAGGGGGTGATAGGAATTGATATATCACAGCAGAAAAGTTTCTTCCAAGACATCATTGCTGAATTTGACACAGAGGAGGGGAGAAAAATAACCCTTAGCGTGAGTTAGGTGCTCTATTCATCAGCAGGGGAGGACTTTCCACTGACCAATGAAAGTTGCGAGGTAATCACACTGTTTGACTTGCTCGATGCACATTTATGGTTTCTGATCCCAGGTTTAAGATGATTTCAGATGATTCCCCCACTTTCCGCAGACAATGATGCTGTCATTGCACATTAGCTGTATACGAAGGACAGTGGTGTTCACATAGGAGAGGACCACATCAGATGACCTTAGTGCATCCTAACCACAACTGGAACTTCTCAATGAGTGTTAACACCTCCTTAAATGGTTGCATTCAGATTTGGTTAATTGAAATGAGAAATCCAACAAGAAAGTGACATATCTAGAAAACATCTACTGAACCCTGCAAGACGGGTATTGTAGAATTAGTGACACTTGGAACTAATTTGGTAGAGCAAACACCATGTTTGCATTCAATGTTTTGAGGATTCACACTTGCGACTGATCAAGGAAAAAACAGCAATGATAAATTAAACTGTTAGAATGTCAATAAATGGCATGAGAGGGACTATATAACGAACAAGCAAGCGATTGACTCATAGGAAATAGTGGACATAAATAAATAGTTTGATTAATCAACTGATAAAATCAAATATGAAGAGAAACTAGTACACAATTTTTCCTGGTTTTTAGTCATCCTGATTAGATGCTATGTATTGAATGAACAGGAAAAAAATGCTCATCCCCAGTTTTCTTTATTTCTGGGATTTCTGACAGAAATCACATATTCGAGAGGCATACTAATTTTCCTATGGAAAAATACAGTGCTCTGACATTTTGTTTTTTCTTTACTATCACTGATATGCAATCAATGATTCATGACATCACTTTGTGGAGAAGCAACTTTATCAATAAGTACTACAAATAATCTCAAGTTTCTCTTACAAGGAAACCCTTGTAAAGCATTTTTGCCTTGATATCAATAACAAATTCAGAGTTACGAAACTAATTCTTTATATATGTTAAGTTTGCAAAAATTACAGAGTTATGAAACCATAAGTCCTTTCATTTGTTGAGTTTGCAAAAAAAAAAATTGAAGTTACGAAACAAGCAAATTTGGGGGTCGTACAGGAGATAGTGCTTAGATTTATATTGCGTTTTCAATGGTCGCAGATGACTGTAATTTATGATCTGCCGCATCTCTCCTCCAAACGGAGCAGAGGGAAAAGAATAAAATCCTGAAAGAGGAGGATCATTGTGTGACTTTTATGGTCACCCGAGATGAAGTGCAGAGTGAGACCAATCTAAACTGTTGTGGCGCAGGGAAGGGAAAATCTTGATAAGAAACTCAAACAAATGTCATCCTGATTTACGTCCTCTTGGCACCATCTGTTGTTTCGTTTACCCACGACTGTACTTGATAATGGGCCTATGAAGAATGTGTGGAACTGGCTGGAAATATGTCAATTGCTCTGGTGCATGTATGTGCTAGAATGAGATCTCTTGTAAAAACTACATTTGACAGGTAATGCTTTCGTAACTCACATAACGTTGGGGGGTGACAAAACCTCGTATCTCAAAAATGTCAAATGTTCAGGAGAGCTAAAAAACATGGCTGCCATAACATGTAAGTCAATGGAAACAGCCAACTTTTATTTATCATTTGTGACCTTATTTTTGCAGATGGGCATACAAGGATTAAGAATTACATAGTAATGGTTCCTAGCTTCAATATAATGAAGAAAACTCATTTTCACCAAATATTGAGATACGAGGTTTTGTCACCCCACCAACGATAAGTCATTCACGTGTATTCACTGTGAGTGCTTTGTGGAAGGAGGTTTGAACTTAAGTCACCATGGTTACATAAAAATAAAACTGGATAGAGGAGATGTTAGGGTGATTTCATAATAATGGATGGAACGAAAGACCTACCAGTAAAAAAAATAGTGGTCCACATTGAATACAATCTTAAAAGTGAAGTTTCTTTGAAAAAGATAAATCTAAAATACCTTTCAGCGATGCACAAACTATTCACATATATCAACTAGAGATTAAGCAGCAATGCTTTTGTATGCTGAATTTCACTCTTAGATAATGCAGTATTTTTTTTAATATATATGATATGCAGCTGTATACAATGACAGTTGTGTCTAGATTATGTCGACATTCATTGTTTGATGAATCAGTTTAGAACCATTAAATGTAAGAGCACATTGTTTTGGAGTGACATGGCAAGAATAAATGACCTCACTCCTTGCATTTTTCAAATAGTCCAACTCCTCTGATTTGGCACATCCTCTTTCCTTTAGGAAGAGCACTTTACTAGCATGTTTGTTCTCTATAATAATGGTACCCTTTTGTAAGCTTTTGAATAATATTTTCATTCATAAACTTTCGTCAGAGAAGCAAGCTTCCAAAACTGCAGCTATGATATCTGCACCCCATCACAGTTACACTAAAAACAAAAGCAACATGAAGGTAATGACATAAAATTGAGGCACTTTAATTGAAAAATATCTATATCCAATTGGTAAGTGTTACTGCTGATGTTGTCAAAGACCTGAGATTTCTCCCATTTATAATCATAACCTTTTGGGAAATATTTATCAAATTTCTTGTTGAATTTTTACAAACACATTTCAGTCACTGTTCAGTCAACATTGAAAAGAATTGTGAGTATGAACTTAACTTATCTTTTAGATGGTGAATTGGAATATGTCATATCACATGCAAGGTCAGTTTCAGATTCTATGACCAACTTTTTTTCGAGGTTCCCAACAACGATGTCTCGATGAGTTCTTTATAACAATAATGTCAGTCAGTTTTTGACGGACTAACTTACTTGAAACATCATTTCAGGATATTGGCATAGTAAGGCGATGATTCGACTCTCATCTCATATCTGATCTCATACAAGGGTTGGGGTGGGGTGGGGGGGGGTGGTGAATCGACCACCATTCGGATGTTGAATCTTGTCCCTCAAGGAATGCTCTCGGAAGAATATATCAGTGTGAATGGAGAAAGGATGGCACCAATTACTGAACTCTGAACCAACTTGACATTCCCTAGTGTGTCATTCACGTTCATCACACGACAGACACAAGGAATAGTGGTTGGTTGGGTACATCCCTGAGAAGATGAAAGATGGGGAGGGGGGTTAGGGAGGGGGAGGAGGAAGGGGAGGAGCGGGGAGAGAGAGAGACGAGAACTTGGGGGTTACCCTGAGACAAGGACAGATGCCTGCCTACGTGCATGATGACACTGTGTTGTGCTGCGTTTCGAAATAAATCACATTCGAATCGCTCTTGAGGAAGCTTCATTCAACCATGACCACTCACTGTCTAACTGACTGACTCCATCACAGATATCAGTGAAGAAACATGCCATAGGAAAAAAAAAAAGGTAAAAGGAAGAAGAATGACAACATTGACAAATGGCTCTATAACACTCATGGTTCCATGTAGGCTAGCGTAGCCTCCTTCCTTTTCGTGTCGGACAAAAGTTCACCATGTTATGAAAATCTCCCCCTTGAACACAAACAATTGCCACACAGATTGAAAAGATCCACATGAAAAGTTGAAAGCTGGCATCATGTCTGGAACTGATGTACATTGTATTGTCTTGTATTCCTCTGTTTGTCTTGTTATGTATTTTTTATTCCCTTGCTTTGCTTTGCTACTCTCATAATGAATATTGTTTGCCATTGATACATAAACTATTTCAAGTGTAGAAGTAAAATTCATGGCCATTTCATTCTTATTCTATCTGCAAATGTCATATCTTATATCAAATCTCTCTCATCATATGTTTGTGAAGTCTCTGTTGTGGACTTCCATGTTCCTTCATGCATATAAATTATGTCAAGGATTCCACAACATGTGTATGTAAGTCACATTATGACGAGATAAGAGCAATTTGACATATTTGCTTAGTCAAATTTCAATCACATTGTTGGTAAACATAAATAATAAACTCAGGACAAAATGACAGCAGAAAAGTTAGGTCCTATCTTAAGCCATATTGTGACATAGTAATATTTTACCACTTCCCACACTGGCACAAAAACATAGCTCATATATGCTTTGGATTAGATTATATGAAATTAATCTATGTCAAACTGTATTGATGAAGTGTTTTAAGTACTTTATCTATTGCCATTCATTTCCATAATGCTAGAGTCAATGCAAGGCTGCAGACAAAAATTGAAAGCTAAAATATCTGAAATAAGAGCAGAACTATTCATAAATAGTGAGAAGTCATGTTCAAAGAAGGGCTCAACATTGGCGGTGGCCCACTGGCTCAGGGTCACTAAGAATTGATATCGAGCCACCAAAGTTTCAGAGAGCTTCTCTTTTGGTAGCCCATTTGATCAGCTCGACTTCAAAACAAAATTGATATTTCCCATTACTTTAGGCCACTACATTTCTTGTTTGGGCCACCAAAATCTAAGATACAAAGACTTTAGTGGCCCAATAGTGGGGTCACCAGAGCAAAATCAGAGAAATTAGTGTTGAGCCCTGCACAAAGTAATGCCATACTATTATAATGTGCATTGAGCTTCTGGCCTCTGTAGAAATATCAGGTCTGTGAAAAATAAAGGCTCAAAAAACTATAAAGTTATTATCACCTTTTACAAGCACAGCCTGATCACACTCCAAGACAACAAAGACAAAAATATGATAGCCTAATACAGCAGGGCCTGGATTTAAGACTAGAACTACTGAGAGTTGATTTTCAATATCTTCTATGAAAAAACAACGACAACAAAAGAATCAGCTTATTATTTATGACACTGATGTAAAATGTTTCAATCAGACTAGAAAAAAAAGCTGAAATATGGCTAGTGTAGAATGATTTAATACTTTTACTCTTTGCTGAGGGTTTCAAACAACACATGTATCATATCAAATACAAGGTCCAGTACAGAAAGTTAAAAAATAATAGTTATGATCGTGTCCTTGAATCGAACACCCCCTGAAAATAAGGTAATACATCCAGTATCACATCCACACATCGTAAAAAAACCTGTATCATGAAGGGCCCATTGGAGAATTATGGGTGTAATTGAACAGTTCCCTGAGACATTTATTACATTTCTCTCAACCCCGTTGGGAGATATAACTGGCAAATAGTGTAGGCTCTTCACTTCTTTAAAGAAAATATAACAGGAATATATATCCAATAATGAATACAACATGTCCCCTTTTAAAAAAAATTTTGTCAGTCAAGATCAAGCGCTCTCCAGCACCAGTCCTGAAGACTTGCGTAGGAGAGTTCCTTCGGCCATGACTTTGAGGCGGCACCCCCCAGGGATCATCTTGGAATGTTTTCACTTTCTTTTGAGGCAGAGTTCCCCTCCAGCACCCAAGGGACGCTAGCCATGAGGCCCATGATAAAAGACAGCGTGGTGAATTTAACACAGAGCATTCACGCAAAATCATATAGTTCATTGTTTCTGACCTTAAATACACTGATCAAATTTGTCAGTGATTCCCTTCTAT
Organism: Diadema antillarum; assembly: GCF_040938485.1. Classification (NCBI taxonomy): domain Eukaryota; kingdom Metazoa; phylum Echinodermata; class Echinoidea; order Diadematoida; family Diadematidae; genus Diadema; species Diadema antillarum. Next base: position 2,331,514 of record NW_027270975.1, on the reverse strand, counting down.
CATGTTATCAATCAAGTCAGTTCCCAATCGCTTCAATTCATCAATTTATTCACTCTAGATCAATCTTGAAGGGACTGTACAGTACTGGTTGAGGTGGAGATTCATGTTTTGAACATTCCTAAGTGCGATAATGAGAAACCTCTTCTGAAATATAAAGAGCATGTAATTTTAAGAAGGATTCAGTGTTTATTTGATGAAAATCTGTTTTCAAATGGCTGAGATATCCAAAAAAGTGATAATAATAAAAGGTGACAGGCCATGCCTTATAGGATCTCTTTGTTTCACCTTGTTTTTGGATATCTCAGCCATTTCAAAACCGATTTTCATCAAATAAACTTTTGATTTTGCATGCTCTTTGACATCTCAAAGAGTGGTTTCTAAATATCTCGCAAAACGTTAAAAGCTAAATCCTCACCTCAACCAGAACTGTAAACAAGGTTCTTTGCAAACTTTTTTTGTTACACACTGATAAAATTCTGCTAATTTTGTAAGTAAATAAAAAGTAAAAGCAGCTAAACTATTTCACATCTAATAAGAAGTACATGAACACGCTAAAATGCATTTTTCTGGTTCCCATTTTCATAATGCAGTCCAGACCAGAAAACAAACTCTGACACAAACTCCATCACTTAATAGAATTTTTTTTTTTCTTAATGTCTAAACATTTTGACTTGTGGCTTGATTTTAAACATCACCACTAAATTCTTTACTACAAGCACCACCATCAGTGCATGTGATTGGAAAAAAAGGAAAATGTTGGCTTGATGATGAGAAGTAGGAATCTATCCCAACATCACGTAGACACGTCTTCATTTCTCTAGAGACACGTGTTTGCGTTTTCCCCTTGCGGGCATAAAATGCAAATTATGGTTGAGTGGTGGCAGGATCAAGCCATTTTAGTCATGTCAGTATGCTGGGGGAAAAAAAAAAATCATTTCAAAGAAAAATGTTACTGAAGCAGTCAGATATGTTATCTGTGGATGTTTCCCAAATTGTGGCCTGCCTCTTTTACAAAAATCACACATACTCTTGACAAAAAAAGAGTCACATAATTGCTACATAATTTCAGCTGTTATTCTACACATGTAAACATCTCTCTGATTGAATTGAGAACAACATATTTTCATTGCAAATCTTTGCGGTAGTCTTATTAAACAAAGTCAAGGTTACCCCAAAATGAATCAAAATTTAGTCATGTAAAGTTTGGTATTCATTCAAATTGTTACCTAAGATGGTAAATTGTTCTTTGGTAACATACTTAAATGTAAATAATAGAGTCATGATTGTTCAATTTCCTTTCATCTTTTAAAGTCAATTCCATAATCAACCCTAAGTGATTACTTTGGAAGCACTTGCCTTTCTGGACTTGCTGACCAAGCATTCTCCGAGACGACTCTCCAAGAAACTATTACATTTACTCGATCTATATCAGGGTGAGACCATTAGATGGATATTCCACAATTTGCAATGCTTTCCTCGGTGTGAATGAATGAATTTCCCAACGGATTTCCCAAGTTCAAAAGTAATTGCTCCAACACATTTCAGTTCTGTCCCCGCTGTTTATGAAGGCGTCATTTGATAGGCCGTGACACAATGGATTGGTTTTTAACAAAACAAGACATCAGAGCTTGCATTTTGGGGAGGGAAGAGGACAAAATAACAGAAAAAGGAAAAAAAAAACAGAAGTTACAGCCGGAGGCAAATTCTGAGCTGTCCCTGAGAGTTAGTGATCTTGTCGCGTCTTGATTCACGGCTGGGTTTGAAGACTTTCAGGCATGCATCAAGCCAGCCGTAAGCATACCAAAGTCATTGTCTCTTTCATCTATTTAGACTATACGTTGGATCCTCCACATCATGTCGGAAGAACGCTTTGTCTCAGGGCACGGGATGGCATCCCAAATGTACTGGCACCGGGCTCGGATTTCACATCCTAACTATGCCGAGGCAGCACTATTTTCTGAAGTAATCTTTTTTCTTTTAAAGAGCGAAGACAGACTAGGGCAGAAATGCAGTTTAAGGGTGGACAAAGGGGTCAGGAATATTCACATCATGTATATATTCATCCCCTCTGGAGATCAAAGATGTAAGTTGATACTGGAAACACTTTAAAAATTGTTATGCATTTCTTAAATATACATTTCATCATTACAACTTCCATAATGAGAAGAGCACTAGAAATTCAAAATTGTCATCCCCTTCTCCCTTCAGGCCTCCTCCCCTCCCCCCTTCTCTTCTTCAGCTTCTGAGGGGTGTCATTCCGAATGTTGCATCAAATGTCCGTTCTCAGATGATTGTAAATGACACGTTGCAGCCTGCAACTGAAAATATTGATCCAAATCTACTGGGTAGAAGCTAAACTAATTTGGAGCAAAAATGAATCTCGCTACAGAGGGCTTTGTATGAATGCCCTTCTTGAATATCACAAAAATAAGCACTCTACTATGTTTTTTAAGGCACTTGAATCTCTCTGTAATACAATAGCTACACTTTATTGTGATAATGAATTTCCTTGTGGTTTTCTCACACATCACATAAATGTACCTAGAAGTATTGGCCATTACATTTGCTGCTCAGCATTCAACCACGTGACCTGACAACTCAACTATATTCAAGCTTTCATCTTGGTCTGTAAACTCTGCAGAAATCTCCTAGTACCTTTCCAGCCTGTCTATACCACTACAATCTGTTATGGATACAATTCAATATAGCAGCACACGTGCAGCAGCCATATGATTCTGGATCACAAATGTTGCGTCGCTTACAGCATTCCACAGTAATGATGATTTATCTCTGTGAACGCGATACCTGCACAGGAATACTGAAAGCACCCATCACAATCCAGTTTAGATTGGAAGTACGAACGTGTGCCCTCACTTCTGGCTACATGTGCTCCCTATAGGGAAAAATTCCTGGAAGGAATAAAAGGAACTCATTAAATGACAGAGCATATGGTACCTCCCCTTGAATCAAAATGTCTTCTTCTATTAAGCTCATTGATAAAGTGAGTTTATGTCATTACACACCAGAAAAAAAAAAAAGGTATTTTTGTTCATTTGACCGATTTCCTGTGGCACTGTAGACATCATCATTGACATGGAACAAAAAGTAATCGTCATATTTTTTTTTTCACTGCTGAATGTGAAACATAGTGTAAAGAATTGATATTCGTGTGACATGAATGACATCTAATGACCTTGGAAGTGATTACTGCAGAGAAATAGTCCACAGAACATACGTGACAATGCAAGCAGTCTATTAAAAGCAGGCATATCATGACTATTTATCGCTCAAAGATAGCTTTGATACATCATGTAACTTCACAATGATGGCAAATAATTGTCTATTTAATAGCAATGTTTACAAAAAGTGACTATCACAATCTTTCCCCTGCACCCCTGTGGGTGCACTAACCATTCCAAGGTCAAAGAGAACACACATGTACTCAGTTTCTGGATCAGTGGTAAAATATATTTGATTACAAGGTTTATTTTATTTTCCAATGTAGCCCTACTTGGGTCTGATCATTATGATATCTTATTATGATTTCTCTGAGCATCTTAACCCATTGCTTGCAAGGACTGAGTGTGTTACTGTTATGCATTATTCCTACACAGAATTAAAGGACAAGTTCACCTTCCTAAACATAAGGATTGAGAATATGTAGCAATATTAGTAGAACACATCATTGAAAGTTTGAGGAAAATCAGACAATCCGTTCAAAAGTTATGAATTTTTGAAGTTTTTGTGCAGTAACCGCTGGATGAGAAGACTACTGCAGTGTATGAATAACTTAGATGTCACATGTGTACAACAATATAAAGGAAAATATAAAGAGAATTTCACAAAATGCCATCTTTTGAAAAAAGTACACATTCCCCTGACTCGTTACCGACAAAAGTTATGGGTAATATTATTCCCCCTGCCTTTAGAAAGAGGCAAGTCAAGAGCTCTTTTATTATGCGAAAAAAAGTGAAAATATGTTGAATTTTCTTTTACATTTTCTTTATACTGTTGTACGCATATGACTCACAAGCTGTAGTAGTCTCCTCATCCAGCGGTTCCAACACAAAAATTTTAAAAATTCATAACTTTTGCATCGATTGTCCAATTTTCCTCAAACTTTCACTGATGTGTTCTACTAATATTGTTGCATTCTCTCAATCCTTATGTTTATGAAGGTGAACTTGTCCTTTAAGCTTAAATTGTATATAACAGAGGGTTAAGGTATTACATGAGTGCACCTGCAAACTTTCTTGTATGCCATCATGCATGACTCAGGCCAGGACAGGGATGACATTTCAATAGCGTCCATAATGCAGGTATACTGCTGTTACAGAGGTGTTGTCACCAAAGAATTTGATACGAAATTGAAATGATAGACTACCTGGAATGTCTTATCATAAGTACAACTCACAAGACACATTAACTAAATGGGGGAAAAAAAGAGAATGGTTCCTACATGTGGCTAATTAACCCCCTCCTCACAAAAAAAAAATCAAAAAAAAAAAAAAAATCTGTGTGACACAGTTTTCGCATGGCCACGCTTCTCCTCTGAGCACCTGCTCATCCTGCTCATGGCCAATTCCTTGTAAACTGTGTCAAATCTTTCCTTCTGCCATAATGTCTTGTCATATTAACCCATTCCCCATGTAAACCTCTAGGATCCTGCACTATGTCTATAGGATTTTGAGAATCTTGTAGGAAACAGGTTAAACATGCATGAGTGACCAAATGCAGACATCGGTATGGATAACTTCGGTCATCCTGAAAAGAAACATGTTGAACTACTGTAAAGCAAGAAATTTTCATAAATTTCCACTGGCATTCAATGCATAAAGTGCAGACAAGAACTTTCATCTGCATTTTCATTTCATAAATCTTGGCTCTCACGAAATTAAAATGCATGCAAAAATGTCTGGTTTTCCCTAATGATCTGCCTTAACCCATTGAGGATGGACTGATTTTGCTACAACACGCATTTCCCATAGACACCTGCTCAAGTATACTTGGGACTCGTCCTTAATGGGTTAATGTCAGGACCTATATAACTTTGATATCTTTGCAGTATTAACAGTACCACTTTATATACTCCCCTATCTGGTCTTGACAAGATTCATATTCTCCTATTCCGCAAAGACATTCATTAATTCAAAACTACTGGATACAATCAACTACATTTTTCAAAATGCACACTCTTGAAGAGCAAACCCTGTTGGGTTTCAATAACTTTTCAATTATGAATACTGTTCAATTTCTTTCTTCAGGGCATTCCCGCTACAATAAACACAGTTCCATTCAAACTAAATTTATTCACAAAGAAGTAAATATTCAGTTCCCACTATTTTCATCATGAAAGGACAAGTTCACCTTCATAAACATAAGGATTGAGAGAATGTAGCAATATTAGTACAACACATCATTGAAAGTTTGAGGAAAATTGGACAATCCGTTCAAAAGTTACGAACTTTTGAAGTTTTTGTGCAGTAACCGCTGGATGAGAAGACTACTGCAGTGTGTGAATAACTTAGATGTCACATGCGTACAACAATATAAGGAAAATATAAAGAGAATTTCACAAAATTTCATCTTTTGCAAAAAGTACACATTCCCCCGACTCGTTACCGACAAATGTTATGGGTAATATTATTCCCCCTGCCTTTAGAAAGAGTCAAGTCAAGTGCTCTTTTATTATGCGAAAAAAGTGAAAATATGTTGAATTTTCTTTACATATACTGTTGTACGCATATGACTCACAAGCTGTAGTAGTCTCCTCATCCAGCGGTTCCAACACAAAAATTTTAAAAATTCATAACTTTTGCATCGATTGTCCAATTTTCCTCAAACTTTCACTGATGTGTTCTACTAATATTGTTGCATTCTCTCAATCCTTATGTTTATGAAGGTGAACTTGTCCTTTAACATCTATGGTGCAAAATTCATTTTGTTTATAATGAAATTTCAGTATAACAAAAGAAATCTGCCAGTCCCAAGGACTTTTATTTGTTACAACAGGAGCCACTTGCACAGAAATGTTTTTCATTCTGTTTTCACCTTAGTTGTCTGGAAGGAATATTTGAAAGTTGATACAATGGAGTCATATGAGATTTTTTACTCTATATACAGACAAGCACACAGAAACTGAACAACTCATTCTGCATAGAATGTGAGTGAGTGATATATTATAGTCTTAGCATGAGGTAGGTCACAAGGAATGACAATGGATGTTGAAGTAATCATCAGTGCCTCACAAAATGAGAGAAAAAAAAAATGAAAACTGATCACTGCGGAACATTCATTGTACCACACAAGGTGCGGCAATGGCAGCACAGATTGGTCCATGTAGGAACAGCCATCACATTGTCAACACCAGTTGTTTTGTTATACAGTAGCAATATAATGATGAATACCAACAAGCAAATGATATCCCAAATTCATACTGTCTGCAACGAGACCTCAGTTCTGCATCAAGGTGGTCGATCATGTTTCCCCCATGCATTCTGGCGTGTTCTGTTTGGCTCAGATTGGATTAGCGTACGAGACCCATGTCACCACACAGGCCTAAACATTGTCAAATCAGTGAGTTACTCAAAGTCGTCTAATGGTATCTTTCCGGATCCCGGATCATTCATGGGAAGGGTTGATTTCATCAAGGTTTGAATTGAGTTGCATAAATAAAATGTCCCCCAAAGAGTTAAAACGCTTGTGATCGTCGATGGTGCAGTGTAAACCAATAGGTTTCACGTCACTGCTCATGAAATTTGGAGGCTGAGGCAGACGTGAAATATTGGGTCAAGCAGTCCAGATATCTTGGGAAATCATGACGGGGGTCGCTAATGCCTATGTTAGATGAAATGCCTGCCATGCTATGACAGCAGAAAAGAGAGCAGCAATTCTGGTTTCTAGGAGTTCAAAAATAGTACAAAGAGAATCCTTCATGACATTGGAAAAGGAGAGGGCATAAGAAGTTGCCTGACTTCAAGCAGGGAGGTGGTCTCCCTGCTTCAAGGCAAATCTTAAAGGACAAGTCCACCTTCATATACATAAGGATTGAGAGAATGCAGCAATATTAGTAGAACACATCAGTGAAAGTTTGAGGAAAATTGGACAATCCGTTCAAAAGTTACGAATATCTTAAGTATCTGCGCAGTCACTGCTGGAAGAGAAGACTACTACAGTGTATGATGTCACATGCGTACAACTATAAAAGGAAAATAAAAAGAGAATTTCACAAAACTTTACTTTTTGAATAAAGTGCACAGTTCTTCGACTTGGTAATGATGTATGTTAAGGGTAATATAATTCCCCCTGCCTTCTGAAAGAGAGAAGTCGAGTGTTCTTTTGTTATGCGAGAAAAATGGAAATATGTTGAATTTTCTTTATTCTTTCTTTATATCGTTGTACTCATGTGACATCACAAGCTATAGTAGTCTTTTCATCCAGCCGTGACTGAGCACAAACTTCAAAAATTCATAACTTTTGAACGGATTGTCCGATTTTGCTCAAACTCTCACTGATGAGTTCTACTAATATTGCTGCATTCACTCAACCCACATGTCTATGAAGGTGAACTTGTCCTTTAACTTCTCTAAAATTTCTCCTTCCTACATTATCAAAGGTCCTGTTTACCTTTGGGAACATTAATCAAAAAAAAAATTCAAGATATGACATTTAATGCATAGACTAGGCTCTATGTGTAGGTCTGTTGTACCATAAAACATCCTATCATATAAAGTTTTTCACGATGAAGCCTAAAATATAAGGAGATATCTGTATTTTTCTCAATAAACCGTAACGGTATTAACGGTTTAGTCTAGAAGCATTTTCATTATAGCTTTTGTTCACATTTTGTATATTCAACAATACTTAACAATGATTTTACCAATTCAAATTTTTACTGTGGTTGTTTCTATCCCTAACTCACATTCTAGAACTATTTTAAAGCACTAATGCTGGGTTTTTGTTTCATCTGCAAATGGTAAATTATGCCTTTAAGTCAGCAAATGGTTCAGCATGCATGAGATTTTTCTGAAGATGTTCCCAGCGTTCTGGTATCTAGGATATTGAGGGCATAAGGTCCACAACCCAAAAGCTGAGGAATCAGCATGTCAAACATTTCCTACCGGCTCCTGGAAAAAAAAAACAACAACAACACTGGTTGGAAGTGAAGTAAAAGTCTTGTAGAAAGTGAGGAAGAGCAAGTTTGGCAAAGGAGCAAGATAGTGTCTGAGAATGTGTGCTCATACTGTGTGTCTGAGAATGAAGGACAAAGGGATACAAAAAATGACAACAATGCATATTTGGAAACAGCAACAAAGGCTGAAAAAAAACCTAGCAGTCAAAAATGTAGCCAACACTTATCAATATCTGGATTGGCAATCTCAAAACAGAAAGTAATAAAAAAAAGTAAGATGGATGGAGAGAAGAACAGAAAGGGAGAGACAGATAGACAGACAAGTAGAAAAGAGGTCCGTATGACTCATTTATGAAAATAAAATACATGTATCTTTGTTAAAACCTTCTGGATAGGTAGTGACTGAAACTTCAGGTCCCATTTCACACACTCTTGAGGTTTCCGATCTGAATGAGTGTGGTTCTCCGTTTTGACAGTGAAAATTACACCAATGACAGACATGCAGACGTCAAAACAATGGACAAAGAGCGGCTGTACAAGCACAGATCCTAGAGCTCCCACCATACTTAGTTTAGTCTGAGAAGTATTGCTGAATTCTTCATGGCAAATAAAGCTATTACCAAGAATCCTTCAAAATCCTGGTTTCATAAAATGACAACATTTCATATTGAATGTTTTGGAGTATTTTCTTCATCACAATCCTGTGTTTTCCGTTGTAAGCTTATCCTGACACATGAAAAGGCAGTGAGAAATTTGCTTTATTTCTTCAATAGACAGAGCTGTGTTAAAAAGTGTCTTCGCATGGATTCATACACAGTTATTTCAGAGAGTATTCTTATCTGGGCCTTCCAGACTCCTTGGTGATTTGATCATTTTCCTCTGCACACACCTCAAAAGAAACACTCCCTCAGCTACGAGTCCAAGTACTTGCTATATTTAGTTGCACTTCAAAATGAGATGATGTGGCATAATTGATACTTTTCTCAGGCCAGCGTTGTTCTTAAAAGTAAACTTCATTTGTTATCCAGTTTCCTGGAATAAATGATCAGCAATAATGGCAACAAGCAATATGATGCAGCAAAGCAAATGCACTTTATAATCACAACATCCAAACTATACCAATAAAGATTTCAACGCTGGGGAAAACAAATGGAGCATATAATTACCTGGCAAAGTGAAATACTGTGGTTCTCTTGTTCCCAAATAAGAGCACTTGTAATCCATCATAGTAAAAACAGGGAACTGGTGCAAAGTTTTGGCACAATTACTAAATCTTCAGCAAAAATTGAAAAAAAAAATCAAGAGTCTGTCATACAATGTAAATGAAGTAATATTAGCAATATGGATTTCAAAAGATGATATCTTTTCTCCATACCCTACTTCAAAATGGATATCTGAGGATATAACTGACGGAAAAAAAAAATATGCAGACGACTGCACTTTTTATAGACAGTATGAAAAAAAAAAGTTTTTGTTTAAGTGGTTTCTACAGCAGCAAGATTCAGAAATGAATAGGCCCTATTCATCAGCAAGGATATGCAACACTATCAACATGTATTCTGCATTTGGCTTTGTTTTGTTTTTTACCCTTTTCTCTGTGAACTATGTTACTACATGGTTGCCATCTGATGGAAACATGTTGGCAGAATTGTGTCTGGCATGATATGACATGGGAACTCAATGACATTATGTCAGAGAAAGAGGCGGGCCCTTGAGTTTGGGGGACTGCTCAAAAATTCTATATAAACTTTGTTCCTTGTGTGTAAAGGTCTACACACTCGTGCATGCAAAAGCTGACACATGGCCAAGGAAAAACAGAAAAGAAAAAAAAAATGATTGAAGAGACACAACAATCAAGCAGCTGGTTGACTTCAAAAAGAAGCCTCAGAATGATTGATCAACGGATTGTAGGGACGACCTGATGGTTCTCAAACAAAACTGATTCCAATACATATTTTATAGACACCATTATCATGAGGACTGTGATTGGCATGTGTCACATGCAAAGGTCACCTACAAGTTTTATTCATCAAAAAATGCAAACACTGGTATAAAAAAAAAAATGACAAGTGCAGGACAGGATGCATCAACATCAGAGTGTGAGAGTATGGTATATTACTGGATTTCTTTACTCATTTCATATGGGAAGTAGAAACACTATATGTCAAAGGGAAATTAAACCCAAATAAACAAGAAGATTGAGTGAATGCTGCAATATTAAACACATCAGCAAAGTTTGAGGAAAATTGGGTAATTTGTTGAAAAGTCCTGAATTTTGAAAGTTTCGGTGCAGTCATCACTGGATGAAAAGACTATTACTACTATAGCTTGTGACATCATGTATGTACAACGATATAAGCAAAATACAAAGAGAATTACACACAGTTTCACTTTTTATGAAAATTACACTTTTTTTCAACTTCTTACTGACTTACTTTATGTAAAAGGGCAATATTACTCCCCTGCTTACTGAAAGAGGTAAGTCAAGTTCTCTTTCATTATTCTACAGAAAAGTGCACAGATATTGAATTTTCTTTATATTATCTTTATTGTCCATTAGTGACAGAATATGTTACCATTCTGTGCACATGTGAAATTTAGATGAGGGAATATTACTGGGAGGTAAATTCCACACATGTTACCAACCATGTTAAACAAGCCGAAGCGTATAGCAACAATGGGTTTATGGAAGACTGGATCGCCACTAAGGTGGTCTCATCCATTTCCAGAGGACTATTTGTATCTACTATGTAATATCATGACACACACCAAGCAAAATTAGTCATATGTAAATTATATTACCACCATTCAGAGCAATAGCTGTGATGACGACACAGTATGTGGGACAAGAGTGATTTTCAAAAAATGGTACAAGAATAGAAGAAAAAGAGGAAGAGGGAGGAGAGAATAATGTTGTCTGAGTCAAGAAGACAGAAGGGAATTCTGAGACGAAGAAACGTACGGCTCTTTGTTTGCAAAAGACGGCACTTCGTGACAGATATCATCCATCATGAGCTACAAATGGACAAATGTCCTTTCCTACAGAGACCAATTATTTAACCATCCGTCTGAAGAGATCCTTAAATGGAGCCAGCGGGGAGAAGCAGCTCCATCAGACCCATTATCAGGTCCAGCCTCCCATGGCGACACTTTTGAATACCAGCTGGGACTGGACAGGACATAACTCTGTGCATCATAAAAACAAGTTGGTAGATATTTAACTCTCTCTTAGTATTTAACAATCATCTTAAACGTCATTCAGGGTAAATAAGGGGGCAATATGGACTTCAGACTCAAAGTTTGAGGGCTCATTGCAGGGCAATTATTTCCCTCATCATCAGAGCAAGTTGGGTATCCTTACTGCAATGCCTTAGAAATAGGTGATGAGGGTTCCTAAAGCGGAATGGCAATTGATCATGTCTAAAACTGGCAACTTTGACAGTCATCTTTAACAGCCCGGTTGGGTGCAGTTACACGCAATATGTTTTACTCTTGAGCGTTGTTTGCTTTGATAATCTGCCGGTGAACGAATCACATAGGGATACTTTTATGTGATCTGGCCCACTGCCAGCAAAAGTGCCCATGAAAATATCAGAAAAAACAATACTTTTGTTGTAAATATATAAATACGCGAGTGATGTATTACGAGATTTTTGCACTCTATCCCACTGGGTACACAACAGCAAGTTCCAATCTTGAAATGTTGAAAAAGTTCATTGGTCCTTTCCTCACAAATTTTTCCCTGATAGCTGATTCCCATGTATTCCTAAATAAAAGTCTTTCCAGAATTTAGACATCACAGGAATAAATCCTCCATCAGCCACAAGTTTTCACACTTTGGAAAATGTTGACAAAAATAAAAAAAGGTTAGATGGCTATCCAACTTGCACATTTACTCATCGCATGGGAACGACAAGACTTGTCTGTGTGATTTCACTGCTATAAATACTGCTCAATATCTATGCTTGAATAAATCTTGAAGCCCAAGGCACAGCTTTGAAGAAAAATCAATAAGAAATACACGAGCAACACTTTGAGGAATGTTGCTACATGTAGGGCCTCCATAGCTGCCCTGAATGGATAATTATGCAAAGCCAAACTAATTATGTGGCTTGTACAGCTAGCAGACACCCTCCCCCCCCCCAAAAAAAAGAAGCAAAATAACAAGCTTTCTGCATATTACATGTATACAGGAAATATGAGCATTAGTTGACAGATCTGGCAATCATATATGAACTTTATTATGTTTCGGTCTTTTTGTTTCATGTAATTCAGAAGTAAATGTGAAGCTCTGATGCATTTCCAATTTCCATTTTGGTTACATTTACTTTGTTTGTTTTCAATTTGGGATGTGCCATTTCGTTGGGGGTCATCCGAACCATCGCAAATACCAATTTTTGGTCAAATTTTTGATTTTGAGATTTTCAGTCATTTCGATAGTGGACATTCCATTATACATACCATAACATATTCCGTTTTTAATTTGATGTAATTTTTGTGTAATTAACACTTGTATAGAGTCTTGCCATTTAATTTTATTCATTTCTCCATAGGTGCGAGTGTTAAAAAATAGTGATACGCCGTCCTCTCCTATATGAGCCTATAATGGTTCGGATGACTGCAAACACAGTGAGCTTGGTCAGTAAACTGTCGTATATCGGGCGCATTGACTTTGCTTATGATATTAGCGATATACAGTGGTTCCGTGACTGAAAGTAGGTGTGCGTGGTCAACAAAACTTACACATGGTAAATGACAACAGCTTTTGCAAACCAAAAAAAAACATACATGTCGTTCTCTTGCGAGTTCTTGCATAATTCCTAACAATACAATTTGAGGAAAACATCACATGTTAGAGTAGGAATTAAAGTCAGATGTGTTACAAAAAAACATCAAAATGCCAGACATAAAAGTGTAGCAATCATGATTGAAAAATGGGTAAACTTCAAACTCGATTATCTTGAAATGTCATTCTTACGCGAAAATTGCATATCATTTTATATATATGACCGTTCGGATGTAAGAAAAGAGAGTAGCTATGGTTTCTGATACAGTAGAAATATTAGGGACCTCATCAATTGTCATAACTAAGAGGTTTCAGTTGTATACTCCACTTCCAACTGTGACAATGTCAGTCTTATGAAGAACACCGCACAAAACGAGTAAGTGTGGAAAATGAAGTTTATCTTCGCTTCAAAATCGCGCAACATCAATTTAAATATTGAATAAGTGTAAAAAGTAAGTGGTTTAGCCCTATCTATAGGGTTTTTCCAAGCCATGGGAGTCCACTGATTCACACCCATGGTTAACCTTTGCTCTGAATGTATAATTGGCATGGAGTATGACGACCTTGACAAATGTGCACAAGGGTAAGCACCAAAACTTTAGCTTTTAATCCCGAACGGGCCCCTATACGCCACTGTCTGCCTAGAGGATACGAACATGCACAATCATTTTCAAAAGAAGGCCCTGTCTTATCAGATCATAGCCTCAATACGCACGGAAAAAACAACAACAAAAAAACTAATACAATACAGGATTTCTCACAATGCCCCTAGCTGACAGATCTCACAGATAAACTATAAAGAAAAGGGGGATAGTCTCAATTTCAGGATGATTCGTTAAGTATACAACCTGCCATACAGAAGTAAATAACAATGCGCATGGGACAATGCATCTCTTCAAGAAGATGTGACTATGAATTCTGTTCATATTCACAATCACAATGAACCACATTCTTATTTTAATTACACCTTCAAATCTATAATGGATATATATTACTCTTCAGTTTTATATTGGGGCAAAGAAACCACAAATTCTGTATTATCCAGAAGAGATATTTGATTCATTTAAAGAAATCATTCTGAAACAGAATAATCAGGTGGCACTCATGCCTCACACTTGGTGTGAAAAAAATGTTGGACTGCCGCTTCATATCATATATTTTGAGATAGGGAAAGAGATCTAAGCAGAATAAAGTATTATAAGCAAAGTCTGAAGCAAAGAATAGCATTTTAGAGATTGACATGATAAATCACAACCACACAGGGAATCATCAATGGAGCAAGACCGAAAATGCATCCAAAAAGGTGCGAGATCTCTGCCTCAGATACCGGACAAAGAATGAATGGCAAATATTATGCCAAATTCTTTTGCCTTATTCACTTGCTGCAATAAGTATTCAGCATTTCCATGTCTTTGTATGTAACTGGGGATTATTCCCCTATCATACACATTTAACTATGGTAAAGACCAAGGTCACAAAACATAGCATACTGCATTCTCTAACATTTTCCTTGATATTATCATAAATTAACAGTTGCTGCTTTTTGTCAATAATGACACATATATTATTGTGCTGGCCCCTCTTTTTCAGCAGTCACAAAAATACTGCAAGCTAGATGGTGGTAAGTTGATAAAAGTTACACTGTATGTGATAAGTACATCAGACGTCAAAGTTCTCCTTTCACAATATTTCTGCCAAACCATGTAGAGTGATGGAATCACTGTAGTTCAACCTGTTCAGGATGGACTGATTTTGCTATCTTAAACACACATTTCCCATAGACACCAGCCTGAGTATTCTCGGGTCTCATCTTCAACAGGTTAATGAAATGACATACCTTGGGGTTAATGCAATGATATATGTAATCATTAAGGCCAATTATTGTTGGAATTTACACTAAAATAGCTTTCATAGAAGATTTTGTTAAAATGGCTGATTTGAATGGCACCAATAAATAAGGACCTAAATCAACAGATTCATTAATATGAAGACCTTCATGAATCTTAAAAAGCATTTTATATTCTATCAAAATTATACATATAAATATCTACAGTAATTTACACTTGTTTACCCATCAATTGAAAAATAGTCCCGAAACCTGTGAGTACCTGTGAAGAAGATACACTGTTGTAAATATTGTAAATGGAAACATATTGTAAAAAACTCATTATCGTTCTCAGGGTTCTAATGCTTTCATTGTTCCTCTTTTTTTTCTTTTTTTTTTTTGTAATACCTGGATAGAATATCAATCATTTCTTAGTCCTATACATGTTTAAAGTTCCTTTGCTGTCTAAACCATTCCCATTGGGCAATCCAGTGTTCACAGGTTGTCGACTTTGTGTAGCAGCGACTCAGTGGATAATGTAGTCCCTTGTCACATACTTTCACAACAAGTTGGTATTTACACATTTGTGGGTGCAATGTTTGTGGAGAAGGTTAATGAAGTGAGTGTAGAGAGGTTCTTGTCCGGGACCACTATTCAGGCACAACCCCATTCAACGACTCCCTCCCACCGAGAAGGAGGGGTGTTTCATGGTCCTAGTGCAAACAGAGCATTCGAATCAAAGGAGGAGCTAGGTGCCCCAATCGCGGAACCTTGCAGAGATATTAATCCCTAGACAAATTTCACATCCAATGCTTTGGCAGTCACCAAGATGCCATTGTCTATCTTTGTGCCACAATAGGTCCTATGCAGCTATGAACAAACATGGAGCGGTATTGTTGCACAATACACACACACAGATTCACACACAAACACACACACACACACATTGAGGATGCAATGTGACCGTTTGCTCAGTTCATCTTGAATAGTCCATCTTCTCCAGTTTGCACACGCTTTTCCCACATTTGTGAATCCATAACAACACCATGTCAACAGCCTCAATGCAGGAAACATTCATTCTTTATTAAAACAAAAAACAAAACAAAAAACAAACAGTTGCCATCATCACAGCAAAACTAATTACCCATGAACATACCAAAGACCAGTTATCAAAAAGCAAACATGATTATGAATATTGATGATGTGGGCATTTCATGGCCACAGCACACATCTGCAATTAAACTTTCATTTTACGTGGTATTGGCTTAAAACAATTATTATGTGTGACAAAATGTGTTAACCATTCACCGAAATACACTTTCAGAACTTGGAGAAAAGGTAACAAGAAAAAAAAAACACCAGCAAGATGTAAAACCTATATAAACTATTTTTTTATGAACATCATTGCAGTATAACCACTAACCACCAAAATAGGGAAATATGATGGATGTTTAGATAGAATTAATTATGTAACAGTGCTTAGTAAAGTTCAGATATTGACTTATGATCAAAAGTCATGTGGCTGTTGGATTATATCATAATTATATCATATTTCAACACTACGTTAATTGATAGCAATACTTCATATAGTTCCCTTGATCATATGAAAAAGATGCTGTATGTAGAGTAGGCCTATTCCTCTATTTGTTTGATAAACATGCATGTGAGATGACACACACACACAACACCCCTCCCCCCCCCCCCAAAAAAAAAAGAAGTTATGCGTTAAGTGTAAGCTTGCCCGTCTACAGTTCATCCTATCACTGAAAGCATTTGATATATAATAATTAATCAATAGAGATGAATTCATTAATTGGCGTCGGAAGATAAATAAGAGGATTCTGACTAACTCGAATCACATGCACACAAGAAAATTTACTTCAAATCAACATTAGCCCATCTTTGTCAGTAATGTCACGTTCTGTGGACAGGCATCTGTCACAACTTGAGTTGGAGAGAAAAAACAACAACCAGAAGAAAAGCAAGTGATGACCTTTTACTCACTACTCTGCATATTGGCTAGGACATGGGGGTCTGTTTGGTGAAAGGACTCCGCACTGACCATGTTTTGTTGCACTGATCTGAACACTCAACACACTCTAGCTCACAACACAAACAAACACGACTGTAGTGTTCAAACAAGGTCCCAGAGATGAATTCAACCTAGATTAAAGAAGAAGTGTCTCTAGCACACACACACACACACACACACACACACACACACATATGCAAAAGATTGACATCATAAACCTATCACTGGTTTCAATAATTCTTTTATAGATCTGGATGGTACACTCCACTGACAAGACTTCAGTGAACTTCTGACTGAAAGCAAAAAAGTCTAACTTCACTCACAAAGCATATTTTTCCGTATTTCGTTCACTCTCTGTAAACAATTCCATCATTGTTCATGTCCAATGTTACTTTCCTTCCCTTATAACAAAGACCTGTAGTTGACTAGAAATGCATAAAATCATTTCTATAAAACAATACGAAGTAATAGTTTAAAGGGATCAACACAAAACTGCAACCGAACTGATAAAATTAGAAAAATTAGGGCCTAAGCAGGATCAATTTCAACTGGTACACTTTATTAACGAATTAGTTGTGCGACTGATGACATATATATGTGACTATATTTTACCAGAGTTTTCACATTGTTTCTCTGTCTCATTTTTTTCTCTGTATGCCACTCCTTCATCTGTTTTACACACATACAAAGGTGACTGTCACTCCAGATAGTTATTTTCAGCTTCCCACTAGTAATGCCTTTAATCACAAAAGTTTGTTAGTTTATCCAGGCAGTAACAATGATATATAGACAGTTTGCCCAGCTCAGTTTTACAAGCATGGTATAATAACACCTATAAATCAGAGTAAAGTATAGAGACCAACGGGATTTAAGATATCTTTTAAAAAAAAAAGACCTTTTAAAAATACTTGAACCCAGTCACTTTTGGTCAGTGTACTAAACCACTTGAGTGCATTTGCAAACCTGGGGAATAAAAAAGCCAGAGGCTTTTGAGGTAGCTTGGAACCATTAGTGGCTCTGTTTGGGGACGAATTCTTGAGCAAACAACACAAAATTGTTTGTGAGTTTGGCCAAGCGACAGTGTATGCACAGGCTTTTATATCACGTAGAAAGCACATCCATTGTAAGTGGACATAGCAATTCTCAAACTCAATGTACTCTAGTGTAGGCCTACAGAATCACTACAGAACTGGGCACTAAACCAGTAATAAATCTATGACTTGCAGCATGTGCATACTGTGGGCCTAAATTTGTCTGGTTGATGGACCAGTTTAAGTAGGACTTGTACCCTCATATGGATTTCATAATAATAAAAGCTGCATAAAAGTTTTCTTGATTTGGCTTTATCAGAGTGTCCAGTGATAAAATATTGTCTTATTTTATGCCCAAAACACCTGCCATGAAAACGGTAGGAAATTTGACCACTACATAACACAGTTCCTTGGTTATATCAAGAAAATCAGCTCTCTAATGCTTTGAAATGCAGTTAAGGTTGGAGATTAGGTACATAAACCCAAAAGAACAATTCAAACCACAGGTAAAACCTTCTTCAGACTTTAAAATTTGGACAGGAGGTAATTGAGGCATCAATACTTAAATTTTTAATGAATAAAAATTTCTTACTTTTCAGTGAATTTGGCTGATTTTGCACATTTCTTGGCATTAATTGCTGCAATAACCTGTCTTGGCAAGGGGCTTACTGTGTTGAAATTGCAAGGTGAGCCACAGGGTAATTCAAGTGTGGTGCCATAATCAGGCATCACAGTTTTATGGGACTCGGATGATGATCGACAAGTACACAGAGGTTGGCAGTTTTGTGCATATATTTACCCTGTGCAAGAGTAATACCAGCAAAGAGAACTCAAAATAGGGGTAAAAATTCATCTGTATTACAATACTATACTATACCAGAGTCTTTCAGAGTAAACTAAATAGAATCAATACAGTGATTGATTGATCGGGAGAAGTGTTGGAAAGTGGTCATAAAATGGGCCCATTATCACCTCACCAAGACAGAAACCTTGCAAGAGATAAAAGCAGTCTCGGGCGGCTTGCCCTTCGACTGGTCTAGTCTGTATTAAAGGCCAATTGACAGCTAGAATCTCTGTCCATTGACTGGGGATTAACAATGGGATTAGTCCCACAACTCTGTAATTGAAGATAAGCCTCTTAATCCCATTGGAGTCAACCCTAAATAAGGCAGAGGCAGAAATTGACCTCTTTGGCTACAACCATTGAAATTTCAAATTGAAAGGCAGTGGTTCAGATTCCAAATTTGTGATCGATCGTCATAAAAAATGTCTTCAACTAAATAATATAGAAATTACAGCATTTACAGAACCTGTAAAACCAGAAACATTTATGGCATGAAATTTTTGTGAATTGGAGCTGACGGCCTCAATTTCGTGGCATGAAACTTTCACAAATTGCTACTTGCACTCAATGCATTCTGTAGACAAAAAAAAAAAAAAAAAGCATCAACTTTGGGAAACATTTTACTTTCGTGAATCTTGGCTCCTCGCAAAATTCACAAAAGTTTCATGCATGCTATAAAATGTCTGGTTTTACAGTATAGTACTTGAGATGCTATCACCTGATAACTGCAGCCTCAGTGTAAATGTGACTGAAAGATGTTCTGAGCATAGATATATATATATATATATATATATATATATATATATATATATATATATTCTTTTTTTTAAGATAACACTGCTTTTGTTCTCATGTTTTCATGAAGATGAGGAGTACAGTCAACTTTTAGAGAGAAAAGTTTACCTGGGAATTGTATGACTTGGTTATTTCTTCACACTGTGTGTATTAGCAATGATATAATATGCCTTACTTAGGGGGTAAACACTGATTTCTTGAGAGAGAGAGAGAAAAAAAAAACCTGGAAGATACCATCAAAAGGTCATGACCCAACAAACACTCATACACCAATTCAAGAACCAACTACCGGTAGTCTTATCTGCCTCATGATCTTTCATCATCGTCTCACTCATTTCAGTTTTGCTTCTTCTTCTTTTTGTCCCTATAGAGTAATAAAGTGAAGGCACAGTTTGTTTAGAACCAGTTTCCATGGTGATGAATGGCTATGACATCACACTTTGGTATACTCGATTCCAGTCCAACACATTCCCACCATAAACCATATCTCTTCACCGACCACCTCCCTTGATGATAGCTTTTCAGCTATGGTCCTCATTCTACCAATGTAAGGTATGATAATTTCTATTGAGTGGCTGAGTGCTCTCTGACAAGAGCTTTCAGAAGAGCATCTTTATCTGTCTCTGGACAACACATTTACAGAGACACTGCACTTTTAATGCAGACTGGCGAAAAACAAAATTTATCACCCGCAAAAAGTGTGAAGCAGGAACAGAGAAGCTGCAATTTTCTGGTGCCAACCCGTTTGCTTGCTGACCAAGATTTGGAGCAGTTTTGGGTCAATTGCTTTTGTCTGTCCTCCCACCTTTTGTCTGTGATCAGTGAGGCCATGGAATCGAGTTGATGGAGCTTGAATAATGCCATCCTTTTTCGGTTTCCTGTCTGAAACTACTTTTGCCATCCTTCAAAGATGACCGTTGACTTTCAATGTGTCTGTGCTGTGTTCAGCAAAGGGATCGATCGTCCACACATTACATAAAGAATGGTACCCACTGGAGATGATCCAGCTTCCAGTTATATTGTGGTCTAAATCACGGGAAATATGAATTTCTGCCTCACTTTTTATTGATTGACACAAATGCATTCATCTTCTGTTCATTACTTTTTTTCCACTCCTTTACATGACAATCCCGGACTAGTTAAGCCGTTCCATACTAAATTCTGAAATCCCCATAGACTTAATAATCAGGCCACCAGGTTCCCCTATGGGACGGGTTAAAAGCTAGTCTGTACAGAAAGAAAAAACACAATTCTACAAATATGAATATTTATAATCATTATATGATGCTTTGTTACAAAGTGATTTTTTGATATCATATGCCATATAAATCTGAGTTCTGCCATTTTCTTCATCAACTTGTTTGATATCACCTTGTTCATCAAATGGCTTCGCCTTGAAAAATGATATCGTCTGAACATACTGCTTCACCTAGAATAACACAGAATGACAATAATTCTATTCCACACTTCTAGTACACAGGCAGATATTAACCATATTTCAGGCAGCTTTCAAGTTTGGAAGAATTATCCTCTCATATTGCAAAATGTGATCAGATTAGGCATGGCTAATTCTGTGTATCAACACATGATAAGAAAATCCAAAACACGAACCTTAGCTACATAAATCAAGTTTTTCAACTCAATATTGTTTCTAACATAATAAATTCACATAATCACATTAGTTTTTAGATGTATATATCCACAAATTAGATCTACATGGGAATATTGAGTCATGTGATGAAATTACGATCCCAGAAGGTACTGATGTACACTAATTTGTCACAAGGTTAATCAGTTAGTGGTATAATTACTTTGATAAATCAATTCTGTTTGAGTTGATGAGAAGCTACTCTCCTGGGAAAGGCGTGATCAAATGTTTATTATATGTAATCATCCACTAATTTATTGAGTTAGAAAGTATATATCACACATGACAGTTTGGATAATTCTCTAAATGCAGAAGAGATGTGACTGCAGTACCATGCATTGCAAAAATATTCTGCTTGATGTTTTTTCATATCATATTTCTCCTTTCTTCACCCCCCCCCCCCCCAAAAAAAAAAAAACAGAAATGAAAAGCTTTCAGCAAACGTTTCAGTGGCAAGCTACAACAATCTCAAACAGAGGTGGCTATGTGGGGAACACATCAATACACGTCAGCTGAAATTGCCCCAAATCAGAGCAATTTAGCAAAGTAAGGAGACAAGGAAAGGGTGGAGGAAGGGAAGGGGGGTTGATGGAAGGGAAAGGAGCCTGGAAGGTCTCCCTCCCCATTCAGCTTTCTCTCACTGAGTCCAGGTCGATTGCCTTCGTGCGTGCGGCAAAGATCAGAATCTGTGCCCCTCATTGCGCACACCGACCTGGTTGAGTGTACTCTCGCTGGCTTCCACGGGAGAGAACAAAGTGGGGGACGGTCGGCACTGTCAACAGCAACATTACCATAATACCTCCGCAAGCTCCTAATGGCAGGGCACGCTGGGAATTCATTAAGGCCCACGATACTGAGACGGGGGCACAGAATGAGACGTCGTCAGTGAGACTGTTTGAACTTTCTCCTCCGTTTTGGCCAGGCAGTCATTAGGGGAATTGGAAGATAGTGCAACACACGCACACAAGAAGAATTGGCAATGGCTTTTTTTTTTGGGGGGGGGGGAATATAGACATCAATAGCACAGCACAATACCTGCAGATTTCAGGATTTTTTTTTTCTTTCCTTTTTTTGTGAATGAAAGTCAGGAAATTGAGAAAATTGCACACACAGAGGCATGGTATATGAAACAAATTTGGCAATTTGTGGCAGATATATGAGTAGAAAGAAAAAAAATCATACAGAGATATGAATTGGATATGATTCACTATCTTGTGCATGATTATGATCCCTTGATGGGCAGATTAACTGACCAATTTCTACTTGATTGGCATAGATTGGCTTCTTCAAACTAGCTTTCCTCCCATAAAGATCCATGTTAGCCCAATCTGCATCCAGTTCTATTGCCTATTGTATACCTATCTCATGAGAAAGGGGGGGGGGGGGTAGGCATGCAAAAACCCAACAAATTGTGAATGAGAATAGATAATAATAGAAACACACAATCATCCCTGCTGATGGCTGTTCCAATGATCTTTCAATTCTGCCAATTCTCCACTGGCAATCTTTCATCTTTTCATTCTTATGATGGCTCTGTATCATAGGGCTGGTATATAGATATGGATATGGTACCATGCAAACTGAAGGTTCAATCGCCCCATAGTGGAGACGGCGCCGAGATCTCTAATTAGTCTGGAATGGAGTACCCAGGAGGAGCACATCCGTTACATCAATATCATCTAAGTCTCTCTTACATCTTATGCCGTACTACAAGAACACTAAACTCCATCTTCATCGCAGCCTGGGAAACACGCGATAATTTCTTCAGTAATTAATACATGAGGGTTTCATGAGAGGAAATGTGGGTAGCAGCTGTTTACGAGTTCTTCTCTACCTGGTTTGTCAGTCTTCCACCATTCCTTGCCCTAAAATGCTACATGTTCACATCTTGTGCACTCCTCCATCAATCTCCCTCGGGAAATGAACAAAAAATTGTCAGTACAACTTTCACAGGAATAACACTCACAATGACATTTACCTTTTTTTCACTCTCATATGTGATCCATCACCACAACAGCCTGATGAGTGGTGAAGTTACTGAACTTCATGTTTTCTAATTTTGGTATCTCTGTACAAGATATATAATTTGTGCCTTCTTCACTTAAAAGACATAAATACAGATACGTGAGAAAGCCAGACATTAGTCAAATACTAAGAAACTCTGATCAAAAGATAACATGGAGTCAAGAGTAGAGATTAGGATTGTTCACTATCTTTCTTTCTTTTTTTTTAAATCTCATGTAATGAAGAGGATCAGGTTGAGCACATTGTGTGCAATGTGGGCAACTGTAGCTCAAGCTTGATGATGATGAGAAAATGGAGCTAGGAGCAGGAGGACCCTGTTGAATCACCAACCCGATGAGCAAACAATGCCATGTTGAGACTGGTCGAGCAAATATTGAATCATGGATCTCACCATCATCTGGCTTGGTGTGGTATCACTCTCTTCCAGATACAACATCTCCTTCTTGAAAGAAGAAGACAAAGAAGACATCTTTCTTTCTTCTCCTTCTCTCTCTCTCTCTCTTTTCTGTTTCTCCAAAATGGAGACTGACTGTCCGTGATGCTAGCTGGCAATTTGATGCACTGTTAATGCACACTGCATTTCATGCATCTTTCCTCCACAATGTTTTATGGTTTTTGTGGAGGCAGCGGTTGCTAGGCAGCAGCATCCACTGCAATGCATCTATTGACTGCTGATTGCGGGGAGGCAAGATCTCTTGTGCTGTCACTCTGCATTGCATCTTTAAAAGATGCATGCAGCCAAAATGAAAGACCTGTAGCAACCTTCACAGAGTGTATACCTGCTGCCACTACAAAAAAAAAAAAAAAAGAGAAGAAGAGATCTACAGATACAGAGCGAGAGAGATGGTGACCAGTTTTGACTGCAAATTTTTAGAGGCCAGCACCTGAAGTGCAGAAACTGTCGGTTCACCCTCACCATCTTGGGGGGCCAGGTGATAAATAACTCAGACTTTGACATTGATGGAGCTGAATAGAGCCTTATAATGCCTTTTAAGCAAGGTTGCAGCTGGGCAGCAGAGGGCTTCCTTTGCCGGAACTCAACACCATGCTGGAGGCACAGTGTGAGTGACGTTATAGTTATAGTCGCTGGAAAGGAAAAACTTAAAATGCATGCAGGGTGCATAATTTTTTTTCACTTTGGTTCTCTTGAACACATGATTTGAGAATTTCCGACGCAGAGATGATGAAAAATTATGTGTCACTGGTATGTGACAGCTGATAGAATATTCCCCTGAAATGATTCGACTGTCATGGTCCATTTATCCCTGTTAACATTCATTCCTTCCTGGCTCAAAGCAATTCCATCGTTAGAAAACATGAAGGAGAGTTTAGGAAGTGGCTCTGTTATACAAATGAAAGAATCTACGACACGCTGAAGAACAATACTAACCATGGGTCCCTATATACACACATATACATTACGAAATCTGACTCTGAATCCCGTGTTACATTTGATTGCTCCACTCACTGATGAAACCTATGATCAACTATCAGCATCATGAACAAACAAGTTGTAGATAATAATGTCAGAGAAAAAAAATCCAACTTCCATAGAATATTGTTATGTCAACCCTATCTGTATTATGAAAAAAAAAAAGGATGATCACAATTGCATTACAAAGAAATGAGGAAAGGATGCTTTCTAGGTTTTCACAACAAAAGACAAACACTGGACTATTATCAATACAATGAGATATTGTATTGTTGATTATACAAATTACTTACCTTTGCTGATTATGCAGTCTCCAGTAAGCATAGTGGTAATCTACATTCAGAATTTACATGGTTATAATATGTTATTTTACATTTAAAATTCCACTTTTTGCTAATGCTGCTAACATCAAAAGCACTGTGTCATTTAAAATATTGCGTCTTGCTACTACTCTTTGTGCAAACATTAGTTTTATCCATCATTTTTTTAGGTGACTGCACTGATTCAGTCAAGTTTTCATAAACAGATTTATCAATTCATATTAATTGCAAACATCCTTATTCATATCTCTTTTACACACATTTAACTGAAATGGATTGCTCTGCAGGTACCATTCTTTTGACCTGCATACTAGTTGTAAATTGTGACAAGATAACATCTAGTATCAGAAAATACTTATGCCAAAGTCAGATTTAAATGTGATGCTAATGTGCAATGAGAAAGATCAGCTCTATTTCTTTTTTAATTCTCAGAAAAAATAAAAGGCAACTTGTGACGGAATCTTTTATGATCAGCTTTGATCTTATGCAAATGTTAAGCACTGAAATGGCTTTAAAGGGATAGTACAGTATTGGTGGAGATGAGAATTGGACTTGTAACTTTTTGCGAGATACCAAAAAAACACCTATGAAATGGTACAGAGCATACCATTTTAAGAGGAATTCAAAGATTATTAATCGGGTTTGGGATCACTGAAACATCCAAAAACAAAGTAAAACAAAGCAATCGTAATAAAAGGTGGGTCCCACACTTTATTAGAATCACTCTGTTTTGGATATCTCAGCCATTTTAAAACCAATTTTCATCAAATAAACGTTGAATTTCTCATGGAATTACATGCTTTTTCATATTTCATAGGAGGTTTCTCATTATCTCACCAAATAATGTTAGAAACCTGAAATTAGTTCTCAACCAAAACTATACGATCCTTTTAATGCTATATTCACTTCTGTAATAGGAGTCTTCTGTCTCATACAAACACAGAGCTATCATTTATATTAGTCTAGGGGTGGGGCTTTTATTCACCGATAGGACTTTTATTTTACGACACACAGGAAATCACAACAAACAGCATACAAATAGCAATCTATCCTTTCTCTCTCTCCACAGCTTACCTCCAATTTTCACTAGAGGCATCTATACAGATAAAGACAGATTGGTATCAGGCAACAATGAAACCATGATCACTCACAATTTGGGGCAGAAACATTACGCCTGTCTCTCAAGGTGAAATAGGACATTCAGACCGTACACAACCCTGGAAGTCCCACAAAAAAAAAAAGACATCAAGGCCTGTTACACTGTGCTTATCAGAAAGAGAGGAAGATTACCCAAACAAGCAAAATGAGGGTATTATGGAGATATAAACCTCT
This sequence comes from Diadema antillarum, assembly GCF_040938485.1. Classification (NCBI taxonomy): domain Eukaryota; kingdom Metazoa; phylum Echinodermata; class Echinoidea; order Diadematoida; family Diadematidae; genus Diadema; species Diadema antillarum. Next base: position 2,305,313 of record NW_027270975.1, on the reverse strand, counting down.
TGTGTATGGCTTTTAGGAATTTGTCACAAGAATAGTGGCTAAAATTTATGGTAGGATTAAGGATCTCGCACTTTTCAAAGAGGATAAAGTCTCTTTTCTCTACCGCTGCCCTTATTGCAGCTAATGTCTTATCAATACTGTGTATCCTTGAGGATCTTTGAATATGTAGTCCAGTAAGCCTCCTGACTTGTAAAATATCCGACAACAGATATCATGATCTTTTTTCTTAATGCTGTCATATTATCCTCTCACAGAATGGGGAATGGGATTGGACATACAATAGATTACATGGATCAAATCAACAAACAGAAAGCAGTGAGGCGGTTTCAGACTGCAAAGTTTTCATCTACCATAGAAGACGTAAATACAAGGGTAAGTCGAGCTTCGCCCTGCTCATTATATTTCAGAGGAAAAACTGTTTAGACTTTTTTTTTTAATCAGACTAAAACTCAAATGAAAAACATGTCGAGATCATGATTGGCCAAGCCTGTATCTGAATGCTTTCACTAGGGCAGAAAAAATATATGATTCTAGTTTGCTTTAAGAATCGCTATTTCAAATTAGATTGAGTACCATGAGACAGTATCTTCAGTGCATCTAATTAGTCAAATTTTCATCATGGCTTACTAATAACTAACACATTTCAGCCTGATATTGCTCAAATGCGTAATGTGTGTTGTTCATTTGCAGGGTATAATGCATTGATATATATCACACATGTATACAATAAAATGCATACTCTTCTGAAATATGTTACTCTGATAAATATATTAAATACCACAGATTTCTGACCCTTATCTAAACCATTACAGAGTTTTGGAATGGAATTACCTCACCTTAAACAAAGCTGATACTTTTAATAACTTGTGTAATCTCACTGTCTCATCTACATCTGCATTTGGCAATAGCACCATCATTATTTGCATTGTTTTATCTGTACATGGGAGTACCTCCTTGATTATATGAAGAGTTTGTTCACAAAAACCCGATAAGTCCATATTTGCCAAATGGAGATATTTGCGATTAAAGGTCAAGAAAAATAAGGAGAATAATAAGAAAATGTTTGCTTCTTTTGACCATAACTTTAAAAATGTACCTTTATATGTAGTGACCAACATATCATTTAAAAGGTATTATTTTGTACTTTATGACAGAGACCGTACCTCAAAATCTTCAAAAATGGACTTTTCAGTTTTTGCGAACAAACTCTTCATATGTTATACCTACTGAAATCAATGAAATACATTGTAGTTCTCAATGTACCTAACATCCAAACACCTACTTTAATTATGGGGGGGGGGGGTACACATCAGAGACTGGACTGAAAGAACAGTATAAATTGACTTATCTAATCCTTTCCACTGATATTCTATCATGAGCAAAATCAACTGAAGACCTTATATCAAATTAACCCAGTAAGTTTCACAAACTATATTTCTATACTTGGTGCTGTGTCTTGTTATCTTAGTTTTGATATTCATTGTTAGTGTTTCACAAGGTAAAACATAATCTATATTTTGAGCCCTTTTCCTGTTCATATACAATTGTCTGTTTCAGTCGCATCATTTTCAAAAGCTTTTAAATATTAAATTTGAATATATCATCTTTCAATTAAACAATACATTTCAGATGATTTAACTTCCTCTTTCTCTTTGAAACTGGTAAATTTTTGTCAGTTTCTTTCTACTTTACTTTAGACCTAATTAATGCAACCATGCAGTTTCATCTAATCTTTACCTAATCTAATAAAAGCAACCAAAAAATAATGCCAGCTTCAAAAAGAAAGAGGAACATCAATATCATCATTTTTATGTGTTGTTCACAGCATGGATAATGTAACAAGTTTGGTTTAAAACTATATGTAATTGTACACATGCTTTTAATTAGTTAATTTGACCCTCATCTTTTATAGTATAGTGAACCATTGTGTACTTAGATCATTTGTAATTATCTAATATCATGTAATGTTCTTTGGAAGAAAATAAGAAAATATTGAAATAAAAAAAATAGATTCAAAGCAGTGAAATTTAGAGGTGCCAAATAAAAGACGACCAGATGATATATATATTTTTTTTCCAGCAAAATTCTCCTCAGGATTTCATTCACTCACAAACAAGAAAACAAGCAAAGGGAACACTGAACCAGCAGCGAACGATTATTCTATCAGCGCACAATAAATGCCGAATTGATTTAGGGTTATAGAGGTCCTAAACTTCGTCTGCAAGATAACAATCATGTTAGCCTGCCCGAGTTGCTGTAGCGTTTTTGAAAGAACATTCAACTCTACTTACCTCCCAAAGAGCAATTAATTTTCCAGATTCTAGTAATAAACTTCCTGCCAGTATGACCACATGACAAAGATACGTTTTTTGGTTTAGTTCACTGGTTTTTGTTTACTGCCAACCTCAAACACTTCTCATGTTCCTCCATGGAAGGGAAAGGGTAAATCATTGCATTTATTAGGCGCTGAGCATGACAGAGTACATTACACTCAGCTTGTCTTAAAAAAGAACACATACGTACCCAGAGACAGACAGACAGACACACACACACACACACACACACACACACGCACTTAAAAGCACTGGAACAGCAGATCATTAACCTTTTGACAAACAGATGACAAACTATTCACACTACTTTCCCTTGACAAATTACCGGTACATTGCTGAGGTTTTCAAAATTTCCCTCCTTTTGACTGTCCCTGTCATGGGTGCAGCATGATGAACATGGAAATGGAGAGGAAAAAAAAAGTTTTCATCCTTTTCCACACACCTACATGTCAATGTCAATATCTCTCTAACATATGATTTCTTCTCTCAACAGTCCAGCACTTCACATCCTTTCTTCCTGAAAACTTGCAAAGAAAAACACACGGATCTCCTACCGGCCTCCTAATCGCATCACCGCCTACAGGGCAATTAATTTCTTCACTTTTGATGATAAAAATCCGTACAGGGGGTTTCATATTGAACCCAACAGCTGCACTCTGCTTGTAGTTTATTTTTCCCTTTGGCAGGTCATGTTCAGAATTTCCAGTGCATGCTCCTGAGAATGTGCAAAGCCTGTCGCCATGGCGATGCTATATCAACCGACTCTGTATGTTTTGTACTAAGACAGATCAGTGCTTGCATGTCTCTAGCTCACTTTTTGACAGTGATGAGCGGACGAACTCGCAAATACTTCCTATACCCCAGACTGAGGGTTTGGATAAAACAAAGAACCCACACAGAGTGAGAGTAAAACAATATCAAACATACAAACAAACAAAACTTCTTGCAGAATGTATCAAAATGCAGATGATAAACCATATCCTATACCTCAACATTTCTTTCTTTGACAGAAGCTGCAAAAAAAAAAATATTCAAAGTCTTAGTTTCAGTTTTCAAAACACATGAAATGTATGCTCAATGAATACTTAATTGGTAGAGGAATGTTACCAATCTCTTTCTCTCTCTAATAGATATCCCTGTCTAAATAATGAACCAACTGTTGTATTATGATATTCTGTTGCAGGGACCCCAAGAATAACAGCATATAAACCACTGATGGGGCTACCCTGGGTAAAGAATACTGAATAAATAAACAAATAAATAAACAGAAAATCAGAAAGCAGGGCAGATGAAAAAGAAAACAAAGCATGACCCAAACATTTCTGATGATAATGTGTGAGATGAAAAAGGGGTAGCACCTGTCATTTCAGCATAGAACAGTCGTCAGAATACAGGAATCGGCAGATTTGTACGCAAAGTGCGTGATCCATGTGATGAATGCAAAAAGATGGAACCAGGTGGAACTGACAATGTCTGGATCACAGCTGTGGCTTTCTCTCTCTCTACACGCCCTCCTCCAGCTCCAAAATTTACTTCATCTGCAATGACTATCTATCTTTTGAATTCTGCTACCATGGGAAAATATTGCAACATTAAAAGTCACAATGCTTGAGCTTTCAAACTTTCCACTCACATTGTGATGAATAAAATCTTGCAATAGTTTGAAATATCAAGTCTTTAGTAGCTACCATAATGAACAGGCACAACTGGCTTGGCAATCTGCTGCACCAGAACACCGCCTTCATTTAACAATATTCTGGGCAGCGTATCTGCATGTTACGCATCCATACAGCAAGAGGAAGTCACATTGCAAAAATGATTTCATTGCAATGAGCATTCTCACTGTAAAATGTCACAGTTAACTTCAAGCATAATTTCACAACAGTGTGTGATTTTTCTGGCAATGTTTTGGGCAAGGGATTTGGCATTATCTGCCTAGCAACCTGCACAAAAATGTAACATCAAACTGGCTTGGTAAAGGAAACAGTGGCAGGTTGTTTTCTTCCCCCCATTCTGTGAGATAATATTTTGAGCTGCGTAATGTGCTCAAGTCTGCATAATGTAAGAAGAGGAGGGTTAAGGTACAATGAGTGCATTTCTATTTGGGACACGATGTCTCCCATTTTGTCTTTCAGAGCTGTTAATCCATTCTTGCCACTTGACGGTAGAATAGCCGAAGAAAAAGATGGCAAGGAACGTGGAAAAAATGTTCTGTGTCATCATCATCATCATCAAGATTTCTCACAGCCTCTGTCAAATCTGTCATCACTAGCACATTTCTTCATCGGCTGTTTATTTTCCTCCAAGCCATCTCCAGACTCATGTGAGAGGCAAAATGGAACCAAACAGCAAGGGAGGCACACTCCTTCCATTATCTGGGGCAAAATGTGAAACATTAATCTCGTTATGGGTAAAATAAATGTGGGACAAGAGGTTTCTAAAAAGACCGCCATGTAATTTACGATTGTGTGATTTTCAAACTCAGACAAATCTGAAGGAAAGAAAACAGAAATTGGAATAGAATCTTAAAGGTTAGGTGCACAGTCTCCCTTTGATTTAACTCAGTTGCATTCTAGAATACACAATTTTACTTTGCAAACCCACTTTTTACTCAATGAATCCCTCTTAATTGTTCCTCATATCAAAACAAATGTGACCCTAAACACATAAGGACACAATGATCAGTGACTGTTTAAATTGTGAAAGATTGATCTTACAGTGAACAGATTTAATATATAAATATGTTAAACAAACGTTCCTTCACAGGGATGTAGGCTTTGTGATAATATTGCCAATTAATATATTTGTATCTCATATCTCTTCTATTCTAATTTGTGACTTCCAAAGAACACATTTTAATTTAACTATAGGATATCTTTTACAGTATTTACACATACAACTGTACGCTGCTTGCTATGTCACCAATGCAACATTAATCTTTTGTGGCTCACAGAAATGTTTGACAAAGGTTGCCTGTGAGGAAAATAGATTGTAAGATTTACAATAAACATGATTTACCGCACACATGCGGATGTTCTGATTGTTTAAAAAGTGAGTACTAAATCAAAGAGGCCATTTTTAAAGCAGCTAAGTATTTTATTGGTAGAAATTACACATTCCATTAATCTAGACTACAATGATGCTTTTAACAGATTGACAAGCAATATGGCAATCTAAAATGTAGGAAATCATGTGTTTTGAGTTAATATAGTTACAGTTTGTTTTCATCTGTGAATATCATCATTAGCTTTTAGTCATTTTCAGAATCTTCCACTGAAGTAAATTACCTTTAATATCTGTACTATCTACTTCACTACAGCAGAGTGTACAGTCTTTGTTGTCCAATGTCTAATGTTGTGTGCGTGTGCATGCCTGCTTTATAATAGGACTCACAAATTCATGTGAATTTATCAATAAGCCTAAAATTAGCAAGTTTTCTTAGAAATCTCTCTTGTGGTCAATCAGTGAATGAAATTTCCCCCAAAATTTTGAGAATACAGTCATCACTTTTTAAATGATTAAAACACCAGTATCAAACATAATATATCTCATCTGTATTGAGTAGGCAGGTATTCTAAATTGCAAATGTTTTATGTTATCATTCACTCAACAATAGTCTCGCCTCACCCCCCCCCCCCCATTTCAATCTAGTCACTTCCAAAAATATCCGAATCAAACCTTCAAAAATGTATTCACACATAAATCTCTTGGGGTTTCCAGATTGCACATTTCCTCTGGTCATATATAAAGGCAGCACACAACAGGGATCTATTTCAGAAGTTTGTGACATTGCCATGGTAATGGGGCTCTTCCAGTGAAGCTTGTTTGGGCTGTCTTCAGGCAAGAGACCAAAGAATGTCAAGGGGATGGAGGGAACCTATTTACAGGCCATACAGCGGGTCAGACACTTTTGAAAGACTGCTACACAACTACCAAAGAAAAAAAAAAGAAATATGCAGCATAAACAAACACAATATTATCCTGATTAAAATACCGTGCCAGATCTGGCCTAAGCGATGGTTAGCTTTGGGTGTTTTGATTTCTGAGCAATACCCAGAAGGGCAAAAAATATTCTTGCCTATCAACAAATTACCCATTAAAGCAAGTGATTAGGTATATTGTAATAGCCATCAAATTGATATAGTCTGCATTCATTTCAGTCAAAACAACACAACAATAACAATTACTACATGTTATATCTATGATATATTCTACCGATCAATCTCTCTTTCTGTTTATATACATAATTTATACGTAGGTATGCATTCATGTATTTGTGTGTCTCCAGTGTATATTTCATTTCAATTTATTTTATGCAGACTTAATTTGGCAACTACCAGTGTGTGCATCATTTTCACCAAACAGCATTCACTTTCTGTATAATGACCATGGAGGAGCTCATGCCCCAGTCACAGAGACATCCCGGATCACCCCGGACCACCCCGGACCACCCCGGATCTGATCAGGGGTGATCCGGGGAGAGATCCGTGTTGACGCCTTGGACATCCTTGGACATCCATGTAGATCTGGGGATATCAGGGAGGCCAACAAAAAACATCCGGCGTCATCTGGGGATTGCCGTGTTGGCAGAGCAATCCGGGGTAGTCCGTGTGGCTGCCATGTAGCTGCCATATTGGTCCGTGTAGATGCCGTGTTTGTCCGTGTAGATGCCGCGCTCTTCCGGCCTTTTCCGTATAGCTGCCGTGTTGATACCGTGTGTACAGTCATACCAACGCTTGTCGACACTCCATCGAGGTCGAAACTATCCCGGATCTCCCCGGATCTCCCCGGATCATTGTGTAGATCCTTGAGCATCCGTGTTTATATGTGACTGGGGCATCAGCTCACCTAGTACCTCCTTAGTTGAGATCTCGTGGTATAAAGGCCTCTGTTCAACAATTTGTATGATTATACGATGGATGACTGCCATTTAAAAGGCAGATATGTGGCTATATTTAGATATTTTATGGAAACAATGTGTCTCTTCAAATTACCTGATTGAATCATAAGGTCTAGACAACACTTTTTTCCCAAATCTGCAACTATGAGATCCCCTTTCATAGATAGTTAAATGTTATGTAATGCTGTGGCTGTAATACTACTGAGGCTACCATGGGGTAGAGCAAAGGTTAACATTTCCCATACAATGAATGTAGTTAATGAAGGATTAGAGAATGTACACCCCGATGCAGCTACAATATGGTACTATAAATACTTTGTAAAAGGACAATGTTTCTTTACACACCATCATTCCAATCTATTCCATGGATAGATTTCATTAACATTAACTACAAATGGATCTTGCTCAAGTTCTCAATCTTCTGTCAGTTGCTTTCTGCATTGATACGCTCTCCTTCCATGATATAAAGAGGGAAGAGGTAGTCTTTGGGTAGAACTTGAGAAAAGACAACAATGAGTTTATCACACTGTTATCAGAGTAAATGCTTCGTGATTGACAGTGACGATCCATGCCTTAAACACTTCATTCATGGGCTGGTCTCAAGAGGGGATAAGAACAAACTAGACTTTGTCCATCATGATCCCCTATTTGAACTCAGCACCAATGCAGACCTACACTAATATTATTTGTATTTTTCTTTCTTCTTGGCAGAACCGTTTCCATGTCTTTGACAGGGGATGAAACGGACTGCTATGAACAGCTCCTCCCATGGCGCTGTGAAAAAGGTGTCTCAAACATTAGTGTAAACATCAGAATTACCTCATGACCCCTGTGTCCTCACTAGTACTTCCAGTTCTAAAGAGTGTTGATTCATTTGTTTCACATATCAAGTATATCTCATTTCTGAATTCTACTGACAAAGTAGTGTTATTGTACTATCAGTGCACCTGAAGATGTGGTGCTTTTCCATCAACAGTCAGACAAAAGGTATTGATCACCAAATCTTGATTCTTTGTTTTCATCTTCCATCTGACAAGATGGCTGGCTAGCCCATGTTCAGCTGCACTAGCTGGTCCTCTATGGGGTCATATCATTGTGAGTATGTTAGGGTGGACTACTTCACTGGGTTATGCACCCTGCTCTTTGTGATGAATGAATGAAGCGGGATCTTTTATGAGCATTGGTTGTGACTCTAACACACGGTGCCTACATTTTGTGTCTTATCTTCAAGACGATTTCCATGTGATGTTACTGTGGCCACACACGATCTCAGAAGAGAATGGTCACATGACCTTGATATCACTTGTAAAGAAATTGTTTACTAGACCAAAGCATCATCATTTAATTACCCCACTTCATAAAGAAGACCCAATATTTTTTGCCTTAAAACATCATAAGATCAGCTTAAGAATGAAGAAAAATCTCTTTCATACAATGTGAAATGAGTTATATTAAGGAATAAAATTTGGAGAATTGCAAAAGATGTAAAAGTCATGTGACTACTGAACACTCAGTCTTTCATAATGTATTGTATACGACATATATTTCACAGGTTTACAATTTTTGCAAATTTTAAAACATGAGAAAATATCAATTCCGATTCGGACATGAATGTGATGTGCACATGTACATTTCTCTGTCCATTGCTGTACTCCACGATCATGAATTTAACAATACATGAAATCATTGGGAAGTCCTGATTTGAAAAAAACAAACAAAACAAAAACAAATTAAACTTGATAAATGCATGGGGGATACAGTATTCAGATTTGCCTATATCATTCAATAATTCGCTGATTCTTCAGTTTCATATCTCTGTAGTTCATGTCATTTAAAGTTCACTTTGGGATATTTCACCCTGATCGAGGTACATTCAAACCCCATGCCATGACCTCCCACCAAGAATCCCATAAGATAATTGCAATCACCCATGCATTTCTTTGAGAAATCTACCCTGTCATTAGTGCATTTACAAATGTTTTTTGAACCAACTTGAGGGCAGCGCTGTGTGCACACCACTACCAGACAATGTCGTAACACAGCAGGGTGTGTAGAAGGGGTGTGAGCATGGCAAGCATGAGTCAGGCAAGAGCTTTTCCACTTGACAGGGAAAATTTGCCCATTTCCATCAAACCCTTGATTAGGTTTGATTTACGCATGAATAATCACATGCCTTTCAAGCACAAAAAGTCTCCGCATGCATCCTTTCTCCTGATCCGTCCATCAAACTTGATGCAAGCTGAGCTGGGCCAGTGTGCTGTATTTCTCCTTGGTCATTTCACTTTGTAGCAGCATGCCTTTCTTCCACATGCTATAATGAAATGGAAAGAGCAGCTGTTTAACCCTGTTATTCCCATTGCCTTACTGCCTGTACACAATGTCAATGGCATCTTCTAGCAAAATGGGCCTCAGAGAGTTAAATCATCACTGCTCTAAACTCAATTAAACTTTCAAGCTCCAGTGAAACCTATTCAGCCTGACCACCACAAAAAAAAAAACCTCCAATAAAAATGAAAGAAAGAAAAAGTCTGAATAGAATGCTGAAAATTTTATCAAGCATGTGCAAGGACAAAAGTACCCTGTGGAAATGTTGCTTGAAATATGGAAAATATAAATTTCGGGAAAAAACAACTAATAAACGGGAATTTGATCAAAATTGAGTAATTACAGTAGAACATCACCGCAACTTGAATGCTGGGAGAAATAATAGACTTGACATCCCATGGGGACCACAAAATGGATGTTTTTGTCATGTGATGCCTGACAGTTCACATTAAACAGAATTTTTCCTCTGTTGTATACCATGTGGAATATCACAAATATCACATGATCTCAGAAGATGTATTTTTCACACAACTCTCCTCAAGATTCACTCAATTATGACTAATTTAAACAATAATTCCAATCAAGGGAATTGAAAAAAAATCATGAAGATTGAATTCAAGAAGACTCATCCTTTTTCATCTGCGAAGTAAATGAAAGGTATTCTCAAGAGAAAAGATGTATTTGAGACACACGTCCACAACAAATACGTTGATGAAGCAATCATGGTGGACAAATCGGCAGCAGTTAAACTGTCATTATTTTTGTCATCAATTGGCTAGAATCCCACAATGCTACTGTTGTACAATGGCAGAAAATGTTATATGATCTTTTCTGTATATTGCATCTTTTGACAGAAGTATCCAAATGGTTATAATATCCCATGAAACTGCAGATATATTCATTTGGAAACAAAGTATATCTCATCAGTGTACAAGAAACTGTTATTTTCGAATACCCTTTCCCTGGCCAAACTTGAAATTGCTCTTAGCAGTTTTTGGCATTGTCCATTTTTATCTATTTGAATGATAACAAAGATTCTCACTAAAAATGTCATAACATTAAATGAATGCATTACTACTATTACCATCACTAATTTTGTGACAATACATTATTTTCTCCAAAATGAATGAGCCACCTATACTCTTATTTTTGGACCAATAACAAAAAGAAAATCATGATGACCATACTCCTTCTGAAAGATGCATCACTCTACGTGGAAAAAAAGATATCTTGCCTATGTTTCATATGTGTGGATATTATGTTAATTGCGGCATACGTAATATGGGTACATGCACTTCAACCCGGCAAAGCAGTGTGGTTGCCATGGCAACACGGTGGAGTCACCACAGAGTCTATAGACTTAGGAAGCATGTCTCAGTACGCTTACATGTAGAATAAGCAGACTCCCACGATCCTGTCTGGTGGTACACCAAGGAATATACACTTTACACTCCACGTGCTGGGAGTAATCTTTACTAAAGATGGAAAAAATGACTGAAGAGGGAAAAATTGTTGGATTGGTGGATCATGGAACACTGGCATCTCCCAGAAATGTACAGGAAACTGCTATGATGGCTACATGTACGAAAGGTTTAAAAAAATATTTTCTTTTAACAAGTGGATGAATATGATGCATGCTCATCTTTCAAATACTTTTGCCACACAAAGTGATTTTAGTAGAGATTCTCCCTTAATTCATCCATGACAAACCAGCTCAAAAAACTCCTCGGTATTTTATTTCTGATGTCTGGAGATTCTAACAAACAAGGAGAGTTTTGTGTACATTCCACACAAACAATTAACCATAACACTCTGAAAGGGAAAATTATTTCCAATTCATATGCAGTGAAAGGGAAAAGGGAATAGGACCATTCACGCTTTTTCCCACGTCTGGACTGAATTAACATCATCCTGGTGAAAACTGAATAAATATAACACACACATCACAAATACAAAGAAGATTTAATACCAGGTGTTTGCTGGATATCAACACTAAACATTCATTTTTACGGACCTTCTCTTTTATCTGCTATCTCTTCATATACTCATTTTGATACCGGTACTCACGACGAAACAATACGTTAATATCAAAACATGCATTATTGTCAACCCATACAAATTCATCTTCCCATGCCTCCGAAATGAAAAACAGCCAAAACAACAACACCAAACAGTATAGATTACAGTTGTGAAGCTGGAGTACACTGCACTCTGGAATGGCATTATGCTTCTTGAGCAATCTTTTATTTTTCTCTTCTTTTTTTTTCCTCTTTAGTTCAAGAATCAGATATCTCATTGGCACATGTCTGCATTTGCTGAATGTGTGAACTCAGGACTGACAATCAATTGGGCAGATTAGGTGCGCTAATCCGGTGAATCCTTTGATGCTTATTTCCGCACATAGAATAATACAAGAATGGAGGGAAATGGTTCACTGGCTTTGACAAGGGGGTGAGATTAGACCAAGAGAAAACGTGACAATCTGCACGTACTGCATTAAGAAAAATTCTGGCCAAATGAGATCAAACGTTGGCGACAGCAGCCATGTGCTACATCTTCATGCATGCATTTTAGGCCGATCGAACCGCGAGTCACAAACATCATGAGATTACAATATACCCCTATGAATGAGTCAGTCTCTACAGATTTTTCACCATGAGATCCACCGAAAGTTGATATCATTGTATGTATCATGGTTGCTAGGTGAGGCAGGCCGTTTTGTTGTGATGAACCAATTCCACGAAAGAGAACATTGCTATTATGTGATTACAATAGTTAGCTGGACACATACGTTCATTCCCTGCATCTTATCTACTTCTGAATGTGAAGTAAAGTGTAAGTAAACCAGAAAGAGTGGACATTGTTGATGTAAAAACACCTTTTTCTTCCCATTCCAGTCATGTGAACAAATACTGGGGGAAGAGTGTCCAGTAATAGATGAGTATAAAAAACGAAAATACATTTTCTTTATTGATGTGATCAATGAGTGCCACTACATGACAAAAGTTTGTGGCTACCACCTCCTTTCTGAGGAGTCTTTCATGCTAAGGAAAACACGACAAGATTTTAAAACACTTGAAAGCCTTTGCATATTCCCACAAGCATGACTACACTCACATTTTGTTCTCAGTATACAGTATTCATATTTCCCTTGCACCTGTCGAGAACAGTTTGGTTTCCATGGCAGTCATCACTAGCTATGGAATACCTTGGTTATAGTTTTTAATCATACTTGATTGATCACAACAAACATTTACCTAAAACGGAAAACGAGTGTTTGGGTTCAAAGTCAAGAGAAATTCCTTCCCGTGTCACCGCTCAGAAAATGCACATTTATTGTATACATTATGAACATCTCTGTATCACAACCTACTTGAGCACAATGGGGTGTGTCCTGAACAGGTAAAAACAGAAATGTATGTCATTAATCAAAAAGAATAATTGTCAAATATTCTGGTGCAGGAGTTTTTAGCATGCAGAACTGATCTGTAAATTATGTACAGCAAAATTCATGTCTCGAGTTTGAAATAGCACATTAGAAAAGCGAGGATTTCCATTCAAACAATACCCTGCCTTCGATGAATAATGAGTACGTTTTTCAGAAGTCTACATCATGATTGGCCCAAATTTTTATACCCTTGTTATTCTATGCCATCTCTCCACTAACCCGTTCATCACCGGAGGCATATGGCTCAAATGTTTTCCGCATCCTTGACTGTGTTTGGGTTTGACGGACCAGGTGCTGATTCAAAGTCATAAAGGGAAATGCCTAGCAATTCGCCTTGGAGTGCCAACTCTACCCCCCCCCCCCCCCCCCCCACACACACACCTTGAGTTCAGTGGTATGGTCAGCAGGTGTACCTATAGACTGCTGGGAGGTGGGTGTTACCAAGGAGCTTGTTACAAAATACACCTCATTTGGAAGCTGGACATGCTTTCTTTATAATTATATCTAGGGGTGTTTCATTTGTTTCAAAATAGATTAAGAAAATTTTTGAGTGGTAAATTTGTAGACCTCTCAGCAGAGTGGAAACAGATGAACACCCCTTGCAAATTTCAGGTTTGGAGTGAAACAAGTTAGTCTGCCTAGATATGAAACACAAAAGATACAGAATTTTATTATGTGATTCATAACATTTTTCTATTTTTTTTTTTACTTTTCAAACACATGTGTCTATGGAGAATTATTCACAGGTGTGAAACCTATTATTAAGAATAGAAACAACTTTCACTCCTCTCTGTATGCACATCCCAATCTCAATATCTCATAGAAACATATATTGCAAAATATGAAGCCTACATGATAATAAAAGTTTAGACACTGTAGGGCCTATATGCTGAATATTTCGCGAGGTTTTTATTTTCGAGAATTTCATGAGTCAGGTGCTACATGTATTTGCAAAATTAAAGACGCGCGAAAATAATGACTCTGATCCTGCTATGAATGTGACGCACATGTATACATTTCTTCATTCAGTACAGTACTCCACGATCGCGAATTTAACCACTCGTGAAATCATCGGGAAGTCCCGGTTCATGAAAATTTAGACTCGCTAAATATATGGCATATACAGTACTCATTTGTCTTGCATAGAAGATCATAAGTAAGCAAACTTACGATTTTCTTCGCGAGGCAAACGATTATCTGTAACTCTATTGTCATAGAACTCACCATAATGGTCAATGTCATCATAGGTATGAAACCTACATGTTAAAAGGACTCTTTTCTCATGAAGTGCTAATTAGTACTACAGGAGTCTGTGGGCACAGACCAATTTAGTCTTTTACCCTTTGTATGCACTGCATTGGACTAGATTGCTACAGAAAACCCCATAGCATTGTACACACTGTCCAATACAGAAAGGGTTAATATAAAATCAACCTCACTCCACACAGATTTCTGTCCCTCTACAAAATTAACCATCACAATGCCAGGAAAATATTAGATTTCTTCTGAATGCTGCGAAAGGAATTTCACAAGTGACTCATGACTTTGATTCTCTGTCCTCACCCGGTCAGTGTTGAGGTCTGAATCTCCATTCACTTCATTTGAATGCATAGAGCACGCTTTCTTTAACTCCTCAATAGTACTCTCCCTCCAGAACACCAGTATTCTCACGCTTCATGCTTGCTTAGAGTATTTCGCTGGTGAAATCTCACTTGAGTAAATCCCTTGTGAATGGTATTATAGCAGAAAGCATATTGACACAATATAATCAGGCATCCAATGCTTATTAAAACATATTTGTTGTCAGGAAAAGTGTTTATTTTCAATTCAGCTTGTACAACACCGATGAAAACCAGGTGTCTAAGCTGTTTCTATTTTTCTGATTTGTGGCGAAGTCAAAATTGCTCATCCGTAACTATTATGTGCCTCTCCTGTAAAATGCAAAAGCCCTTGTTGACTTCCAACAGAATGAAAGAATTCCATACACTAATCTAAAAAACTAAATATTTTGACAATACTGCCCCAAGTCAGACCATGTGTTTGAATTCTGTTCTTTGATACTTCACTGGGAGATTTTAAGATGATCTGCCCACATTTACTATTTACACAAACTGGATAAAAAGATAGGAATCATTATGCTGACACACAAGAGAAATTTTGTAATGAAAGGAAATAAGGCAACATGCTGATATCATCACACAGAACATCAAATCTGTTCCATCATGTTGATCTAGTGCCCTGGATCACAACCCAAGTTTTCTAATGGTGTTAAGGTTGCTCAATGACACATATACGATGGTCTTTTTGTGCTATATATTCAGTTTCGAAAGGTAAGGTAAGAAAACCAAACATATGGAACCCATGTAAATTCTTTTTTTTTTGTCTCAGCCAATAACATGAAGTTAAACATTTTGAATTTTCTGTTTAAGATAAGAAGTTATGGCAGTTTGTGTCACATATTTCAGATTTATATAGCCCCATTTACATTTCCCCAAATGGTCTATTCTGAATAAAAATACAAAGCCACCGCAGTGATTATACACAGCATTTCATGACTAGTCAGTTTGCTATCCACCACATCTACAAAGTGGGTATTGATTGTTTCTGGAAAGGTTTGCCATGCATATTTTATGTAGTTTTTAATGTTTTTGCTAAAAATATGATATATAAGACAAGGATGTCCTTTGCACAAGAAATATAAAAACATTTGACACTTATAATCAATTTATATATGCACTAGGTACAATTTCATTCTTATTGGTTTAGTTCAGCTTTAAAAGACTGCTGGGTAAGTAAACAGACTATAACAATTTTTCTTCAGCTTTGCTGTTAATACCTGTATCAAGCAGTAAAATTTTCAAATTCATGTATTCAGTCATTGCATTACAAACAAATTCTTGACAATATTGTGTTTGAAGCTGCTAAAGAAATCATGAAATTGAATCAACGCTTTAATAAAAATGGCCTATCAGTCATTTCTACCTGCAAACAGCCCTGGGAACAAAGAGCTTCGAAGGATCTTCACCATATCAGATGACTATTTCATAGTCCTCCTCACAGATCAGTGTTACAATCAATTCCTAACACCGAATTCTTGTGCTAAGTGTCATCATGACTTTTGTGTGATGCAATGCAATAAAACATTGATACTGTCAACATCAAACTTGCTTCAATGTTAGCTGGATTACCAGTCCATGATTTTACATACTCCCACCACTCAAAGTGGAGAACTCAAATACTTTCTACACCCCTCATAGATAGCAGCATGATAGATCCTACGGAAACCTCTGCGATGATAAAAATTGCGGCACTTTTGAAAGCACCCATAACCTGCCCATAATATGTAGCCTTGTGGAAAACACAATTGTTTGGGTTTTACATTGTTTCCAGGCATGAATAGCCCCTCTCACCATCACCATTCTTCATGTGACAAACACATTGATCAATGTAAAATGTGCAGTCAAACATTTTTATCTACCATGAACATATGATTCATGGCTCCAAAAGAAATTGAATAATGTTTGAGTGGATTAAATGATTTTTATGAGCACCATCTTCATTATGAATTTGGCTCCCCACATTGAGAGGATAGAAGCAGAGAGATGGATTCATAAACACAAAACAAAGTTTCTTGTGAGAGGGAGTGTGCAAATAGTTCCTTCCTTTAGTTACAAAGAGTGCACTACTAGAATCAGAGTTCAAATGATGTATTTCTGTGCACAAATTTTAGCACATCCATCACTCAAGCTCACTATAAGGTATGCTAGAAACCACCTTGACCTTTCTTCTCTGTAGTGTATGTCCCTATATAGAGTAAATTTTAGGAGCCATTGATATTGGTAAAAATTAAATTGTCCTCATTACAGGAAAAAGTGTTTGATTCATACCAATTAAAATTTGACGTGAGGAAAGGCTTGATCCCAGACAATATGTTTACATACATTCATTCTGAGATATAAAAATGCAATCTACAAGCAGTCCAAATTTTATCAGTGTTTTAACATCAAAGAAAGATTGGTGAGGAAAACTAATGCATAAGTGAACAGTTCCCTTAATCATGCAGGATAAGAAAACTTATCTGGCAAATCTTGTGGCATGAAACTAACCAAAGGTATGGTTTTGGGGGGTTGTTTCTCTCCCTCTCTCTCCGAGAGAGAAAAATCTCTTTTTACGTTCCTCATAGACACCTGTCTATGGAATACTCTGGAGCTACCCCGGGGTAGAAATGAGGAGAATCTCGTCTCCCGTTTTCCACCATCCCGTGTTCGGCACAATTGGAAGGAACAGGGAGCCCCCCGGATTAAACGTATCTTGTTTCCGTATTTCGGTGCTGGTTGCTTCCATTAGCAATGCAAAAATATACTCGTAATCGCAAAAGCCCGGGAAATAAATCAATAGAGTGCTGCATTGGATGTGATGTTTATGACACTTACAATTGAATCACGAAGCTCTTGAGACCTGCGCTAATTCGGTTCTCGTTTGAAAATTGAATTGAAATGTGCCAGGCTGTAAAAACAAGTCTGTAAACTTCTTTGGGCTAATTTTCTCTCTTTCACGGTATGATTGAGTTATCTCTCTAATAAAGCCCCTCAGGAAACAATTCCATGCATAATCAAATAAGTAGTCATCAAGTCTTTGTCTGCACACTCATTAACTCACAATTTGAGGAGTAAAGTGATTACAATTCAGCAAATATCTCTAATTCAAGACATGGATCACATTAGTTTAAAAAAATCAAGGGGGACATCAACAAAATTTTATTGATCACATCATGATTAAGAATATGTTTACAGAGTAAAAAAAACCAAACATACTGACTCTTCCTCTGGTAAAAAGCATTGAGTCAATAACATTTTGTCTCATGCATTACTGCTTCCTGAATGAAAGATAATGTTACAATTGTATTCAATTACAAACTGCCTTGTTCAAATCCACAATTTCCTTCAGCTGCTTAATTTCATTCAAATGATTTTACTGGGGTTGGTTTTATCTCAACACAAGTAAATTAAGAAATCAGCAAAAACTGAATCACTGCAAAGACTGCAATTTTTTTTTTATTTCATCTCTGTTATTCTTTTTTTTCCAATTCTAGCAGACTGTAGTGCATATATACCACAGAGCTCCATATTGCCATCTGCTGAGTTCATATTGTAGTATCTTGTTAGCCTTCCCTGCGATCTGCTGACCTTATATGCTTGTTTGGGTAGGTAGTACTGACAGATTCTCTCACTATCACTAAAAATCACAAACAACCCGCTCTGGAAGTCATGAACTTGCCGAACATTACCAAAGACCCCTAGCTGTCTGTTCCCAGGACCCAGTATTTTCTATACACCTTGCTCTGATTTGTTTGATTCTTTTCTGTTTTCTTTTGTTTTATTTTTGCGCACTTCCACCTGCAGGGAAATTTCAATGAAACTGTTCCCATTTCTGCTTCTGCACTGAGTGCACATCTGCATTTTCACTTGACAAAAGTACCTTATCAGATTTAACGTATCACCAGTCATCATGTTGCCTGTAGAATGTACATAAAAGGTGCAGTCTGTATTGTTGATCAGATGGAAAATTCTACTTGACGCTGCAAGTTTTTGTCACTGAAATTACATTAAAGGATTTTTTTTTTTTTTTTTGGTGGTGGTGGTGGTGGTGGTGGTGGTATCAAAAACTTGTGAGAAAAGTCTGCAAATAACTGCTGATGATGACTAAACACTACAATGATTGTGAATGCAAATCAACATAAGTCAACATCAACAAAATCAACATCCAATGGGACATAATGTCCCATTGTTTTGCAATTCAATTGCACATTTACTAAACTACCTTCTTTGTCCTTAAAAAAATGAGAGTAACAAAAATCATTAAAATCATCCCTCCCCTCAGAGTATTCATACTTTTGGGAGTGAAGCTCTGAAGTATGACAGGTGTATCCCTCAGAAATGACTTCCCTGGTAACTGAAGCCACAACTTTAGTACCAGTGACCTCATCATGTGCTACTTACAACTACTTGTTCCCTTCTCCCATTCCCCGAGTTCATGTTACCCGCTGGAGTCATGACATATTCAGAGTAATAGAAAGATTCTGGGGATGGGAGCTTGGTGAACCGACACTGTTTGTACATGCTTCCTAATCAATCATGTCAAAAGCCTTACATTGTTAAATACCCCACTGCCGCTGGGAGGCTGCTGCCAGAAATATGCCCTTTTCTGCATGCAATCTCACTCCAAGTAAAAAGGCTTTTCAGGGATGGCAAGTGTGGAATTGAGCAATCATGAGAAAATGAAGTAAAACAAGTAGGCCTACTTAACCCTTGATTAAAAACAGAACAAGGAAATACACTTGTAGGGGTGTTACTCCACAGGACACACTTAACCCTCTGTGGCCACATTAATTCCTGTCCACAGATATGAGTGTAAAATTTGTGCATAATGAATGACTCATTGGTACAGAAATGGTTAATGAAAAGGTCAAGGGTTCAAGCCCCATTCTAAAGCAAGAGACTTCATCCATAATGTGTCTCTCTTGGGGGCTTCACAGGCAGTTTGGGAATGAAATTTGGATCGAGATCCAAATCTCACTTATTTGTCATATGAATGTCTGTATATGTCAATTCCCACAATCTAATTTTAGGGTGATAATCTCTTGCCTTATATTTATTAGAGCATTTACTGAACCCACAATTACAACACTAATTTTGTAACATCTTTAACCTTTCTTTAGCAAATAGATAATGTCCTCCCAGGAACAATAATGTGACTATTACAATATCAAAATGAACAGAAGTTTGCCTCTCCATCTTTGTCTCAAAGTAATTTGACATTAGATAAACTTCAAACTTCATACTTACATGATTCTGGATCAAAAGTATGACTTCCCTGACTATTGTACCCCTTATAGAGACTTCAGCACTTTCAAAAACTATTATGACTCATATCCATCAAATGGCAAAAATATAAAAAGTATATTTAGGCCTATATTTCATACTGCTTTATGATATAAATTTTATCATGCAAAAGATCTCATAACAAATCAGAAAAATCAAGAGCTATCCGAGTTAGGAAAGTCAAAACATGAGTCAAAGCCTGTGACGCTCTCAGCAGAAAGAGGGACTCACATTTAACACACCTTGGAGAAACACGCACACATTTGAAGAGTGTTGACGGTATGTCTCTGTGGAAACATTTCCTGTAAGTTCAATGCCATTAAGATCCCAGAAAGAGATGTCTGTATTACGCGACAACTCTGGCAAAGAGAGCGACTTCCTTTGTAAACAGTATGCTGTCATGGGAATTGTTTTGGCAAGGAAAGAGAAAATCATATTAGAGCAGTTCACACTGTGCATTTTTTTTTTTTTTGGAGGGGGGGGGGAGGAAAAGTCTTGGGCAAAACTTTGTATCCAACTTAGTATCCAATATTTTCATCTTCTCCATATACACCAGTGGGCACATGAATAGAAAACAATAGTGGTCTGAAAAGGTGGCTACATGTCCCTCTACAATGATCATAACATGTCAAGCTGACATTGCTCCATTAGATGCCCTGTAATAATTGTGATAATATGACTGGTACTCACAGGCCATCGTGCTATAGGTTGTTGCACATGTTAGGACAGCATACTACACAATGTTTACGAACACAGGGGAAGGGGTTAATGTGTTTCTCCAACTTATATTCCCATGCCATGCAATAAAGTGATTGTGACTGGATTGGACAACCAAGCACATAGATTGGGTATCCCCCTGTCCATATCTAAAAATGCACAATACAGGCATTTCTGGCATATGGCCTCACAGATTTTAAACAAATTGTCATAATTTGTCTGTATAACTTGATGATCATTCCCTGGTTTGTTTCGTTCATATATACATCTGCCAATGTATGTTTTGTATGCTGATATGGCTTCCCAGCAGTGTCAGCTTCAAACATACATTCTCATCGTGTTTAATAACTTTCTATCTACTCAAGATACAATGTTACATACTTTAATTAAGCTTACTTCAAAAAGGTATGTATCAAAGAGAGGTAAGGAAGCCTAATGAGATTCCATTCTCTACACAGAGTATCATTCATATGAGAGCCACAAGCACAATATCTGAAAATACACTAACTCTCTCTTTTTTTTTTCTTCTTTTTTTTCAAGGCATCATGGTCTGGTTTTGTGATTTGTTTTAGGATTCCTATGATAAGTTTCTTGGCCACCTGTAATGAATATATATCTTGACAGATGGAATTACATTTTCCATGATTAATTCCAACTTCAGTCATTCGGTGTGGTCCATTAAATGTAGTACCATGGTATCATATATTCAATCTGTTTCCATTTACTTTCCCTTCCTCATTACCTTTCTTCATCTTCCAGGTCTTTACTGAGTTAAATTCTCTCTTTAACAAAGCAATTGCATTATCACTTTAGAAATTCATGTCTTGCTCTACAACATTATACAGCACTGCCACAATACACGGAGTTTAGTGGGTCAAAGATATCACATTTCTCTCATAAGGCTTAAATCTCTGGGGTTCTCTTCCCCTCATGATTATTGATACACCTGTGCGTAAGAGCAACTTCATGCATGGACTATTAAAGCCATACAGGTCATAATCATAACAATCAAAAATTTTTGCGAAGTAAATTATCATTGGCTTAGAGAGCAAGCTGTCTTATCTCTGTATTAATTTGATGATTAGAATTATTTTTACTGTCATTTTAGTGAATATAAATCTTGGAAAAATGAGAGCAACTGATGCTACTTAACAGCTGCAAATCAGATGGGATACTCATGTACTGAGAATACTGTGGTGAAGTTTATTGGATGAATGTAAGGAACTATGTACAGATGTAAACTTGTGAAAGTCCCCAATCACATTTTAAAGAAAGATCAAACTCTTGCTTTTGGAATCCTTCTTATTCATAAGCAGCTTTACTTCTCATTATTGCACAGTAAACGTAGGCGAGGAAAGATTTAAAGGAAACCATCAATTCGAAATCTGCCACGAACACTCATGAAATACACCCACATCAAATGTTTCATACCGTTACGGTAGGTACTAACTTCTTTCAGTTCTTTTAAGGCTGCACTCTGTGTTGCCACACATGACTGAATGAGATTTATCGCCTGGAATTTGATCATTCTGAGGAGAAATCATGGCAAAGTTTTGAAAATGGGCCGAGAAATTAACGAGACAGTGGAGTCAAAGAGACGTGAGATTGGATAGTGGGGTCAGGATTCTAAACCCTTGAAACAAACATGCCCAGCTCCAGCGCTGGGGTGAGGACAGCTCGTCAGGGTATCAGCAATACACATAGCCATTCTACACAGTGCCCATAAATAATCGCAGAATGAACCAATATCATTTGATAGAGGGGTAATAAAGCTACAACCTGGACATGCTCAGCTGAATGAAATAATGCCGTATCTGTCCACCAGCCTGCTCAGGTTGCTGTCCTAGTAATGACTCTTTGTCCCAAATGTCCCATGATTTCAGAGAACATCTACCTACATCTACAGAGCATTTTGTATAGGTCTGTGTCCTAGAGGGACTCGCAGTAAAACAACTTTAGTTTTTGTAATACATATCATGCTCTCTATAATGGTCTATCATGTTTGGAATCCTGGTAGAGGTCTGAAAGGAAGGAAATAGGATGTGACTTTCTGCAAAGGCCTGGCCATGACATGCTACTGAAGGAGGAGCACTTGTTTTCTAAATCTTGTCAGGGGACTCACCTATTCTCTGAAGTGACATTTGAAGTACCAAGGTCAAGAATATTCTGTGATATTCTGAAAATCTGCTTTGTTTTTAGCTTCAAATACATGCTCAGTAGTGTCATTCTATTTACACACAAAATGATGTGTTGTTCAAAATTTTTATGGTGAGAAAAAAAATAACATGTTTTTTCACGAGATTTTAAATAGGTCAGGGCTCCAAATTGCTAAAATTTTTGTGATTTTTTTTTTGTGCAAAAAGATGCAAAGTTATGCAGTGAGAACAGTGACTGCAAAAATTCCCAGATTTTATATATATCCCACAACACAGCACATAAACATTCCTATGTTATGATGAAGGGGAAATGAAATCATATAGGCCTACAGCTGTATTAAAGGCATCGCTTTTTACACAAAAAGTTTTGTAAGGACACATTCAATAAACACATCTGTAAATAAACCTGTGTTTACATTGTATATTGTATGATTGCAATTTAGTTCATGTACTTAAAATTGTATTTTGTCATTTGTTTACCTCTTTTATTTGTTAACCTCTTTCATTCAAGACATCGAATCCATAAGGCAACAAGGAATATGGAACAAATAATCTGCAGTTACAATGAAATGGCATGATGCCCTAAATGTGTAACCATCTATCAGAAACAGATCACTCCACATTGAACCAAAATCAAACTGATGTCTAATGAATTTTCTGAAACCCTTTTTTTCTACTTTCACAGTTAAATTCAGTCAGTTAGCAAGATGTATGTAATCTCCCTAGTGCATGTAGTATTATATTAGGCCCTACATGTGTGTACAACACATTTTCTGTGCTTTCTTTAACTTAAAAAAGGAAAAAGAAAGAGAAGAATATTCAACCTAGATTATTTTTGGCAGACGACAAGACAAATATGCCTGAGGAGCTGCAGCACCAAACTTGCAATTAGGTCACCCTGTATTGATTATCAAATCAATAGTGACAGCATTGCACAGGCCCAAACCTCTGGAAAATGAAATTGCCACGTTCTAATTTGGGGAGGTGAATGTCCACTACCACCACTCATTTCTCCACACCACCATATTTTCCTTAACAAAATTTCCCATCTGGCGATCCTTGGAATTCTGTAAATTTACGAGGCTAGAGGGTCAGAACTAATGGCAATAACAATGACCCCTGAAACAACAGAGAACAGGATGAGACAAGAGCAGACACCCTTCTCCAATCCGACCACATATCATTCAACATAGTAGTTCCGCCCCCTTCAAGAGGCAAAAGCTTTCCTCGCCCTCAGGTATGCTCGCTACCCTGTAAGGGGGTAAGACTTCCTGGAGTACAAATGCCAAAGTAAGAAAATTCTTGTGGCCGTATGTAGTAGTCACTCTAGCAAGAGTGAAAGAAGATTGGCTGTACAGATGGGAACCAATCTAGAAAGGAAAAGAAAAATAACAGATGTGGACATAGGAATAGGTGATCAACTTGCAGCAAAATACCCCAAAGCAGGATTCGAAGCCTCAAGAGCAGAAAAGAGTTACCACTAAAATGTGTAAGGTCATTGGAGTTTATTCCTTTCTGCTTCTCACTTTGCAAAAATGGGTTTTCAGTAACACAGTGATTTTGTTCAAATAGTTTCTTTACAGTTCTTTATTTTTTTCTTTTCCACTTTCAAATTTATGTTCACATATATTGTATTATTCTTATTTTTTTATTTTTTTATTTATTTTTTATTTTATTTTATTTTATTTTATTTTATTTATTTATTTATTATTATTATTATTTTTTTTTTTTTTTGGGGGGGGGGGGGTAATTACTACATCTGAAAGGACTCATGTGATAGTAAACAGAAATACAATTTGAATCGAGTTGATACCTGTATGTACTTTAAGATTCACTGGGAGGCACAGTGAAGACAAATCTACAGAATTGGACAAATGTAACTGCAAACTTGACATCAGAAGTGATTTTAAGTATGGCAGATATCAGTGAATGTATTCAAGACAAAGAAACTGGCAGTGATTTTCACAATCTTGAGTCTTCACACATTGAAGCTATCACAAGGCTATTAAACCAACTAACAAACATATCTGCATGGACACATCCATACATTGTAGTATGACTGCTACAAACATAGGTCTTACCTTTGGGAACAGTGATTTAAAACATTTTCAAGATATTACATTTAATGCAAATGTGTAGGTCGGTTGGACCACAAAACATCCTATCATATAAAATTTTCGCGATAAAGCCTAAAATATAAGGAGATATCTGTATTTTTCTCAATAAACCGTAACTGTTGCAGTTTAGTCTGGAAGCAATTTTATTTTAACTATTGTTCACGTTTTGTATATTTAACAATACTCAACATTGATTTTACCAATTCAAATTTTTACAGTGGTTAACCAATTGTTTCTATCCCTAACTCACATTTTGGTACTATTTTAAAGCACTAATACTGGGTTTTTGTTTCATCTGCAAATGGTAAATTGTGCCTTTAAAATATGGGGGGGGGGGCAGCGAGGCAAAAATGTTTTGGAAGGAGGGGGTTAGGATACATGGACCACACCACAGCCCAGCCTTCTCTGTCATCACAAACAATCAGTATTGCAGTTTGCCAGAAATCTGTGGCCGTTGAGAGAAAATTCCCTCTCAATCAAACCCAGCAAAGGTTCATATTTTCAATTATCTGAATACAAACATGGGGAAGGCCTTCCTACCCCTCCCAGAGGAGATGGAAGAAAACACCCAAAGATAGCAAAAGTGATCATTAAAAGTGCACTTATCCTTGCCTGAGACCAACCTCCTGGCTAGCAAAGGCAGTCCTGCCCTTTTATCGGCCACAAAGTGGTCCATGGAGGATAATTACTGTCCATAGTACATTGGAACAACTTTTCTGAAAAATTCCAATTTGAAATTCTGCATATTTTCTTTTTCAACAACAAAAAAATCTGCTCTCTCTTTTCTTTTCTTTTTTTCTTTTTGACGAAGGATTCGATCCTTTGCAGGAAAGCATCTCTCTAGGAATTGAGATCAACCATGCGAGCAAATCAATTTTGAGCTAGCAATGCACAAAATTATCAGTGTTTGATGAATTGATGTGGGGATCACTGATTGTCTTTTTCATTCACAACACAAACAAAGCTTATGCGAACCCAAGAGTCTGTCCGCTGTCGGGCATGTGAAAATAATTTCCACAGCTCATCGAGTATTTAATCATATCTGACATGTTTTGGTGCCTCGCAAACTGGCAAGCAGACACAGTCGCTTTGTGTCTCAGCTGCATAAGCCACAGCAAACATTCATATTTCATCCCGTTGCTATCACACAAGAACATTTCCTTCAATATTATGAAAACAAACATACTGTACTGTACATTGTGAACATAAAAAGTTTTGGAAATGAACAGAAATCAAGAAGATAGGATGAATTTCAAATGGTATATTATTCCCTCAATGTTTATTGAACCTGTTGTCTTCATCTATGTTTTACTGCAGATCAAGGCATAATCTTATTTTGTCATCAGAAACATTCAAAAGAAGGATGATGAAGTATCCTTTGAGTCAGTCATGATCTTATGAAAAACAGGTCTGTAGGGGTTTGTAAGCTATCATTTCATTCTGTAAAAGACGCAGACAATGTATATAATGACACCTGAGAAAGAGTTTGCTGTTCATCCACAGGTAGAAACTCAACTACATCAGATGAAATGGTAAGAGTCATTATGCATGAAAGAAAAAGTTCCTACACGTATGTTGCCATCTCATGAAGAACATGGCAGCTGTTCTGTCCTTTGATTCCTACCAGACAACCCTGTGGATTGGAAATGAGTCATCTCTACATGTCAAATCAAACAAATACTTGTGCTCTCTTTTTAGTGGTAGTCCATTTGTCAGCTGACACTACAGATCAAGACAGATGTTGAAACAATCACAGTGCAGTTCCATCACTGTCGAGTGGAAGAGATGATGGTAAACATCGACATCAAAAGAATGTTTTTCTTTAAAAAAGTTAATCAATATTCTTTCCACTTAATCAGCAGCCATTACATAATTTTTTTGTGAGAAGAAGCATGAGAAAATAATTCCGCACATACTTTAGTA
The DNA here is from genome assembly GCF_040938485.1 of Diadema antillarum. NCBI lineage: Eukaryota > Metazoa > Echinodermata > Echinoidea > Diadematoida > Diadematidae > Diadema > Diadema antillarum. Next base: position 2,278,513 of record NW_027270975.1, on the reverse strand, counting down.
GCTCTATTGGCTAAACTTATTCACGTGACATTATGATAAAACAGTACAACTGACATGTTGATTGATTTTGAATCTTCTTTCAAAAGCAGTCTTCCTCACTAATCAATTCTCTTTGCACATCACAAGTGTCACATTTTGTCTTTTTCTCTCCCAATGAGTCAGCTTAGGCCGCAAATATACAGGTGAGTTAGGAGAACTGATTGCATGTTTCAGTTTTCTTTCTTGGTGACTGAGGGGGGGGGGTGAGAGATAGGGGGAGACAGATGGAAAAAAAAATGAGAGGATGGCAAGAGTAGCTGAAGTAGAAGACAGCAGGAAAGGAAAAAAAAACAGCACCTAAGCTGATGAGTCTCCAAGAACTTGTGACAATAAATAGTGCAGTACTTGTAGGCTCGTATTTTCATCGCTATTAATTCTCCTTCTTGTCGTCGGGTCTTTTCAATTTCCATGCAGGCTGGTAATCGTCTGCTCAGTGGTTGATCAATCTTTCCTCTTCATCCCCGTCACATGACACCGTTCCTCTACTCGTGTAGCTGGCCAGCCTCTGGACGGGCAAAAGCGCTTGCTGGTAATGAATACTCCGCTGGGAGCTGGCACAGGAAACGTATAAACCTTCGGTGCATCAACCGCCAAAATTGATAGTCCTCCAGGAGTAGTGAGGCTCAGAAATCTTGCAGCGTGCCAGAGAAAAATACGCAAGCTGAGTGTTCAATATTGCTCTCAAATTTATGAAAGCACTGCAGGGCACAATTTTCCTAATTGACCAACATCATTTCCTTGAACATAGCTGCCATCTTTCACACCTTGTTCACAAACTACAGGTCCTCTATCAATGCCTAAACAACCTAAATTGCTAATTCAAATCAATTCTGAAATGCTGAGGTATTCCCAGCACAATGTATTGTAATCATGACATTGCTCAACAGCAAGTAAACCAGTTTTGTGTGGGTTTATTTGTGTGCATACACGCACATGTATACAAGTGTGTGTGTGGGTAAGTGGGTATGTGCTTATGTTTAGATTAATTGTGGGAAGGGTACCTCATATAATCTGCATTTGTTCTTAAAACAGGATACATGAATAATGAATGATTATACATTATTTGAGGAGGAGACATGCACCCTTTAAGCTTGTTTGAGGTTATCAGTGTACAATGTGTCAGAGTTGCCAGTTTGCATGATTTGCCAGTTATCAGCTGTAATTTTGCTGGAGTCACAGCAATTACAGACTATGTACATGGTAAATTTGATCTAAGATTACCCTAGATTTTTTTTTATCCATTTCCTCTTGCAGGTTCAGGAAGAAGATACAGCACTAGGATATGATACTCGTATGTTGAGATGCACAAATCACACTGGAATGTGAGCATGTGTGGAGTTGAAGATGTCACTGCATAGAACTGAATGGATACGGTTGGCACATATTCGCATACATGGTGATAACAGTCAAGTCTTTCAGTGTAGCCTGAAGCACAGAGAGGACCAGTTAATGAAATAAGTGCTCTGCATAACTTGACTTGTCTGGCACACATAACGAAAGAGCATTTCATGTCCTCAGTCTGTTGGAACACAGATTGATTGGAAAAGATTGAGAGAAAATGTTCTCCAACAGGGACAATTTGGTTTCCAAGAAGGAAAAATGTAGGTATTGAAATATATGTGGGATATCACATAAGCTGTACTTACTAATTACGTCTACTTTCATTTTGCACGGGAGCCAACATCGTTTGGGGATTTACAGCTAATCTCTCTTGTCAGCAAAGATAAAGCAGAGTGGCAGCTTGAAGTCTAACTGCTTGTCAAAAAAAAAAAGGGAAAGATGATCAACACAAAAATCACTTTCTTGTTGGCTTGTTCTTTAGTATGTACAATCACATACAATTCTTGATCACATTTTTCCAAGGTTCTTTTACAGATAGTTGAGTTATGTACCTCATTTTCACATGTACCAAAAGTGCTTAGTTTTGAACATGATTGTAACGATGCATCACTAGAATCGTGATTCAAATGAAACATTCTTGCTGTGTGAATGCAAACTGGAATCGCTGAGGGGGATTTGAATCGTAATTCCAATCATGTTTAAAATGAGAATCTGTAGGTGTTTTCCAATCACGATTCACCAAAATTACGTAACAAAACAGTCGTGTATTAAAATGGATTGACTTCCACATCATGCTTTTTGGGGGCGGGAGCTTATGGTGACCTTTCAACCGCTTCCTCAGAAAAAATGCGCTCCCCAAGTGCTCGCACTGCAGTCAAAGTGCGAGCTACTCACGGCTCAAGAGTGATTGATTGGAACTTGGAAAGACACCAGACCTCCACTCCTTGCTCTGCAATTCAAAACCACCGAATCCACGAAGCCTTCCTCGGTCGTGTGAATGGACAGTAACTCAAATCCTGATTCCAATCATGTTTGGATTTCAGCATTACAATTACATTGCTTGATAGGTGTGAAATTATCTTTAATAGTAGACATCAAGATTCAGCATTGATTACCTTTCTTCCATGATAAGCAAAAAACTAATGTCAGAGTTGAAAGAAGATATTTCTTTTTTCTGTGAATGCTGTACTTTTAAAAAGAGGATTGATGATGCTAGGCCCTCTTGTTTCATCAGATAGAAAATTGTAAAAGCAAAATTATGACTGACTGCATACCGGGAAAATAAAATCCACACAGAGGCCATCACGTCATACATCGGGCCTACTTTGGATAGGGTAGATGCTCAGGATATTCTCAGAATACAATAAACATCCATTAGGATGCTTTACTCACTAGTACGCTTTGGACATCGACTTCGCAAGCAATCAAACAAAGGAAATTTGGTTCGTCAGGTAGAAGACTGCTAGTCTACTATCAAGACATTTCATAATAATAGTAACTTACATAAGAATTCTGAAATTTTCAGGAGAAAAACAAATGCTCACACACACACACACACAGACAGACGAGCATAACGGAAGCAAAATATTGCTTACTTGTGGCAGGGAGGTGAGATATCATCATCATATTTTGGCAATTTTCAGTTTTGTGCCAGTATATCTTCATCAAAGCATACAAACTTGATGGCCGCATACCTGCTGGTTTAGCCCCAAAGAAAAGAACAAAATGTGAATACAAGGCAGAGGTAGATGTTGACTGTCTCAAGGGTCTAATGATGTATGCAGATTGCACATCATGGCAGGAATATATCAAATCAGCTATCAGAGTAGTAGATATTATCAAACAAAAACTGAACCAAAACATTATTTAGCTCACTTTACATGAACATTACCACTGCACTTATTCAATATATGCTACAATTCATGAAACAAAACTTAATACTGCAAAGTTTATTGTTATGTTTCTATTAGGGAAGCACAAAGAAGACATGAAAGCACAACTGTATTTACAACTAAAAACAACACTTTTGGCATCACAGATGTTCATCCAAGCCTTCAGATAGAAACATAGTGTAATGTATTCCTATCAATCATGCATACTGTATACTTCCACATCAAAATTCTTCCTTTTTCTTCTCCCTCCCTCTCTCTATCTTTTCTCTAGAAAATTCTTTTCCTAATAATGCCAGACACCTTTTGCTCCGCATGCCCACACCCTTGGGTCAAATGCGGGTATTTGTTGTAACTGATCACTCTTAATTGCCAACACCATGATGATATCATCACAATTTAGCCAGCAGGTATCGTCCATGTATAATGAGTAACATGATAGTATCAAGAAGCCCCTGCATGCACTGCTCTCCAATAAGGAGGGGATGGGGGTGGGGTGAGTGGGGTGGAGGAAGGGATAAGGGGGTGGGGCAGTGAGGATGGGTGGATGAAGAGCTGGGATGAAGATGGAGTTGGAGGGCATTTCTTCTTCCAATCATCCTGGATTGCCTAAAATGTATAGATACTCCCATTGTAATCAACCTTGCCCTCGGTGGTACAGTATAACTGAGAACTCTCTGTGTCCTTGGGAGAGCTTTGGATTTCAAATACAACACACCAAACTTCAGTGTTTTTCATCACATAATTAAAGTAATGCACATAGTATGCAGTATTAAAGGGACATCATGAAATGAATGTCTTCCACTCTAAATTAACACTCTTATAATGCCCTCTAAAAAAAGAAAAAAATAACACGTTAAAATCAACAAGTTCTTTATATGTATATGAAAAATAATATTCATATCAACCTCCACAAACTGACCAAGCTATCAACACAGTCACACAGAAGAAGTTGTTGCAATAATTTTCTTCTTTTTTTTTAAATAGGATTGCACTTGGTCAAAAGGAAACAAGTTAGTTAAGGGAAAGTGATTAAAGGTCGGACTTCATCTCCATCTGATAGCAGAGCAAACTGTAAGTTATAGCTCTTCATGCAGGGTCATTCATACATTTCTTGAAATTATTTAGAGAGGAGCATATTATACCAAAAAAATGCCATTCTCATGGGGGAGATACCATAATCATTCAAAACATTCTATGAAGAGTTCCATTAGAAAACGAGAGTATTGTTCAAATTCAGATGGATTTTCTTTTTTTCATTTACTGGTGATAGTTTGCCAAGTTTTCTAGTGATGAATAAATGAAGACTGTGTCTTTTATTAAACCATTTTCACTCATTCCTACTGGTGTATAGGAAAAGTACAAACATGAAATAATGTATATCCCTTTTTCATCTCTGACTACACACATAAATATTATCAATAACTAATAAATTTGGTATTCACAACTAAAAATTTTCAGTACAATCCTATCAATTCCCAATGTCATAGATTTGTCACTGTCATTATCATTGTTATTGTAGCACAGAATGTTGCATTTAATACAATTACGATGCAGTGCCTACTAAAAACAGGTCCCAGTGGATGAGAATGTACATGTATCTTACTGGTAATTCAAAACTGGTATGTGCCATCTACTACCCCTTTCATAAACTCAATAATGCGGATAATATCCGCAACATTTGGTCGTAAAATCGGAGCGGGGAAAGAACAATGCGCTTTATTTCGACCCTTCTATTATCCGCATAATAGCTGCATCGGGACCAGATTTGGAGTTTATGAACGCAAACCCAAATAATGCGGATAATTTGCCGGGGTGCGGTCAAACGTCACCTGTCTTTCCCGCAAGAGGGACGTGTGCAGTCACCATGACGATCATCCGCCTTTTTCAGGACGGGTGCTCGTAAAAATAATGCGGATAATTTTCAGAGTTTGTGAACGCATTTTTTATTGAATTGTCCGCATTATTCTTATGCGGATAATTGGAGAATGAGTTTATGAAAGGGGTATACCATTCTACATCCATTTTGCCCACATTCATTCCAAGAAAATTGTGCAGTCAGCTTATTCTGAAGTTGAACGCAACCTCTTCAAACTTAGTTGAGTTAACTAGCTATGGCATATAACTGAAAACATCCTGTTGCAAGGCACAATAAATTTCCACTTTCTAAATTGTGTATAATAAAGAGCATACTAATTACCTTACAGATCCTCGCCATAAAGAGTACCTGTTGACATTCTAAAAAGCAATAGACCAAATGCGATTAAAATCAGTCTAGAAGACCTGGGCACAGGACAACAACCTTCCAGGGAAGTTCATGATGCTAATTCTGTGTACAGGATGTTCACCACGACCGCCTGGAATGATCCACAATTCCTTCCAGTTCCACGATAAGCAAGTTTGGGGAAAAATCCACTTTGCGCATGAGCAGTAAAAGGTCATTTGTATCATTGTACTAACAGGCATCACATTGGTATTTTTATATTTCACCGAGATAAGCATCTGTGATACAATTATTATTCATGTAATCCTTATAATAAATGGTGCTTGTCAGCACATCCACCTGACATCAAACCTGGTACAATGCAGTTGGCAATAGTGATAAAAAAAAGTTTTTTCTTTTCTTTTTTCAAATACATTCAGTGCAAAACAATGGAATGGATGCTTACCCAAGTGTTAATTGAAGGACCATTTTGATCACCTGGTCCATGCAAGTTCATTATTCATTTGAACATGATTAATGAATTCCATAAAAGTTACATTTGGCAAGCCAATGCATCTGGTTGCTTTGAAAATGAGTGAAGTGCCTAACCAACAGAGAAAAAAAAAATTTGTACTGATGCGCTGATAAGCGAACTCTGAACTGGCTCATTGAGAAGTCATTCCCTATGAGACAGATTTCTCCTGGCCTGCAGAAAATCCTTCAGTTCAACTTAACATTTCCTTCATCATTTGAAGCAATCATTTAATTTTCTCTATATGTTTAGATGTAGCAAGTTATTTCTTTTTTATTCCATTCAGTATTGAAGCATTTATATAAAGAAAGGAATATATGCAAAGATTTATGAAAAACTCTTAAATGCATTCAGTTAAACATATGATGCAATTTCCTGTGGAATTTAATTAATAATGATACAGAAAACATTCATGCTATCGAAAATCATGATGAGCGATACACAGAAAACAGACAGCAATCCACAAGGGAAATTTTACAATACTGGACTGTGAAAGTGTGACATCATTTGAATAATGCTGAAATAATGCAAAAAATTGGCTTATTCTCATAGCTTAGCATTAACAGTTGCCCTGAGGATAGAACAAATTTCAAATTTGGGTAAATGCTAATTTTGTATTATATGAAAAAATATGTTACACATACCTGGTGGTACACAATCATATACCATGGTAGACCTTTAAGCTCAAAATGCTTGGTGTCCATCATACAAATGTTACACAATCTTTACAAATAAATATGATTAGTTGATTACTTATAGGGCTAGTGACTGATACTGCATATTCTTTTTGAACAAGAAAACAACTAGAGTAATCAACTTTTCACATTTTATATTTTCAATTAGAGTTCATAAAGTCATGTAATATTCATCACTCTGCATTTAGGTGGACACCAAAGACTCTAAAATTGTTTACTAGTGAAATAATGTTTTACATTTCTCCATGAATTTTCGATCCACATTATGGAAAGCTCCTAGTGAAAAAATGTAAATGTTTCAAATGAAGTTTTCCTAACTGCATTTGGAATTATGATGTCACAATATTAACTGGTGAACAAGAAATTTAAGAATTAAAAACGTGCCCTGTATTTTCTAAGTATTACTTTTCAACCTCCTTCTATTCGTCATGAGTTCAATATGTTCCATGTAGTCCTTTCAAGAAATAAACTTTAAAACAAAAACGTCACATGACCTATTGTATCAACTACTATTTAGAAGTATCAAATGTAGCATTTATTATGAGGTGGACACCAAGGATCAGGAATGATATATGATATGAAATATTGTGATGATTTAATTTATAAAATTACATGCATCCCAAGATTTTCAGTTCTATGAGCATGTCTTGGATTATCAGCACTTGCCATATCAGACAACAATAGCACATAGGAAAGTCTTGCAAATTTCTAGAATACTCATTCTCACAATTCATGTTTTTCTATGTCACATTTTTCATGTCCAGTTATGGACAAAAAGAAAATGGGTTTCACCAAGCATATAATTGGAAACTGCTGGATTTGATGTACAAAGTTATTTCATTAATTCTCTTAATCTGCAGTAGATGACATGATGAAATTATTACCAGATTATGCTCAATCATTTTTTAGATTTTAATCTAAAATATTCACAGAGAAATCTCTCCAGTATTGTAGAAATATTACATCCCCATTAAAATTCTAATTAAAAAAAAAGAAGTCTGGGATTACACTTCAGGTTTCAGAATTTCATGTTACTCTTCTCACATTCTCCTGATAATCTAAATTCATGTCAAGTAAATAATAATACTTCAAAAATCAGCTATCAATACTGACACAAACTATCATATATCCCCATTAAAAATGCAGATTCTGTAAATTACACTAAGACTCCACATATTTTCTCTCAATGATTGCTAACTTTGTTACACTATAGTCAAAAGTCTTTGTGTGTGACTGTCTACTTGTTTATTTGTTTGTTTGTTTGTGTGTGTGTGTGTGTGTGTGTGTTTAGAGGGGGGAGAGGGGTTTGCTTTCCTGTACATCATGGCTTTATGAATAATATGCAACTAAAATTTTAAACAAAGCCATTTTCAGCAATCTTATGAACAGAAATATACTCATTTTGTAATTTCTTTCTTAACTATTTAATATATTTCTGTTTTAATTTGTTTTATACACGTGGACAAGAGAAATCTTGAACACGCATATTAATTTAAAATTTATCAAAATTTCCAGGCCCTCACATGAATAAAAAACAATACTAAAATGAAAAACAAGCTCTTCAACCACATGGTATATTCAAGGAGTTATTTAGGTTATCAAACACAGATTTGTCATTACAGGGTTTTTTTTAAACTCCATTCTCATCACCAGTTCAGACTAAAACTATATTTCAATTTTCTATATCAACAATCAACCTTTATGTTTTAGTAGCAAACTCACTGATTTGTCAACTTTATTGATATTCCTGTTTCCTTGCTTCTAAAGCTACATATTAAAGATGGTTTGGATATGATAGAACTTAGTAATTTGTCATCCAATGCATCCACACAGTTCTATAAAATTCAGTATGCCATCAGAGTATATTTTATCTTCATCTTTTTGACATACAATTATATACGCACTGTGTAATCTTTGCTGAGCTTTGAATAAATTTTCTTTTCTTCTTTCAGTCATAAAGAATTACTCTTATTCCGATTATCTATTTTTCCTTATCACTTCATCATATTGACCTTATTGGTACTTACATATAGGCCATACAAGTGTACAACTGTGGAAGTAAAGCTTTTATAGTTCAGTCACATTAATTGGAAAATTATCTCCAAGAAACAAAAAGATTCCATAGCTTATGAGATACTAAATTTGGTATAAAACTGGGGGTCAAACCGACTGTAAAAACTCAGATTTCTGAACCTTTTAATTGTTATTCTGGATAACTGAACTCAGGTACTGAATTACTAGAATAGATAATAAGGTAAACTTGTTTGATACACTGTATAGTAGTTCAGCAACAGTTTCTAGACAAAGGTCACAATAAATCTAAGACTGTGAATATCAGCACATTCAATGGCTGAGAGAAATAGATAGATCAATTCATCTTACTATTAAACAGATGGGTACAAATAAAGCACTGCCAGAACAAAAATAAGACATTGTTCCGCCAAGGGTTTCAATGGCCTATTGATTTCAGAGACTGAAAAAAAAAAAAAAATACATGTTGAGGCGACTGTGACTAAATAGCATAATACCATCAAAACAGAAAGAGATTCTGGAAGTGAATATAAGTGCCATCATTTATCTCTAAAAGTATATCCATGGATCTTAAAGCCTGTAGAGTAGCACCTAAGATCATGAAGATGAAAGGAGTTCAACTGATTTGTTGCCTTTACTGTGTTCAATATTCAGCGCTAAAATAACAATTTACAAGAAAGGACAAACTGATAACAATCTAATAAATCATGCGCTTTCGTCACAAATATTATGACATTCGCGTCATTTTCCCCTGTGAACCTGCCCTATCACGTTCTCCCATCGGAACCCACGAAGCATGTACCCCGAAGCTATCGGGGGCCTCCGACAGGAGCGCTGGTGGGTTGGGCTGATGATAGGCGCAGCCGACCGTTTGACAAGCCTCGCGACAGCTAAGTTGGTGGGAAAATGTCAAGGGGGAAATTCTGGATTTTGATGACTGATAAAAATTGGCAGGTGACCACTTGCATAAAGTAAGTAGTCAAATGTGGGATCATACGTCAAATAATATTGTCTTTAATCGCTACAAAGATTCGGATAGATGAAGATTGATTGTTCATATAGAGCCCTGCATGCGCATGGCTTCAGCCTTCTCCAGACACGTCACTTTGACACCATACTACCAGCCACTACTCGCCTAGACTCGGCCGTGGATTACGACCGGAGGCTGGTATAGGAGAGGGTGCGCATAGGCATACCACCATATTTTCTGGTCAATATTTCCATAGCATGAATTGGGGAACCATCTCAATAAATCAACCAACAAGATGGATACACAATCTCTATTGTCCACTTCATTGTTGATAACCTGCTTCAAAAGATAGGATCCATTTAGAAATTCTGGGTTTCCACACTAAAAAAAAATGCTCTAACAAAATGTGAGGAATATAATCAGGCATTTTACTTACGAATCGTCATAGGCAAAATCCGCAGAGAGAGTGTTACAGTACAGCAAAAAGGCCGTAACACAGCAGATAATCACGTCATACATTGTTGAATTATCCCTCCAACATCCAAGTTCAAGAGCATCTCAAGTTTATCTGTAGTCCCAGAGCAGAACGCGTAGAAAACACCGCATATTTGATGGAGATTGCATGCAACTGCAGACGGTGGACCTAGCAGACGGCTCTCCAGTTCTCTCCGTGTTCGCTGGATATCCGAATGCGTGGAAGTGTTTATCCATACACTGTGAACGCGTGTGCGTGCTGCTAGTTCTCATGCATTTGAGACTTTGCCTGCGTCTTATGTCAACAAATCCGCGACACGCGATAGGACTGTGTACCGCGAACCTGGCGGCAAAATTCAGCACAGCCCACTTGAGGGAGAGGGGGCTGACTCGAGCGGAGGAGTAACCATCCCTTTATCACATCTTGTTATTTTCGTATGTTCAAAGTATAATTTAAAGACAGCTTTGTACGCTCTAGTCTCTTCTCGATTACTTCACATTCGACAAATTTTCATCACAAGTTAGAAGGGAATCTCTTTGTGTCGAACCTTGGGTATACCAGAGTTTCAATTGCATTCGAGAGAAAACTCTTCCTCTCTAGGGCTATATACCGACCAATATAATCATCTGAGTATTTATGTACATTATCGTCCTCGTCAGCAACAGCAACAACAATCACCAAGATCAAATCAGGGAGGTGAGAGGTCTCACCTCCCTGATCAAATTCACTACCACACCACGCCACATTATAATCATCAGCATCACTTTCACTCACCGCTGCAGCCGCCATCACTACCACCATTTTGACCACCACCACCACCACCAACACAATCATCATCACTTTGTTTTTGGCTATATCTATCGGCGAGAAGATATGATTACAACAATAATCACTCGAGATACGTATACTTTATAGGTAGGGGGCCATTCTTGCTTGAAAAGTTATCCGACGTCGCGATGTCTCACACGTTTTTATTTTATATTTTGCCAAGGTAATGTTGGGCACTTCATTGCAATCTGTTCAACCGACTTGGGAAGAAAAAGCGAGAGAAAATGATAAAGCATACAAAAATTATATGTCAAACACAGGGAATTGCGGTTTATTTTCAATCAGCGAGGCCTGTTAATTTCAGTGCATTTTCTTTGAATGTGAGCTTAACATTTCACATTTGATATTATTTAGTTCTCTCGTTGCAGAAATTAAATATATAAATGTGGTAGTGACACGACATTTTACTTTGCTTCTGCGACACTTGTTCCGTCTAATTTTCTCCAAGGACTTAGGGTTAGGGTTATATAGGGTTAGGGTTGTGATAGGGATATAGGTCAAACTTGATGTGTTTGTGGATGTAATCTATATGTTTGGGTCAGCGTGCAGATATTTCATGGGAGCAATCGATTGTTGCAGGACCAATATCATAGAACCATATAATGTATTACAAGGCTCGAAATTATCTTTTTTCTTTTTCGTGTCCCGATCGGGCCACCGGGCCAACTCTAAAGTCGAGCTTTGCACGCATATTGCGTAATTTTCTCAAGAAAACATTAACGGGCATTAACTTCTTCATAGAATATGATGTGTTTTCTTTTGATATAGATTTCGCGTTTCCTGCAGCTGCTTTACACTCCTGGGATAAAAAGATGCGATTGTACAAAATTTGTTTCCTTTCACGAGAGATTTGTTTTCTTCTTCTTTTTTTATAAGTTGTTGGTGGTGGTGGGTGTGTGTGTGTGTGGGGGGGTGTTCGTCTTCTCCTTCTTCCGTCTGGCACACTTTAGGTCTTCCCATGCTTTTTGTGCTGTCGTCGTATCTCCTTAGGTTTGTTAAAACAAAACAAAATCGGAAGACTCCTTTAAGTATCTTTTCACGTAGGCCTATAGATACCTTTACTATTCTATAGGACCGGGTAGCTTGACACAAGGACATTTCCCTTCCCGGGTGTTGTCCATTAAAATGTTAAAAACTGACAAAATTTAACTGTTATTTTGTACATCCCAATCTGTTTTGTTTGCGTATCGTCTCTTGCGTGACTGAAATGCATTGAATTAAATTACAGTACACACATGCGAATACACGAATCACTTCTTCTACAGCGCAGATCTGACATTCATTTTGTTGATAATATTGCGTTTGTCTTGATGAGAATTTGGAGCATAAAACTTTAGAATAACAGTAAAAGCAACGTGGACCTAAACCTGAAACTCAGCCTGCAAATTTCTCAGAAGCTAAACATGTACAGCACGATTACATCGCGACATTCTCCTCAATGCTTTTATATAACGCTTTTACGCGGTTTGGCATGGACAGCAAGAATGATAAACCACACGCCGCATTGACTTAAAACTGTTCATTCATGGGGAACGCGCTGGTCAGTTATAAACCGGTCCCAACAAATAATCAAGGCTGCGGCTATTTTGTATCTCCATCCACCGATCGATTTCGTTTTGTCTCTGGGCCCTTCGAACTCTTTTTTCCCTACAGAATAGATCTGAATAGGTAAGAACTTTATTAGCCGACAACAGATCGATTCTTCCCCACTGACTGCGCGCTTTGATTTTCAAAGTATTCTGGCGGTGACGCCTCTTGTCATCTGTTTACCCTCGGTGACATGATACTGGGACTCTACAAAATGTTTCGGGATAGGATTTTCTTCATTCTTTTGACAGGTCTTTTGGAAGGAGGTTATTTTCCTTGGTAGTTAGATCCAATTAACAAGTTAAGAGCCTGACTTGAATTACAGTTTGGCGTCTCGATTACTCATGGGTGTCTTTGTCAAGGTGTGTCGCCAAGTATACCGGCCTGGCCTTTTTAGTCAACCGACGCCTGCCGCACGTCAACATCTGGGGCCCGTTGCATAAAACTTACCGTTGAATTTCAATGGTAACTACCATCAAAATTAGGCATCACAGCCAATCAGCATCAAGGATTCTAAAATTTACCGCTAATTTGAAGACTTACCGCTAGAAAGGAGCGGTAAGTCCAGCGGTAAGGGTTTTATGCAACAGGGCCCTGGTTTGGAGGCGGGACGCCGGCGAGTGTTCAAATCTGACTCCCGTCTGTTGCTCTTTCTGCTGTTTAAGTGGTCGTTGTCTCATGTATAATATTGTTTTTGTCTGTTGTCAGGGACACAGCAGCTTTTTTTGTTCATAATAACGCTACATTTAAAACAACTTTCATGAAAGCAACATGCTATCAAATGCGCTGTCTATATTAAGTCTTCAAAAGATCTGATAATTGACTCAACTTAATTTAGAGTAGCGGCTGGCCTACCTGTTATTGACCGTATTGGGCCTATAAGTCTGCAAAGCGAATATTATGAAGTGGTATAGGACATGATGGACCGATCTCTGTCACGATGAAAAGCAACCAAACAAAAAATCTACTCTTGATAGTCAGATTTCTTTGTCTCGGCCTATAGCTCCTATAAGATAATTTTCTTCTTTTAGGGTGTTAACCAAGTCAAGGTTCTACGGAACTACTTAAAAAAAAAGATACAGGACCCAATCAACATCGTTGTGAAGACATATCATTTCGAACGAGAGAGAGAGAGAGAGAGAGAGAGAGAGAGAAGGAGAGAGGGAGAGAGAGAGAGGGGGGGGAGAAAACACATCACGTGAATATATTAATAGTCTTTATGTAAAGTGATAGATTCAAATCTGACAAAATCACACGGGAATGTTACACTTGGGGTAAGTAATTGTTGGAGACGAAACAAATTTTATTTTAGTTTTAAGTTTCTCATAAATTCCTAATTTTTCCGTGAAATTTCCCTGCAAATAAGAATGGGAAATGTAATTTGAATGTTGCTTTACTGAAATAAGATTTCCGCTGGTTTCTTCCTGTGGATCGTAGGAGCGCAAAATAAGAGTTTATATGCCATAACACTGAACAGCAAGTATATGATGAAAAGAAATTATTTTCAAAACAAACTCCGCACTCCTCTTCTCCGAACAAAATTTAAGTCGAAACAACAGCAAAAGATTGAGACCTCGAGGCAGAGGCTATGTGAATTCGGTCACACGTAGCTGCGACAGTCGGAATTCAGGGGCTCTACTTTGCGCATAAGCAGAAAAGGGGATATTTTGTACCAACACGGCATGCTGGTTTTTGAATAAGTCAGTTCGCAGTTCCATTCTGTTTGTTGGTTTTTAAATTCACTGGGATAAGCATTTGTGATGTAATGATTATTCATACAATCCGTAAAAATGCTGCTTGCCAGCACATCCACCTGACAGCAAGCGATATTTGGCAATATAATTAGAAAAAGATTGTTAGTTTATATTCAATGCAAAATAATGAAATGGATGCTTTCCAAAGTGATATTGTGGACCATTCTGGTCACCTGGTCTACTCGAGTCCATCCTTTGTTTGATTATGACTGATGAATTTCATAAATTGCTACGTCGGGCGAAATTTGTCGCGTTGAAAATGAGTGAAGTGCCCAACCAACTGAGCAAAAAAGAAATGTCATTTGCACGGTCCCATGTACGGAAGAGCTAATCCTACTCCGAACTAGTTTATTCGTTTCGCGAGAAATGTCTCCCTCTAGAGTCCACGTCACAAGACGTGAAGGCCACGTCTTGCTCGTTTCCTCTTGGATACCTTACAAGGGCAGTCTATGCCTTCTCGTGGGATGTCAGTGCCTAGACTTTCACGGCTTGAAGTGCTGCCCCGCCAGTTTAGTGCCTATACAGCAGTTGAATAACAGAAACCTCACAACTTTCCATTCACTATGTTTGTTACTCTTACACATCCTTTGAGGATGTAACCAAAGTCCTCCAACCCCATTGTGCACAAGAAATGAAAAGATAATGTCTGACACAACATTACTCCTCAACGCAGTGGCAGATCGGGGGTGGGGTGAAGAAGTAGCACCAGAAATATTTTTTGCTTCCCCCCCCCCCCCCCCCCTTTCGGAATTTCTGGATTCGCCCCCTTCAACAGGCTTTCGAAAGAACACAGCAGATATTCTCATTTATCTTTCCATCAATTGATGCACCCACCCATCCATCCATCTTCCACCTACGCTACACCCACTTATCCACCATATTCACATACACACACTTATTGCACACAATGTCGCAACACGAGATGAGATCATTAATAGGTTCATTTCTTTATTTACAGCAGGTAAACGGTGGTACATGTTGAGCCAACCAAATAACAGAAATCCAAACTTTAGTACTTCATACTTCAGAGGAAAACATACATTTCACTATGTATTCAGAGAGCACAATGACAATATATATCTCAATATCTTAAATCTATGGAAAATAGCTACACTCCAACCTTAAAAAAACTTATGCTCACAAACACATCCAGATATTTTGCTGGCTCCTCTATTTTCATTTTCGTTTTGCAGGTAGCACTCATAATACTATTGTGGTTAAAACTGTTGTGAATCCAAAATACGGAGCAATATATTCACAGATAATTACAGAATGAATGACCCAATTTTCTGGACGGACTGAGAGAAAGAAAAAGAAAATTCTTCCTTGGACTATGATATCACACAACACCACCATTATATACACATTAAACTTAACTAGAAATGTCGCTATGGCGACTGCTATGCCTCCGCCATAATGCATGATTCTCCTAATAGATCTATAGTACATGTGGACAATGTGTGATTACATTTTCACAAAATTGGCAAAATATTAAAATGACATGTTTGTCACAAATGTATCAAATGTTCACCTTCCTTGACCTATGTTTAATTGGATGAATAGGAGAGCATGTATTTGGGGATTTAAGAACTTTAACTTCGACTTTGACCTTTTCATAAGTTTACGCACTTGAGTAATTGTCAAGGTATGGAGAAAAAGTGCAATTTCTGTATTGAACAGTAAATTGTTATCATTTTCATCTGGCCTTTGATTCATAAGAGAATCAATGTCTAGCAGAACATACATAAATATGTACTAAGTTTAAAGATAACTTGAGCCACTTCCGAGATATGGAAAAAGAAGTTCAGCACTTTCACTTGATCTTTGACCTTTGACCTTCTTGGCAAAAAAAAATAAAAAATCACAGAGAATCTCTAGTGGGTTATACATGCATACATCAAGTTTTAAAAAAATAATCCTGCTGGCATTGCATAAATGTAAGGAAAATAGTAAAATTTTGATGTATTGCCCTTGACCTTTGACCCCTGACCTTTGACCACATGAACCCCAAATTCCCTAGATAACCACTGCCAGTCAGTACATGCATACATACTTTGTTCCATAAAGATACCTAGAACAATTTCCAAGATACAGAGAAAAAAGTAAAATTTTAACATTTTACTTGACCTTTTGACCTTTGACCTTTTGACCTCATGACCCCAAACTTTCACCAGAGAATCTTAATTGGGTAATACATGTATACACTAAGTTTCAAGAAAATATCTTCAGGTATTGCATAGATATGGAGGAAATAGTGATATTTTACGCATTTGACCTTGACCTTTTGACCTTTGACCTTGAGCATGTGCACCCAAAAGTTGATAGGCACAACTTCACCCCCTGATACACATACATACCAAGTTTCATTAGGATACCTCAAAAGGTTTTGATAGTTACCCTGTCCACAAAATTCATTACGGACGGACGGAAGGACGGACGGACGGAAGGACGGACGGACGGAAGGACGGACGGACGGACGGACGGACGGACGGACAACCCGAAAACATAATGCCTCCGGCACCACTTCGTGGCGGAGGCATAAAAAGAGTAAAATATGCGCAGCTCATCAACTTCTAATGTCTGCAAATAAAGAGGACGGAATACTGTCAAGCAGCACTTAACGGTGGAATGTTTTTCTTTCCAGTCTTCCCTACTTTTACGTAGAAGATATCATACTTATTACTAATGTTTTAGTATATCTTATCAAAGGATAGGAAAACAAAATCAAGATAGTAGCCAAACACATACCCAGTAAAACAGACAGTGTAACATTGTGTTGTTGGCAATACAACGATTTGCCATCAAAACATTCCAGCTTGTAAGGTCAGAAAAAAAAAAATGGGTCCCTTCTCGATTGAAAGAAGGCACTGACCACAGATATAGGTTGTGAGTAGCAAGGTGCTCATTGTCTCTTCCTATCAGAAACCCTAATGCCCTTCTTGCTCTAAACTGACAAGCAGATACAACCTGTCTTGCATTACAGTATCACATTTTAATTCTTCTCATCATGCAGTCAGTCAGCAACAACAACGAAATAACAAGCAGGACTGGAAGGTGAATAGGCAAAGTTGCATAGCGACAACAGAATGTCTGACTGATGTAACCTAATATGCTGTGAAGCAACTTTGTCAAGACTATGCTATTGACATAATTATGCCACCATAAAAATTCTCCTGTATATAAAACATGAAGCTGAGATGAGAGTAGGCAGAATGCTATAACATCTTCTGTTGAATATTTCACACCATTAGGGTCATTAGTCTTGTGTATACAAAGATCTAGATTAGAACGCAGGGCCTAACATAGCATGGGTGGGAGTGGCAACTACCAAGACGTACTGGGCTCTCTCAGAATCTAGGAGGAAATCTGCATCCAGAGAACTGATGCCGAGAGTTTGAATAATAATGTATAATGAATGAATCTTAAAGAAAGTGTCCTGAATATGACAGAAGTATGTTAAACCAAACAAGAAATCGACAGCCTGGGTAAGGCTTGCAATATTTGGACACAGCAATGTGTGCACATAAAAAATGAAAGAAGAAGAAGAAGAAGAAGAAGAAGAAGAAGAAGAAGAAGAAGAAGAAGAAGAAGAAGAAGAAGAAGAAGAAGAAGAAGAAGAAGAAGAAGAAGAAGAAGAAGAAGAAGAGAAGAAGAAGAAGAAGAAGAAGAAAAAAGCAGTCAAGCTAAGCTGTCTTCACACAGTACCATAAATGAAGCTACTTAAATATATGACATCGACTTTTTGTGTGTAACAAAAGGCATCACACCTAAATATGTTAAATGTCACAGCAACCATTATGAGATGAGTACATACCATTACTTTAGAATATACAAAATATAAAACATCTATTGAATCAATGGCATTTCAACATTAACCGCTGATATCTTATTGCTTATATGTAAGATGTACAGGCTTTAAAAACATTGCATAACTGATTGTAGTATTGGAAATCAAAATCAAAATCAAGCATTCAATAGTCATTCAGTGTAAGAAGAAAGATTAATTTGTCAGCCGTTTACAAGTTTCAGGAAAGCATTAGTCAAGTAAACTTCAATTCTGACTCATCAACGTTGACTGGGTAGAATCACGGTGATGCATGTAGTAAATACAATGATATCACAGTATTTATGATCACCTACTGCATTCCCTACATACTGACTAAAAGACTGATGTGAAATATGAAGAACTACCCCTGAATAACCTTGATATCAAGCTTATTATGATCGAAGACCTGGTGAAGCAAGGCACTCAGAAAATACTGATAATAGATAGACCCTTCGAAAAATGGATATAAAAACAGAGGTTGACACTAACATTTTTTTCTGGCGGCCTGTTCGGGTCACTGAAATCTTTGAATTTGAAATGTTGGTGGCCCGAAATACAAGGAAACATAAAATTTCATATTGAATTTTAGCTGCCCAAGTGGGTCACCAACATATAATCCTATAGGAAAATGGGTGTCCTGACTTCAATTTTTAGTGGACCTGGGCCAACGGGTCACTGCTAATGTCAACCCTAAAGTACATAAACCTTTCAAAAAGCATATGAATAATGGTAATCTGATGCACTGAATCTGATATTGCATAAAGTTCAGTAAGGAAGTTGTTTCAGCAAACATGTTCAGGAAATAATGCAATCAATTGATAAAGTTTTGCTCCACAGTATTTAGTATTGAAAGTACGATGGCATTAGTTACTTTTTCAGTTTATTGAGGAAAAGCACTTTCAATAGCTTCATGTATATCATTTTTCTTTGTATGATGTTTTTACCTGTTTCGGATGTTACAGTCACAAGTTCATTGCACAAAGTGACATTTTCCTGTCTGAATTATATACATTACTGATCTTGTGGCCGAATCACCTGGATCCTGACATTATGAATACAATTTGTATTGGACTTACAAGTGTTGTTACTGAGGAAGACTCCCTTTACAAACAGAAATAAAAAAGATGAGTTTCGCAAATATCTATGACAAAGATGAAACTTTAGCCTCTTTGGTCTTGCCCTGACCCTTACTTTTGAATGGCATAAACTTCGCACCAGTGAAAGTGAATATAAATATGTATGAATAAAAATAATGCCTTACAATGAATACATAATACATCAGCATGTGAAACTGTGTATGTTAACATTAAACTTATTTACCAAGAGGGGGCGCTACACACATTCTGGCAAAGTTTCCCCTGGAGCAACTGGCTTCGTGCACTGGACGGAATCTGGCAGTAAGAAAAATACTTAAATATATAAGCAGTGTACCATTTCACATGTTATACTTTGTATCACTTTTATTATTGTGAATTTAGAATGTTTGTTTGTTTGTATGGCACTGATTTGCATGGAATGGAATTCCCCAAAATATTTGGCTAAACAAACAAGAAACAGAGACTTGGGTTATTGATAGATTTATTGGTTATGTACAATTTCGTCACTGCATATTTGTTTCACGAAGGCATGGACCTCCTGTGTTAAACCACTAGCTGTAGTCAATCTAGACTGTAAGACAAAGTGTTGTTCTGAATAGCTGGGCACTGTTACCCGAGACGGTCAGCACTATGGAAAAACATCAAATGTTTCATGCCATAGCGAACTGCCATTTCAGCCAGCACCCTATTAAGAGAAGTTGGGTTCAGAAAGGAATTATCCTGACATGCAAAGTCAGTATTAGCTCTTAAGCCAATATCAGCACAGCAAAGTCCTTCTTGTGAGAATGAAAGTGACGGGGCTCGGTTTGCAATGAGGCGCAGAAGTCCTGCTTGGGAGACGTAAATCTGCAGTTATCACTGTAGGAAGGCCCTGATAAAGTCGTTGTAGGAGACCTTCCCGTTGAGATCCTTGTCGTAGTAGCTCATTAACTGGTAGAACTCTTCCTCCGATAGGTTGATGCTGAACTGTCGCAGCACGTCGCGGAACTGCAGGGTGGAGATGACTCCCTCCGCCGTTGGGTCGATGGTGCGGAAGATGCGGCGCATCTTCTTCCAGTTGGAGACGATGTTGTCACGGATACGCAGCATGGCTTCCAGCATCTCACCTGTCATGCGGCTGCCTGGCTTGATCTGAGGAACATGACAACATAGTAGATTATATGAGCCATGAGTACATACCCAAAGGTCATCGTCTTGAGGAAGACTCCCTTGACAAAATGAAATAAAAAAATGATGAGTTTGGCAAATGTCTGACAAGAGATGAAACTCTAGCCTCTTTGGGCTTGCCCCAACCATTACTTTTAAATTGCATAAACTTTGCACCAGTGAAAGTGAATAGAAGTATGTATGAATAAAAATAATGCCTTACAATAAATACACAATACATCAGCATGTGGAACTGTATGTGTAAGCATTGAATTTATTTACCAAGAGAGGGCGCTATACACACTCTGACTAAGTTTCTCCTCTAGCTACCTGCTTTGTGCACTGGACAGAATCTGACATTTGAAAAAAAAAAAAAGAGTAAAATCTATTAGCGGTGTAACACCTAACTTCTTCCTGAAGGCATCTGAGTCCATCAATTTTCAGATTCTGTTTGTACAGATGAAACCGAGACTTAGTACAGTGTTCATCGTACAAACCCTTTGATTCTCAAGCTTGTATGGTCAGAAACTAAATTAAACTGGACATAAATCCAAAGGATAGAAATCAATTTGAGGATAAATGTGAGGGATCAGCGAAGTGACACCGCTTTTTAAACATTATGATAAATGCAAAACAAAGGGAAACTGGCCAGAAATGTAATTAATATAAATGAAAAATGAGCAAAGAAAGTGGAATTCCATCAGGAATTGAACCCGAGATCTTTGGATTGTTTGGCGGGTGTTCTTACCGACAGAGTTTAATATTTGTCAGCCTTTAAGAAAAGTGTCATATGTGACCGTGCACCTCAAAACGAACATAAAGTCGCACACACTGATTTTGCGTGAGGACTGAAAATAAGTGAAATAGGTCAACCTAGCCGAACTTGACTTTTTCATATTTTCTGAAAGAGCGGGTCTTCTTTTACATTATGCTAAAATATGGAGTCATAAAACGGGCAGAAAAGTGTGTTTTTTTAGCAGTTTATCTCGAACATTTTTTGGTAGAATAGTGTGATTAGGTGTGTCTCTAGAATCCCTTTTTCATTTCTGAAAAACCTTGTCCACACTCTTCACTTTCAACTCCAATAACTTTTGAAAGGATAGGGCTACTGCTTTGAAAGTTGGAATTAATTATGGACAGAATGTGTTAATGAGGCATGTTTAATATCAGTTTAATTTGATAATCCCTTCATTGTTGTTACTCTGGTGGTTTACTTCCTGTTTTTTGTCCCATTCATCGCACAGCCAGCACGGTTTGGTAAAGATTAAGCGCTTGAATAGACACTGTACTTCAGAGCCTCTTTTCTCAGTTCACACTTTTCCTGAGTTGTGCTTTCTTTCCAATATTTAGATAGGTTAGGAGAGTCCATTTGATTTGAGTTATACATCATTTTAAAGCTTAAAGTCTGCTCTTTTAGAATATGGTCTTAACTAAAAATTCATGTCTGGCGACTTTTTGTTTGTTTTGAGGTTCAGGGTCACATATATGTCTTCCTTAGCCATTTGCTCCTTGTCAAAATTCTCTAGCCACCAACATTGAAATATACTGCAGCTCCATAAAACACAAAGGCATAACTTGCCTCATCTGCAACAAACTACTCCAGGAAGAGTAAACTACTGTATACGCCATATATTTAGGGAGTCTAACTTTTCGCTAATCGGGATTTCCTAACGATTTTGCGAGTGGTTAAATTCGCGATCGTGGAGTACTGAATTGAACATAGAAATGTGCGTACCAATACGTCACATTCATATTGAGATCAGAGCCAATTTTTTTGCGTGTCTTTAATTTCGCAAATAGCACACGACTCGCGAAAATTGCGAAAATAAAAATCTCGCGATATATTTGGCGTATACAGTAGTTTGTAAGCAAACAAAAAGTAGAAACAGGCTAGGGAGCAAGGGAAAGAGATGGGAAGCAACATACCACAATCTTGGACTGGTGGATCTTCTCCCTGGATAGCAGTGACCTTTGCTCTGGGATCTCATTCAAGGTCTTCAGATTCAGCACAAAGTGCTTCAGGAAGTCCAGGTATGAAAATCTGCAAAGATAATCAGACAGACAACAGATTTAATTCTTCATGCGCCATGGTGTAAACCCCCTGTGTGCCCTGTTGTTCTGAGATGGCAACGTAGTCATGCTTTGGGAAAACATTCTATTTTTCAAATCAATGTAATTTTTATAGAGCTTTATAGAGTTGAGCAGAATATGCGAACTTGGCACGCCATCGACTAAGTCGGGCGTGCGAACGTCACACATAAAGAGTTACTGGGAGGAGGATTCTCCATTCTAACAGACATAATTCAACACAATCCCCGTTCATAGTCACTAACAGTGTTCTGGCTACATTATGTGTAGGCTTCATTCCAGCATCCTATTCTCAAATCTCTCTCAGTCAAAGTTCACTTTGACAGTTGCATTCCTTTAAGGTTCAAAACCATTGAATGAAAATTTACTTATTTCAACATATCAAGTTGTACATAAGAGATTTGAAGGCACTACCTTTGTGTAGTTTGATCCCATACTTCTAACAAATTGCTCGAAAACATTACTTCAAAGAAATTTCCCATACAACATAAGTGACAGTCTTTTCAATATGAATGTCCTGCCATCATACTCACTTTCCAGTGTCTTTCAAGTCAAACTTTGCCATGAGCTGCTGGAAGTCTTCAATTGACAGAGCTACATTGAACTGGGCCATGATATCTGAAAGAGGAAAATGGAAAGATTCAATTTCAAGTATGGAAAATGCTATAGTTTTGGTGGCTGCAAAAATGGAGAGCATCATGCCTTCATGTGATCGCATACATAATATAGTGACCAGAAATTACTGTAAATGTGGATATTTTCGCGTGACTAATTTTTCGCGCTTGGCCCGGTGAGAAGAGTTTCGCGTGTTTTTAATTCTGCGGAATCAAGACAGTAAGTACAAGAACATATGGCAAGCAAAAATATTCGCGTGCTTTTATTTTCGCGCTAGTTTCGGGTTGCGCGAAATGCGCGAAAATTACAACACCGCGAAAATTTCCACTTTTACAGTAGTTATATTCAATCGAGACAAGTCTCAGAGAATTCACTGTTAACAAATGAATATACGCATTACAAATAATTGAAATTACCCTACATTAGCTTAAAGTCAGGTAATGAGTAAACATAGTTTTGCTTTGTTATGTTGCAGAGACCTACTAGGGTCATCATATTTTGAATTCCTCATCATCAGTATATGCAATGTGAAAGCCAACAAATCTTGAACCTAGAAATCACATTTGTTTACAAGAAGCTGACAATGTGTCTTTGGAATTTTTTCCTACAGAATAGTTTGTGTATGGCCCACTCTGAAAATAAGCAGATCACAGACAGATTCAGTTCATGCCCTGTACCACTTTCATTCCCATCCAGAGAAATGAAATATCAATCCGAATCAAAATTAATCCCTTTCTCACCACACCATATTAATTTGAATTCCAAAATGCACTGTAATCTAAAACATAAATGTAGTTAAGTTAAGGCATGAGCAACTCTATGCTCAAAGAAGAAAAGTTTGCATATTTTTTGTCTGGTAGCATATGCAAACAAAAATTAAAAGACCAAACAGCTCTGCTGTGATCCCCTACCTCTGAAAGTGTCAACCTCAATTTGACCGTTGCCATCCATGTCATGGAATTTGCACAGCCGGTGGATCTCTTGCCAGTTCCTCTGGATCTGTTTCTTTAGACGCTGCTCAAGATTCTCGGCATTGACCAATGGGGTCGCTGACCTTCGTCCACCTGGTGTGTATGACTATAAGCAGAGAAGCAAATGAAAGTAGCATGCTCAGTTTAGTAACAACACTATGGGCGTATGAAAAATGTTCATTAGAAATGCACACACTTCAGGTAAACTTCAGGTAATTTTATTCTTTAATTTTGTAACGATTTAGTGTGACATTTTGACTTAAAAACCTAGAATAACTTGAACACATAATCTGAACATAACGACCTATGACGTGATGGTATTCAAGCTTGTTTATCTGCAGATGGCAAATTTTGAAGACCTTTGCATCAATTGCTTAACTAATGTCTACATAGCTATGGGTTAATGACCATTCATCCTCACACTCACCATTCGGCTGAGTGGAGTCATTGGTATCTGGGGTGTGGCTGCTCCCCTCAGCACAGATCCTGCTCTTGGGCCCTTCCCGGGGGGACTGGAGTCACCCAGGTCAAACGAGTCCCCGTTGTCCTCGGAAAACTCCTTCAGGAAGGCACGGTAGTCCAGATTACCATAGGAATTTAGGTCAAAGCTGGACCAGAGGCTGTTGAACTGAAATGAACGAAATTGAACACCCTTGTCTAAGATTCTCTAATCACTGTCTTCTTCATAACAATGGCATACTTTTTAAGTAGGTTAGGTGAATATGAACAGGAAATGATTAGTTTACAGAAAAGTGCACTTGAATACAGGGAAAATTCATCACAGACTGTCAGTAACAAGTACGTTTTGGCTGCTTGAAGATGCCTTTGAAATTTACAATAAGTCACAGGGGCCATGGAGGCGGGGGAGCTGCAGTCCCTCCCCCTTATTTGGTCTTTAAAAAAATGGGGGGGGGGGGGGAATCATCTTTATTTCTGACTGTTAAGGCCAGAGACAAGCATTTCACATATAAATTCTGAGGACAGTTGTTGGCAGGTTATGCTACTTGACTTTTACTGTTTGTACACTGGGTAGTGCAAAATAAATTAAATTGGTTTGTACTCCAGAACAAGCTGTAGACTTACATGTTCACTACTCATCCTAAAGGCCAACTCATTCAGAACATCCCGGAAGTCATCTTTGGCCACGACACCAATGTTTGCGTAGTCCAGGTCAGAGAAGCGCTCGGCAAACTTGTAGAAGCGGGCCTTGACGGCCTGCTGCAGGTCCTGTTTGATGTCCTCCATCGTTGGGGAGCTCATGCGGTCACCAAGCGAAGACTGGCTCTCGCTCTTCTGCACTGACTCGATCCAATTTTGCGCAAGCTGCACAAGATGAATTAGACCACAGTCACTTTGTAGAAATCACAAGCCTACTTTGTTTCATTGAACTATTCTGACATATACTGGAAACAAACACACACTTATACTAGTCTTGTCTGGGTATTTCTGTGTAGGTCTGGGTCTTTGCATCAAGACAACGATGCTAATGCCACACTTATCAAGGGTATTAAAACTGGCAAAATTTGCTAATTTTGGGAACAATATTCTTCTGAAATATGCCACTGCTATCTAGGGTTCATGAAACACTATGTCAGACTCAGATTTCTTTGATCAGCAGACTTTACTACTTCGATGTTCTTCTCTTCACTCAAAATATTCACAATTCAGGGCTATAAGATTGGATATTCCTTTACTACAATGCTCTGTAGTTACCTCTTGCTCATTGGCGGAAAATTCTTCCAGGAATGCTGGGTAACTGACACTGAGGTCAGAGTTCACCCTCAGCTTGGCCATCAGTCCTTTGAACTGCTTATCAGTCATCTTGAAACAGAAGTGGTCCAGGACACGGCGGAAGTCACCGGGGCTGAGGCGCCCTCGCTTGTCCTTATCAAAAGCTCCAAATGCCTGGCAAGAAAGAATTTAGAATGAGACCTTACAGCTTCTATTCTAGTCATCGAATGGCATGAGCAAATATTTGCAACTTTTCTACAAGCAGCTACGTAGATAGCAAAATGCTAGCATTAAATCCATGCTTGTAATTATAAGTGTAATCTGTATGTATGCTTTTCATTTAAGAATGCATACATGTTTATTACACCACCAACTGGTTGTTGCATTCAGTCTCCTGGTGATACAGTAAAATGTAAAAGCATCTGTCCTAGAAAAGAGAGTACAAACTAGAGAGTACAAACTTCAAAGTTTTTAGAATCACAGTCTAACCAATGTCTGGCTAACAGGTCTTCAAATTTGTCATATCTTTCTAAAGGATGACAAGTCACAATTGAGAGGTATTTAATTCTGCAATCTGACAATTTCGATTTCTATGACAATAAATGATCTCAACCTACTGAGCAAGCCCAAGATAATTACTGTATATTCACAACTTATCTCATATGTGACACAAACTCATATTACCATGGTTCTTCGAGAATGATTCACTTGAAAAGATTGATGTGCGTAATCACCACGTTGCGACAATACTTACAGCTTGCAGCACTGGTACACTCTGCTGCACAATCTTCCTCAGCTTTCGGAGAGCCTTGTCCGATGAGAGCTGGGAGAAGGACTCTGGCCTCACTTCGGGGACGTTCTTCCTTTGGTAGCGCTCCTCGCGACCCTCGTCAAATGCTTTCAGGAAGTCATTATAGTTGAGGGTACTCTTGCTGGTCGGCAGTCCAATTCTGTGATTGTATTTGAAACAGGAGATGTGAACAATTACATCATTTGCTTTACAAAAATCAAAGTTACACTGCAGCAAAAACTGTAAAACAAACTGACATAAGACAGAATCCCGACTGAATTCAAGGAAATTGCAACCATTATGTGTGATTTTACACAAGGTGATGCAGAAAAAGAAAACTTGAAAATATGATACATTATCAGTGATGACCAATGACCATCTGCGTATTGATCTGAAAATAAGTACTGGATAGCTGCTGTAAATCCATACACACAGTCCAATTACATACATGAGAAGCATGTTATATGTATCACATGGCTCATAACAAATTTGCCCCTGTTTAATCCAATCATAATACTAGCTAAAGATGCACATTTGTAGCATAATTAAGATAATGCACAGTGAACTGGGATAGAATGAAGTTGACCCTGTCCAATCCAACAAATATTCGAGCTAGAGCTTCATATTTGTAGCACAAGCAAATTATGCATAATACAGTAAATTGGGATAGAATAAAATGGCCAAATTTTGAGCAATGAGGAGATGAAAAGCAAAATCATGGTTATCTAGAAAGATAAAGGTACTAGAAATGGAAGAGCTGAAAGATAGGATTCAATAGATGGAATGATAGATAGAGGAGGAATGAGGTAGAACAGGAATTTTAAATGACATGAGACATAAGCACTTTGACATGTAAATAAAACAGTGCCATGACATGGAGAATGGGTGTGGGGGTAACATTTGTAATCAATTGTGACTCTTTGAGGGTAACTTACCCCAAAATAAATGTACGTTGGTACAGTAAAAGCAGAAATATCAGTTGTAAATATATCAGTGCTGTTTGAGGAAAATTAGATAATTTATTCCAAAATTATGAATCCCGAAAAGTTTGGTTAAATCCGTATGCTGTCATCGATGGATAAGAAAGGCAACAACAGTTAGTGATGTCACAGGTGTGAAACAATGTTTATAAACTTCACTTATGTATTCTACTGATATTTCTGGATTCACTGAATTCTGATATACATTTGGGGTAAATTTCCTGCTATTAAGAACACAGAGCCTCTGATGAAGAAGGAGTGCCTCTGAAGGAGTTCCTCTGATGAAGACGGAGTGTAGCCAACTCACCGATGTAAGAATTCATGCAGAGTGGCATCATCCACCAGGTAGTTGTGGCTGAGGAGGACGTCCTGGAGCTCGGTGACCGTGATGCGGCCAGACTTGCTCTTGTCCAGCATGGCAAAGGCCTCCTGGAAGGTGCCGTACTTGTCCCGCATCCGGTCCTTGAGGTCCTGCAGGAGCTTCTCCACCGAGATGAAGGTTCCCTTGGAGGCCTGATTGATGGTGATGTTGATCCTTGGGGGGTAGGAGGGGATGTGAAGAAAAAGACAAAGTTAGGAGTAAGTTCAAGATACAGCACGCAACCTGCCTAGCACTGATTCTTTGTATTCAAACCTCATCACATCAACCGTAGCAAAGTAAATGAGGCTGAAGTCCTCGTTCCAATTTCTCAGCAAAATTATTTTATAGTGGTTTATTTTATTTTTTGTTGTTGTATGTGTTGAGTCTGTGATTAAAGATGGTACGCTGGAGCAGTGCTGATTTTTGCCTCAATTTCAGGATATGTTCTGAATGATTTCTGATACATTTCTTCTACTCTGCTACCCTAGAGAGGAGTTGGTTGCCTAAGAACAGATGGACTCCTTGAAGTTGACAAGAATTTCACAAGCCAAATCAGAAAAGAGATACAACACAAAGAAGGTAAGTCAAGACAAGTGATAAGGGATATGTGTGTTAGTCCCACTTACTGCTTGTCAAGTTGGTTTTGATGATGGCTCTCAATGGTGTCTGCTGACTCTTCAACGATGCGTTTACTGACTCCAGCATCATCTCCTGGGGCGAATTCCTTGCCCATCATCTTCAGGAAGTGCTGGTGGTCAATGTAACCCTTACTTTGTGGGTCATAGCTGCAAATGAAGCAAAGACAAAGTGAAGATGAAGTTGTGAATACAGACAACATGGATTGAAGAAATGATATGATTCCAGATGAACATGATTATCAAAATATTGTATTGGAATACACTGAGACAAAACATGGCAAAAGTACAGAAATAAAACCACACTGTATCAATTTATTTTCTACAGTATTATGATAGCTGATAAAAAAAGACCCAGTATTCTTAGAATTTGCACATGAATGGAATTCTGTTAACACAAAATTTGTTATACAGCTTTGACTGTTTTCAGCGTACAAAGCACATATTTGCAACTCTGTCCAATACAGGACTCAAATTGTGTGTACTTGAGACATTTCAAGTGACCTGTCCAGAAAGAGTATTAGACTTTGCAGCAGTTTTGCACTGATTGCTTTACAACAGTATCGTAGTGCAAAGGATAGTTGGTCTGGGGAGGATGGTTGGTCTTATCTCATTTGCTTCCAACTCCAACATGACAATGAAAAAAAAAAGGAAGAAGAAGAAAGAAAGAAATGGATTTGTGAATCATAGGCATGTTGCTCTATAGTTACATGTTGTTTATTTGATGATACTAGTAGCAGATTCTCCCTTTCCTGTAAGGAGGCTTTCATGGGTTCAAATTGCTGTGGTCTTTTATCATTTACTAGTAACTCGCAAATAATGATATGCACACCAGCATCCCAGTCCAACTTACATGGCCCACAGCTTGGCAAATTCATCCTTGGTCATGGGGAGCATGAAGGTGTAGAGGAGGTCTCTCAGTTCTTTCTTGATGATGACGCCGTGACCATTCTTGTCGATGGAGCGGAAGGCCTTAGCCAAGTCATGGTACTGCCGCTGGGCCTTGGCTGCCAGGATCTCATGTACCTGCTCTGCTGCCAGCTGGGCGGGATCAATTGTGGTGTTCCACCTGAGCAAATGGCCACATAAAAAGATCATTATTTTTGTATGTTTTCTTTTAACTTGACATATGACATGCATTAAAATAGCAGGAATTCTTAACATAAAACAATTTTTCTTACAGCAGGTGTTCAAATGCACTTATTATGTCAACATCTAAAAGACGATGCAACACTGGATTAATTTGGCTGCAACAGGGAAAAGATGTCGACATTTCCATTACCCTGCAAAGATATATTATGCATATTGTGAAGTTTGATGTGTGGAAAGCCTACAAGGGCTTCTCTTCTTGTGTGAGTGACTATTGCATTGCACTAATGAGTTCAAAATACGACATTTTGCATTCAACTAATGATCCTCAGTAAAAGCACAGAGTATTCAAAACAACTGCAACAAACCTGTGATCTGAGTTCAACCACTTATGGCCCTCCTCTGAATCCCGAACCTCAAACAAGTCTAGGAACTCCTGGTAGTTGAGTCTAGTGTTCTTGGTGATGCCCAGCTCTGACATAAGTTTGTTGAACTCTTCATCAGTGGTGATGAACATGAGCTTGTCGATGAGGCGCTGGAAGTCCTGCCGGCGAACAGCGCCATCGTGGTCATCGTCCATCTTATAGAAGGCTGATCGCAAATCCTGGAATAAAGCAAACCAAGATTTAGAGTGATGGGAATTTTTTTTCTTCTAAATTCTGTGTCACAGTTTGTGATGCAAAACAATGGGTATAGTAATAGGTAACATATACTGTAAAACAGTCATTGCATTGTTCCATGACATTAACTTAATTAAGAAAGGTAAGAATTTTAGAGATGTCCTTGTAAAGGGGAAGAACCCAGGTTATAAAATATGTCACACGTGGTATCCATATCTTGCACTCTTAATGCTATCAAACTGACACATCACCTCCAAGATACTTACCCCAAATGCCTGTCTCATCTTGTCACCCAGCTGTTTCATCATATCCATGGCAGACATGTTCTTGGCCTCTAGACTCTTCCACCAATGGTTTGGTGACCTGGTGATCTCCTCACCGGGCCCACCAATGCGGGGGTCTTCAAACTGCTCAATGAAGTCTGTGTATGTGAGGGAGCCCTGGTCAAAGCCTAGGCGCTGGCACAGCAAGGCAAACTGTTCATCGTCCATGTACATCCCAAAGCTTTGGATCACCTGATGGTATACATCAAGAATTTTATTGTAGTCATATTGACATACATCAGGATTCAGAATTTATTCAAGTTTTCATTAGAACACAAATTAAAATGGTATGCAAACAGGTGAGGATACAGTGAAATTCACTGGCAAATATAAATCTTTGAAGACAAATATGCTGCCATAACACTGGTGGTAAGTTTAACACCTGTTCAGCAAAAATCTTGCAAGAATGGAAAGAACTAGAGCAAGATGAAGAAGAAATCATAACACAGACTGCAAGGGAGAGTTTGCAAAAGAGAAACTGTTAAAAAAAACACCCCAAAACAACATTGTAATAAATGAATCACGGTTAATACATCTGACCTCCTACAGTGCATAATTATGGCATGTTCACACGATCAACGTAAGTATGTCTATGGCACACTTGAAAGGCAGATGCAAATGATAACATTTGGGGGCATGAAAACCTCTTGATAACAAGTATCTCACATAGATTATGGTGTCAATTTATACAGACCTATACAATGTATAACAAATCAAATCAAATACAAGCAAGACACAAAGCAGGTCAAACACAAACAACAGACAATATGCATATTCACACACAAGTAGCAGAATATCTAGTGACAGCTGCCTTATAATTGTATCTTACAAACTAACCTGTCTGAACTCTCGCTTGGTCAGCTTGCCTCGTCTGTCCTTGCAGTATCTGAGGAAATTGGCCCGCACTTTGCTGGACTTCTGGGACATGCGGTCCTTCAGTTTCAAGATGACCTCATCGGCACTCATAAGGGTGGTCCGGCTCAGGGCATTGACCTGGATCTGGTGCAATCTGGGGAAGGTAGAATGGCAATAGTATTAGCAAACTACAAATGTCGCTATGGCGACTGATGCCTCCGCCATAATGCATGATTCTCCAAATAGGTGTATGGTACGATGTCTTCACAATGTGTTGACAGTTTCACAAAACTGACAAAATATTGAAATGACAGGTCTGTCAGAAATATCTTGAATGTTCACTTTCCTTGAACTGGGTTTGCTACAATAGTCTAATAGTGCAGGTACCAGTACCTGTATTTGGGGAATCACGAATTTTCATTTGACTTCTGACCGACCCTTTTAACAGTTTATGCACTGAGTAATTTTTAAGGTATGAAGAAAGAGTGTAATTACAGTATAAAATATATATTTATATCTTTTTGCATTTAAACCTGGCCTTTGACCCTTAACCTTTGACCTTTGACCTTCTGGCTGGAAATTTCCCAGAGAATCTCCATTAGGAAATATATGTATTTCAAGTTTTAGTTTTAAGAATAATAATGCAAGCATTGCATGTAATAGTATATGAGGGAAATAGTAAAATTTTGAGGAGTTGACCTTGACTTTTGACCCCCTGACTATTGAACCATGACCCCTACATTCCCTAGAAAATCCCTGCCAGTCAGTACATGTGTATGTACCAAGTTCCATAAAGACACATTGAACCATTTGCGAGAAAAGTGAAATTGTGACATATTCACCTAACCTTTGACCTTTTGACCTTTGACCTTATGACATGAAACTCTCTCTGGAGAATCTTTACGCAGTAGTATATGTCTACACTAAGTTTCAAGAAAATACCTTCGGGCATTGCACGGATATGGGGAAATAGCAACGTTTTTAGCATTTGACCTTGACCTTTTGACCTTTGATCTCTTGCCAATGTCACTAAAATCTACTTACCTAATTACCCCATCATACATTATCCTTGGACCAAGTTTGGTGAAAGCTGCTTCATCCAGTTTTGAGTTATCACGTAAACAGATAAATTTTAGGATTTGACCTTGATCTTTGACCTTTGACCTCTGTCCAATTTCACTCAAAAACTAATCAAGTAATTGTCCCATTATACATTATCCTCAGACAAAGTTTGGTGAAATTTGCTGAATCCAGTCTTGAGTTATCGCGTAAACAGATACAATTTAATGATTTGACCTTGACCTTTGACCTTTGGCAGATTTCACCCAAAATCTAATCAAGTAATTGCCCTATCATACTTTATACTTGGACCAAGTTTGGTAAAATTCCAGTCAATATTACTCAAGTTATCGCGTAAACGAATGCGGACGGACGTACGTACGGACGGACGGACGGACAACCCGAAAACATAATGCCTCCAGCACCACTTCGTGGCGGAGGCATAATAAAAGCTAATGTCTGTGCACACACGGACAAACATTTGTTATATTCTTATTAAAAGACATAATCTAGTCAGGGCTTGACATTAGTGATGGCTTGGTGGCAAAAATAGATACCTGGCCACCACTCTTTAAGAAAGATATGTGCTGGTGGCCACTTGGGCCACCAAAAGAAAAAGTTGGGGTTGAGCCTTGCTTGTTGATGTCAAGTTTGACGACAGAATGCTGCATTTGAGGAAGCGCATCACAGCACTGGTAAGGATCGAGCACTTATCATCAAATACTATGATACTAAGACAGGATAATAGGCAAAATTCACCTGTATTTGTTTCAGCTGAAGCAGACTCTTCCCTGCTGAATTTCGAAGAGAATCCTGTATGCAGCTGATTATGATCAAGACAGGTTAGGCCACATTCATCTACATTTGTTTGAGTTGAAGCAGACTCTTACCTGCTGTCAATGTCTATTTGTCTCTGCTGTTCTGTGAGGTCACTGATGACCTGGATATGTGTGCTGGTCCCCACCAGGTCTCCAGGCGACACGTCCACTTTCAACATCCGCAAGAACTCAGCAAACATGATCTTCCCACCCGTCTCCTCACACCGCTGCCACATTCTACAGATGAAAGGCATGGAAACATTGTTGTTTACCTCAGGAAGCAAATTAGCTCCATTATATTTCACACTCCTAACCACTGCATGCAGTATGCACGTTGTTCTGGCATTAATACTATTCACAGGCTGTGCATTTCCCTCATACACTTGAATAGACAGCATGTGTTGTCATTGCAAACCGACATGTTACCTGTACCTCATGTACAAATATCAGCAATCATAATAGGCATTATCAAGCTTCCACTTTATCTGAAAACTTATGTAAGGAATGATCTGCTGGGCAGATATTACTAAGTAAACACTGGTATTTGGTACAAAGTCGTCTGACAAAAGTAATGGATAACAGCTAGCATCCTAACTCTTTAACACTTGCAACAGAGTAGTGATTACAACACTGACTCATCTTGATCATGGGGCACTAAAATTGCTGCAGCATGGGGAAGAATTAGGAATACGTAATAAAAATTCCAAGACCAACAGATATAACGATGGACACTTACGCATCCAGGTGGTCATCTGCTACAGGCAGGACACACTTGCTGAGAATCTTCTTGAGCTGGGGCCGGGAGATGGCCCCCGTGGCAGCCGGGTCTGCCTGGCGGTACATGGTGCTGATTGATTTCCAGTGTTCCTCTATCTTCTCACGCAGAATGTCCTCTATGGTCTCCCATGCCAGGTTGGCTGGGGCCACGCTGTTCCAACGGTGCTCCGAATCCAGCCACTTGTGGCCCTCCTGTAACGGAGCATCAAAGAGTCAAAATCAAATGTGAAAACTGCCTGTTATAAAACTCATATCAATAATCATTTATTTCTGATATTGTCACCTGTCTGACCAACAATAATCAAGTGATCAGACCTCCATACATACTTTTTCTTTACTGAGCAAAACTAAATGAAAGGCTTTTGTAAATTTATAATATGGCGGTTTGCGGAAGTGAAATATTCAAGCGCTAAGCTGTTGAAGAACAAGACAAAGGCATGCAGTCCTAGAAAGGTATTACTTGGCAGCTAAACCATAGATTCATCTGAGTTTGGCTAATTTGTGAAATGCCACAATTTTACCAAAGGCGATTATGAATTTCTCAAAGGTTTTCAGTCTTATATTAGTGTAGCATGTACAGACTGCTAAAAAAAAACCCTGTAGAAATGAACCGGATGAGATAACATGTGCATGCCGTCTATCACATCATATTCTTATTCTACGAGTATATGAGCAGTGTCCATCCCTCTCACTCATGTTTTAGTCTATTATTCAGACTACCAACTTTACAACTTGCAGGCCATATTGACTAGTAGCGGCTGCCAGCTACAAATTCTGGCCTAACAGCAAATATGGAGCTCGTTCATGTCACAAACCTCTGTCTCCCTGACTTCAAACTGATCCAAAAAGTCATGGTAGTCAATTCTGTTGCTCTTCTCAGGGTCAAGCCTCTCCACAATAACCCTGAACTGGTCATCGTTGAGTCGTAAGGTGAATTTATCCATGATCTTTCTCAGCTCCTTTCGTGTCACCTTTCCATCTCGATTCTAGGGTGGGAGAAAACAAGAGTTAAAAAAATCCAGCATACCATATCATAAATTTACACATTACACAGTACTTTCTCTTCTAACCGATATGAAGCTTCCCTTCAAGCATAGTTATAATATCAGTTTCCTAGCATAAGTAAATTCATTAATTACAATTCAAAGACAACTACAGCTGTGTAAGGCAGGTAATACGTAAATGAAGCTGTCATTGGAGTGACAAAAGCATTAATTCACAAATTCATGATTAGAGAGTTGCCTAAGAATGTTGGAAAATGTACATTTTGAAAAGATTTCTATCAAACAGTATCCTAGGTTTGTGAATGGATTGCTAAAATAGTATAGAGAGTTAGAATTGATGGCTGGTAAGGGACAACAATGCCTTAATGTAAGAAATTTGTGTCATACTCTTCCAGAAGGTACAGTTGAACCTCTCTTATCCGGCCTCCCTTTATCTGGATGCAATCTCTCCGTGATTTTTTTTTTTTTAATTACGGGAGAAAAGGGGGATTCCCAACTCCTTGAGAACTCCTACACAAACACGCATGAATTACATATTACTTCCAACATGATTAACATACATTACATCAAATTTCCTTCCAAATTGCTTACCTTCAGACATTTTAACATCCCCAAACATCCCTAAATCATCGCAAGAACATGGACAGATTATGCGCTCGAGTCCTCTCATATCGCATTGCCACATATAGGTCCATACACAGCCGTCGACATGACTAGATAGACATGCATTGTTTCGAGTCATTGGCTGAGCAACGAATGATATTAATATTGGACACTCAAAAATTGTTCACACACAATACACACACAAAGAGAGAGAGGGAGACCATCTAACAATGGCGACCTACAGTCGACTTTGCCGAGCCGTGATGATCGAATTTTGAAGCGTAGATTCGTCAACTCGTACTGTTTATTTTCAAGATCTACTTAATACATTTCCTAATAATTATTTAGGTAAATCATCCCAAGAATTTATAAAAGAAAATGATTTCATTCTTGCAAACACGAACCTCTATTTTGGGGTCTGTTACTGAGTGTAACAATGAAAAGGTTGCTGTATACACATTACTACATGTGGTACTACAATGGGCTACATCAGTACATGTGTATGTATATGTACATGTATAAAGCATTGAGTCTCCCGTATCCGGCCAAATCCCTTATCCGGATGAGCCCCGCTCCCGACTTGTCCGGATACGAGAGGTTCAACTGTATATCTTCTAAAAGCACAAGGTCAACACAGAAAAGAACTTCATGTTCCATCCTTGTGCAATGTTGTGTCGAGAAATGGAAGATGACAAAATTTTCTATTTTCTTCACATTGAGGACTGGATGGGATAAGAGGCCAATTTGCCGGATTCCAACATCATTTGCTCATTTCATTTTTTTTTTTTTAATTCCTAGAACTTGACCGACTAGATATAGCAAACTGTTTACCCTGCTAAAATGCACCATAACAAAATCATGAAGCATATGGGATGTGTGTGAGCATACACTAGACAATTTCACTCACCTGGTCAAAGGCAAGGAAAGCCTCCTTGATGGATGGGTACATGTTAGTCACATGTTTGTGGAGCAGCTTCATGATCTCTGCTGGATCCATATCACTGTCACCTTCTCTGATTGGGTTCACTCTGGAAATCACATGGGATTGGAAACAGGAATCAGCCAATCACTTGCATTCATAATAATGTAAAAAGTTAACATTGAAAAAAAAGTTTCTTGACATTGCTATGCCCAAATGTAACTGTTCATGAGCCATCAACTTCATATTATAAGAAGCATAGGTCAAAGAATTTAGACAGTATCAATGCCCCCCTGTAAAAAGTAACATAGCTGCAATTGCTCTTCATTTGGATATTACAACTGCAGATTGAAGAGTACATGTGATGCTCCCACTGCCAAGTACATGTAGTAGAAAGTACTAATTCTTTATTAAATACAAAACTGTAGTAAAGGCGAAATGTAAGATAGCCTTCTTTGCTCACATCCCAAAATATCCCATACAATTCACAAGAGTTAGTACCACGTAAAGCAATATGATCAATTCTGTATAAACTGCATCATGCTTGGACAGTTATTTTGTCATCGTATATTCCATCAAGACACACTAAAGCAGCTAAAGCATAGGAATGTTATATGATGAGATCATTAGTGGCATTCCTTCAAATGTGACTGATCATCTGAAACTACAATGCTATCCTTGCTTTCCTCCTGCCCCCATACCCCTTCCCTGATTCTGATGCTCTGGGAATAGGGGTTACAGCTACATCATCATCTTTTGGGGACACTATGGGAGTTATATGGTAGCTTAAACATGGCCAGTGCTACGTTTTCAAAAGTGGGGGGCCCACTTCCGGGTTTCATAAGCTAACAAGCTAAAAAAAAAAAGGTCTTCAGTGCAAAAACAAAGGCATAACCGCGCTCAAAGGTTTCATTCTATTTTTGTTTTTCTAGTGCCACTTCCGGGGTTTAAAAAAAAAAGGGGGGGGGGGGGGCCAAAGTGGTGACACCCTATGTATTGTACTATGTATTTTATAGAATGGGTAGCGAGAATCCTGCGATCTCATTGGTCGAGAGCTATGTGTTGATTTTTACTGGCCGCACGCTGAGTCAAAGTGGTAAACATGTTATCGCGCACTTGTAGCAAGAGTACGCGTACTTGTAACAAAGATTCGCGCACTCAGTACGAGACACCTATTAGCTAAAACAACCATGCATCAGTACTTACTGATGCATGGTTTTCGAGCTCTCGTCTCTGCCAAGCCAAAAGGAAATGCATCCAGTAATTTTGTCATCGAGTAACACGATAGAAAAATGGGTTTTTGGCAAGAAAATTACCCATTCTATAAATCAGATGACGCACATGTCTTTTCGTGCGTCAGTCGGAATATAGTGTGCATGCGGTAACAATGGAATTTAGCCTAAACCCACTCGGCTTCGCCTCGAGGGTTAAGCATTCCATAGTTACCTTATGCACACAATTCTAACTGACGCACTCAGACCTGTGCGTCATTTATATACTAATGTATGGATGCAAAAATAGTAGGGTGGGGGGGGGGGGGGGGAGCCACCCCCACTGCTGCTTCCAAGATCAGCTTTACAATCAGCCACTCACTTGTGGTTCCACTTGATAGGGATGGTCTGCCCGTTGCCTTCTATCCTCGGGTCCATGAACTTCTCCAAGAAATGTTCCCAGGGAATCTTGTGTGAAGCCTTGAAGCCAATCCTGTCATGAGAAATTATACAGAAAATGCAACAGACACATGGTGAAGAGGCGCAGCACATCCAATTATTTTGCATATCAAACCGACTTATCATCTGATTTGAAGATATAGATGAATACACATGATGAATCACAAATGCTTTACATTGCACACCTACAGGCAATACAAATGCACTTGTAATCTTTCTCAAACAGGGATTGAGTCGTAATAGTCGGTTTAACCAATGATTCTGTTTTTTTGTGTGTGTATTTTCTCTCTCAGCATGGATACATTCTACATATGATCATAGGAAATTTCACAGGATGTAATCACTGTCATGAAATCACAGCCATGCTTGTACATTGTCAAAGTGGATGCCTCGGCTACTTCTTCATACAATAAGCCTGAAAATGTTAATCACATTTGCATATAAATGCCCTCTGTTGGATAAGAATTGTTCAACTCAGTAATGTATTAATTTGTATAGTGAATCACATCAAAATGGTTCTCTTGCAAATTTCCATGTTGATTACAAATGTTTAAAGCATATGTGCACCAATAAATTAGAATTAGCTGACAACTAGATGAATTTTCACCCTTTGTTGGGTAAATCAAGTTCATTCTCTCCTGTTGTTAGTGCATATATCTTTGATGCATCCTGGGAGAAATGGCTTTACCTGTCCATGAGCTGGGCAAAGAGTTGGTCCGACATGGGTAGAGTGAAGTGGATCAAGACGCTCTTCAGGTCATCCAGCATGATGAAGCCGTCTTGGCGCTTGTCAAAGGCCATGAAGGCCTTCTTGATGTTCACATAGTTGTTCTTCATCTGGTTTAATGATAAACAATAATATGAAGTCATAATCAGCTCATCCATGAGTCACTCTTCAACTTAAGCATGGGCAGATTATAAAATAAGGGGAATATACACAACATTGAGATTGCAAGGATTACTAAACACTGAAAAAAAACAACAACAAAACATCAATTTTCAAAAGAAATTTGTGTTAAAGAAACATCACACATGGGGAAAAATGCAGATCATTGTTCACCAATGATGCATTTCGGGATTGAATCAGAGTTGTCTTTCAAAAGCATTATAGATTCTAGCACAAAATGCACATCACATAAATCAACATTTTGATCTTTTTATACAACACAGAGAACAAAACTGTCCTTATTCTTAAAATAATGAACTTATCTTTCTGCATTCAGCAGCTTTGGTACTTAAATCCATCTCATGATTGGATGCTGAGGCTTATCTGATGTTAATTTCAAAGACACATTGTCAAATCCATTTTCAAGCTAGTTTTCTCAGGCTCAAAAAAAAATAGAAAGGACCACCTACCCGTGCACGGAATTCTGCCTCTATCTGTTTATAGCTCATGCCCCTGACCAGATCATCACTCCTGTTGACAATGGCCATCTGTTCCATTTGCCTGGCGCGATCCTCCTGGCGTTGGGCCACACTTTGTGCTGCAAATGGAGCCAGACATTCAAGTACAGAAATGTTAATATAAATTTCTGCTCCTAGTTTGCACGTATAGATGTTAAAGATTTATAAGACACTGTTGAAATGATGCTGATGACTTTTGATGGAAAGGAAATATGACTTTGCTCTTCAACTTGTTTTACAAGACATAAATCATAGAAGTAAATGAGGACACACAGGTTGTATCTAGCCTGGGATATGCATCATCATGCTTTCCTATATATCTCTTATGGTGAATCAGTGGTACAACTGAAATTTGATAAAAACATTAAAACTAAACTTCCTATTAAATCTAAAGAGATACATTACTGACCAACGATGTGCATGTTGCATTTCACATGTAATGTCTGTATCATGCTCTGTGAACAAAAACTAGTCACAATGAACTACCACTGACGAATTAATCTGACTGACTTGAAGAGTAGATGTTCGAGGACAGAGACTGTAGGTGTGCTTACCAAATTTGCCATGCTCCGGGAAGGCCTTGCTTTGCTTCTGTACATTGACGCCAAGTCTCTGCAGGAACTCATGGTAGTTGACCGTCCC
Source organism: Diadema antillarum (assembly GCF_040938485.1). Lineage (NCBI taxonomy): Eukaryota > Metazoa > Echinodermata > Echinoidea > Diadematoida > Diadematidae > Diadema > Diadema antillarum. The sequence continues at coordinate 2,238,146 of NW_027270975.1, read as the reverse complement.
AGTGTGATGGAAATCATAGCGGGACCACAGTCTGAGAGACAAATGATGACCGAATATGGTGAGAGTGTATACAGGTACATGCCGGTGTCATGACAATACACTTCATTAAGCAACAATCTTGAAATCACTGAACAGCATAAATGTTGTCTGCATATTCTAATCCCCAATTCAATGAAGTACTTCTATCAACTTAGGACTGCAATGTCTCCAGGCAAATTTTTTCAAATACATTTAACATAGATAGATCTAAGGGTGCATTCAAGTACTCTCCAAAAGTGTACTATACCATACTATACCCAAACCAGATGAGTGCTCAAACACTCCTGATATGTACCTAACTGTACTATACTGAGCCAAAAGCGTAACAATTCCTGATGTGCTGCAAAAGTGTACCAGAACTGTACCACAAGTTGGCATGAGAAAAATGTGCGTAACATGCACATACATAAGTCATAATGCAAAGAGCTGATTCTCTTTGTTTGGGATACCTGTAAGTAGTGTAAATGCACCAGGTGCACAACCCTGTTGGTACAAAATGTGTGACCCCTTCTAATATTAAGTCATGTGGTACACTTTCTCCACAAAGCGCTCGAACGCTCCAAACCTGGCATAGTATGATACGGTACACATTGGATTGGTTTGCTTTTGAGCGCTCAAATGCAGCCAGTGAGAAGAGCATACATGTATCATTTGATTCAAGTACAGATATATATGTACCTTCCCCTGAAATGTACAGGCAGTGCACAATCACTGCCATCATTCTGAGTAGGATCACGCATTACCCCTCCATACTCACCGATCGTACTGCTCATCAGTCATTCTGAAGCAGTAGTTCTCAATCACCTTTCTCATTTCATGCTTCTGGACGTTGCCATCCCGGTTGTAGTCAAACAGGCGGAGCGCCTTGATGAAATTCTTCAAGTTCATGGCCACTTTGTCTCGAAGTTGTCTCTCAAGGACATCGATACCCATGTCTTGTGGAGACTTGGTGTAGCTGTATCTATCATGAGCATAAAACATCCAAGAGAAGAAAGTGAGTGGAAGACATACCTAAAAGCAAGAAGATATAACATTTTTCTTGTGTATAGTGATCTACACTTCTCATTAGACGCAAGGCCAAGACAAAGTGCTACAAATGTGGGTAATCATTAGAGAACTAGAATCAAAAGAAATGGTATCTTCAGTCAATGGTCATGATGTAATGGTAACATTCTGAATTCATCCTGGCACCCCAGTGTAATTGGCAGATGCCTGAATCACACAAGAATATTTTATGAAAAATTTTGGCAAATTTTGGATTTCTATTTCAATGGCCAACACTGGCTGTTTGGGATTTTACTAAACATGAAATGCCATTTCGTGGTAGGAAATGCAACATTCTGATGGACAATTTTCTTAATGGATAACAACATGGAAATGTAATTAAAAAAGATATCATTTCCTGGTTGACAGTTGTAATCTGCAATGGCGATAGTAACAACCCCAACTTACTTGTGTCCAGAGCCCATTTTCCAAGACTCGCGAGACATCCCACCACTGTTTGCAAACCGGTCAAGAAACAGGCAGTAGTTGACTGTCCCATTAGTATTTGTTGGGACTTTGGCCATGATGGAGTTGAATTGCTCAGTGGTCATGGGGAGACAGAACGTGTCCAGAACCCGGCGCAGTTCACCCTTGGTGATGGAAAGGCTCTGGTCGATGTCATAATTCTGACATGCCTGGAGGAGGAAGAGTGAGAATGTGCTTAATATTGTGATGTGTGTGATATGCTAGACAAATGAGTACTTTCCAGTAATGCACTTAGGCCTACTTATAAAGGGGCTCAATCTGTGACTCAATTACAATACTTGCTGCTGGCTCAAATCTTTTAAGCACCTTTTTTTTTTTTCATCATCATAGCCAATCAAGATCATGTGTTTGGCATTCATGGAATGAGCTTACTAGAACGATAATTTTTCTGCATTTTGTTCATATTATGGCACAAATTTCAAGGGGATGGGGAAGTAGGGTAAATTTGACCATTGATTCTGCAAAAAACATTGCTTGTACTCTAGTGTGTTATGTAATAATGAAATCACAAACTGAGAACAAAATGTGAGAGAATATACAATACCAATGGGACATTGACCACTAACAGAACACCAGTGGGACTGGATACACTCAGAGAGCACCTAGCATGCTGCAAAATAAATACCCAACAATGCATTTGATGAGAACATCATTAAGGATTTGTACCTGCTTGAGATCTGTATAGAGTTTCCTGATCCTTTCTCTCAGAATTTGTTCAACTTCTATGGTACTGAGCTTGGCATCCAAGGAGGCTGTTGGGAGGGGTGGACTGGCGCTTGGACTGGCTGCAAGGGCTGAACATCGCAAGAAGAGAGAATGATATCATACGAAATGAGACAGAAGTGTGACTGATGACACCTATTTAAAAACACATATATACTGTAGGTACAATCTAATGCATCAGACTGAATCAGTCACAATTCTGGTACAAGTTGTGTAAAATGACTTCTATTACCACAGATTACAATTACTGTAGCTCACACTTTTAAATCATTCTCAATTTAACAAATTATTTCTTGTCATCACAGAACTTCTGCATACATTTTATTATCACCTAATTTCCCCACATTTTTGGAAAACAAATTATACACAAAATGAAATGTGAATTGATTTCCATACATCCTGATGGAAATGTTAAATAAACTCAGGTAAGGGATTATTTACCAGCATATGGTATATCTATGGCATTCTGTACTAATTTTTGTAATAAACTATTGAAGAGAGGATCCTTCCTTAGTGGAAAACACATGGATTAGAGAAAAGTGTCCCGACTCATGAATACAAAAGGATGTAATTCATGTAGCAAAAATGTAACGAACCTCTAGCTGAAGGTGTCATTCCCATGTCAAATGACCTGCGTGAGAGCCTGCTTGCCGATCTGACAGTTTGGGCAGTTTTTAGAATCTGTCGAGGTGTGAACATTATTCCTGTCCCTGGTCTGAGAGCCAGGTCTCCTGGTTGGGCAACCTGACTAGCCATGCTGGTGGATTTTACTGCTGTCTGTTCCTTTCACTTTTAAAACTTGGTTTCCTTTAAGATTACCTGAAAACAAGACAAATAAAGAGAAGAAATGCATCATATAATATTATGGTCAAAGTCTTTCTGAAGTGCAACAAACATATACAATACACATGTATAGTCTGTACATGTAACTTTGTTTCTTCTGTTCATAAAATGTTGGACATTGTACAAGGTACATCAAACGGCATGGTGTTTGCTCTAGTAGTAGTATCGTATTTTATAAAATGGGTTCAAGAATGTAGCCAATAGGAAGCGCTGAAATGAGTTACGTGTGCTTCCTTTATTCTAGTCCCATTGCACTGCGTGTTAAATCCTATTGCCAAACAACTTCTAGTTCGGGTTGCCGGCCGGCTGGCCTTTCTTCCCTTGTGCATGCATAACATGTGTGGCCGGCGTACGTATACTCTACTTACGTACACTTCGTACAGTACAGTAGACCAAGCGTTGTGGGACCGGACGCGTGGCTATGGAGTCACTTTGAAGGGCAAATCCAACGATTTAGCAGGTTAATTCTCACGCCGTTTTCAGAGTATGTTGTCTAGTAGGCCTATATGAGGAGTCTATATCAAGTCTTTAAGGTAAAGGGTGCATATTCTATAAAAATAAGTAAGTTTTCATGCGGGAACTTAAGTGTCCGGAAACCCAACCCCCCATCATTCATACTTATACTGTATGTGCGGGATTTCCGAGTGCGACGTGCGTAAATGTTTGGGGTGAACATCTTCGGACGTCCTGACCCACAAAGGTACGTGAAAAACGCTGAAAAATGCTGCTAGTTTTCGAATTTTCGACCCATTTTATAAAACAAATGATGAACAGGATTATTTCGTGGCGTTAGTGGAGGCGTAGCTCACTCTCGGGTATTTACAATGTAGTGCAACATGCACGAGGCGAAGCCTCACTCATGTTAACCAGCAAAAGAACTGGAAGTCGGAACTAAAAATGAAAAGGATACAATGATGAGTTGCACACAAGTGTCGCTACATGAAAAGCTTTTGAATGCGTTATCCTTTGTTTTTTTCTTGTTGCGCTGTGGTCTGACCTAATATCACGCACGCGTATCTGGCGAAAAAGAAAATCGAATGATTATGTTTAATAAATCAGTAGGAACATCGGAAGGCATTCCTGTGTCTTATCGCGTGGTTTAGAAGAAAATATGAAAGGAACAGTACTCTGCAAAACGCGAAAAAGGCGTGGATAGCGTGAATTTGGTTTTCAATGTTTCGTTTGTCGCGTGTTTGAAAGCGGCAATTTAGTCAAGAAATGGAACCTCGTTATATCCGATCAAATTGCTTATGTTTTTCTTTATCATGATGCACCGAAATTGTCCTCGTTATAACCGATTCGTTCTGCCATAGGTTTACACGCAAGGGAAAACGGGACTGACGCGATCACCTCTTTATAAGCGGTTCCTCGTTATAACCGAACTCGTTATAACGGGGTTTCACTGTATATTGTTGAGACCTTGCATGAAGTACTAGAATGAAATAATCATAATTAAATTTCTTGTGTGAATTCGAAATAGAATTACTTGCCTTCTTGTTAGTTGTAAACATGAATCACTTAAAAAATGATTTACTTTTTGAAAATTAGACATTAATTAGACATTAATTTTTATGATTTGTATGTTTCACAATTGTAAATACCCTCGAGTGCACTATACGCCTACACTAACGCACTCTATCCTGTGCATCATTTGTATACAATAACCCGCTATCCACTTCCCTTTACACCTAGATCAGCATCTAAATTTTGTGTGTTTCAATACCTGATTTCCCTACATCATCCTTGCTTTACACTTGAAAGACGTGTAGGTTACATGTGCATGAATCTTGACAAATAGACCCTTCTATGTGAATAGGTCTAGGTAAAAACACAGACCTAAATGTCCTGATTCTAGGAACTATAAAGGAAAGGTTAAAAAAAAGGTACAAAACTTCATGTCCAATGCTGGAAGACTGTGCCTCAGTGTACGACCCATGGAGGCAGTGCAATGTAGAGCAACCAGATTTGTCTGCAATGATTCAAGAAGAACCAGTGGCATCTCCTCCATGTTGATTAAACTTGGATGGAAACACCTTGAAACCTGTCAGCTGCCCATATTTTTAATTTTGGACTTCCTTTTCGGTCAAGTGTTCTGCAACAATTTGAAAATCTGCATGCCTGACCACGACAGGGCGAGTGGTAAAAAAAAATTATGTAACACCCGCCCTATCCGTCTATATTTTATATGCTAGGTGACATACAAGATGATATTTCTTTGATTCGTGGGCTGACCTTTAACCCACTGCTGGACAGTAAGACATAGTGCTGGCCAGCTTTGCACCTGCCGCCTCAACCTGATATTTATAAAATGTCCCAACAGCAGTGGAGTTTGCTTGCAGTAGCCGGAAGAAGAAAGAGAAATAAGCAAAAAAACAAAAAAAAACAGCATCAAGGTTTCAACTCCCTTCACTTGCCAATATTTGACCACGTCCAGAAGCTTAGGATTTAACGTCAATTACTGCTTTGTAGCCACTTCCATGTATTTCCTATGCACTCCCGGGTTGGTGAACCAACGATAGGCATGTATTAGTTTGTCGCCCATAGCGCGCCATGTATTATTAGTGCATGTGTTATACACAAACTTCAATGAAGGATGCATTGAGCATCATCGTATTTGAAAAACTTTGTTAATTTGTCACCTGAAATCCATTTGAAATCAAAAACATTCTTGCATTAAAATGGTTTTGTCACCTGTTACATATGGTGAAATACATTTGAAATTGAATTACAATCATTTGTTTTCAAGGAGGAAAAAAGGTGAATTAGGAATGTCTTTTGAGAGCGATGAAAATCCGTCGCCCCAGATGATCTCTGATCACGGCATGCGTTACATGCGACGTGAATGTCAGGCGACTTTAGGTAGTGGCAACTTAATGGTAATCCATGTTACATAGGTCTAACTGTTACAGTAAAGACTAAAGTTAGTGGGTGGTCCAAATTTGTATACCCACAAGCATAGCCCTACTCCCCCTTCTCTAGAAATAAACTCAAGTAAATGTCGTAAGGTAGGGCCTAATAATAGGTCTAAATAAAAAATAAAAACAACAACACACACATAAATAAAAAAACAAAACAAAACAAAAATCTCACTATTTACACCTATTAACGTTGGCATTATCGTGATATAGTCCCCACCTAGATCCCCACCACAGTGCGCGTGCACCCGTGCGTTTAGGGTTAGGGTATAGGGTTAGGTAGGGTTTTATTTAGTACGGACACGCAGCGGCGGGGACTATATCATGATTATGCCTTAATGTTATATTTAAGTCGATAAGTACAGTTATATAATAGCATAATTTATGCTTAACGTTAGATGAACATTCTTAATCCAAGAACAACTTGTAGACTACGCTTGTACAAGTTGTACGTAGCTACACGTTTGTAGAAGCATGAAATGAATTGACACGTCTCATCACGACTCATGCAATGCATTTTGGCAATGGCCAATATGCCAAAACTGCAATACAATGCCATTACTAAAACTAACGTTAGAACTCAACTCTGGAAGTGCTAGTGGTAGATTTCTATCTATGACTAACTTGTTAGATAGAGTATAACTAGATTTGTGCAATGGAGGAAATAACTCAGAAACTTGATACTGGGTTTCCTATTGATATAGTATATTTAGACTTTTGTAAAGCCTTTGACTCTGTTCCTCATGAGAGGCTTTTGAAAAAAATGCTATCTTATGGCATTGATGGAAAACTGTATTCATGGATCAAAGCATTCACAACTGGAAGGGAACAAAGAGTCGTGATAAATGGTGAAAGTTCAGACTGGAGTCAAGTTAGCAGTGGAATTCCGCAAGGAAGTGTACTCGGACCGGTCCTTTTTGTTATTTTTATGAATGATTTGCCAAATATAATGAATAACTCAGTATTTATGTTTGCCGACGACACCAAAATCATCGGTGATGTCAGTACAGCCCCGAAACAGGAATCGCTTCAAACTGACCTAAATCATGCTGATGAATGGAGTAAAAGATGGCAACTTGATTTCAAAGTTAGTAAATGTAAGATTCTTCATATTGGAAAAAATAACCCAAGGGAAAACTACAGAACGAATAGTGTAAGTTGGAAGCAACCAAGCAGGAAAAGGACCTTGGCATTATAATAGATGAAGAATTAAATTTCCATCAACATGTCTCAGCAGCTGTCCAAAAGGCAAATCAAACACTTGGGATTATACACAGGACATTCTCACAAATGACGACGGAAATACTTCCTATTTTGTTCGTATCATTGGTTCGACCTCATTTGGAGTATGGCAACATTTTATGGCACTTGAGATATAAAATGGACTCTGACAAAGTTGAAAGAGTGCAGAGAAGAGCCACTCGTATGATTCCTGAACTCAAATGTTTGTCATATGAACAACGCCTGGAAAAACTCAACCTGCACTCATTATACTACAGGAGACGAAGAGGCGACATGATTACTGTTCATAAGTTGCTCAATGGAAAGTTGGGATTTCTGGTGACATGTTTTTTGAACCAGCCATCCACTCATCAACAAGAGGTCATAGATACAAGCTCTTCACCAAACGTTCAAGATTAGAACTGCGAAGTACATTTTTCAGCCAGAGAGTAGTTGCCGACTGGAACAGATTGCCTGCTAATGTTGTTGAAGCTTCCTCGATTAATAATTTCAAAGATTTATTAGACAGACATTGGAGGGGGGAAAAATTTAAAACCTCTGCTCCTAAACGCACATAAAGCAACAACGTTGAAGATGATTATATTATGTTGAGACCGGAATACTACAGGAATCCCCCAGTCCTCTACTTCCGTATCAGATGTGATGTGATGTGATGTGATGTGATCTAGACAGTAACGTTAGACTCTAAACTATGCATGGTCAACAACGATTAACGATTAGCGTTGGTAGGCCTACGTACACTAAAGTAAATTTACATTTTTAAAGATGTCTCCCTTTTTCTTGATAATCAAGGAGGTTTATCAGACAAAGCAATAGTCAAGGTTATTATAATACAAGTGTAGTAACAATTTTTGCAAGCACACCTACACTAGCACCTATAACAATGTAACGTAAGCTCCTTTGCTTTGCCGGCCGGCCGGTGTAGCTACAGCGTATTCTACACACCACATAAAGACATACGAATGGGACTACATCATGGCTATGCGTAGACACAGATTTCATCATACATTATATTTCAAAGCATAATTGCATTGAAGCATTATTGCTGGAAATTTTAGATGTACTTACCTGCATGTACTTATTTTGTTTGAGAGCTACGGATGAAATTACTTCTGGCGGTAATCCATGGCTGTATCCTGATATTATCGTCCGGAAAAGTATGCTATTTGTTTCTACAGCAAAGTTGTCCCACCTCACGCTCGTTATCTCTCCCCCAGCTCTCTCTGTGCACTTCGCATGTGTGTGTGTATGCGGCTAGCCTATTGTGTATCGTTGCTAGGTTGTCGGGTGAGCGAGAGATATCGATAGTGAGGTAGCTATACACACACGGTTTACAGCATCTCACTTGAACCACGATACAAGACACACACACACATGAGAGGAATATCGATTTATCGTTGCCATCGGCATAGTCTATCCCATACAGACACACTATTCCTTCAAGCTGCGGATAATGCATCATAATGCTGTACTCTAGCCTGTAAGCTGTATGAAACAATGTCAATATGTTTCATAAATCTTATCAGATTGGGGTTTTTAAAGTTTATTTTGTGCATTGGGAGGGAAGTATAATGGAAAATAGTGGTTTTTATCTCGAAACCTGTTGTCGATATGTTTCAAGTATGTCTGATTAGTAGACTATTACAGTCGTAAAGCGTGATTGCGTGTCCTTTTTCACAGGCTTTGAAGAGGAGAAGCTTATAAATGCTTTCTCTTCTGACCTTGTTTTCTTATTACACTAAGACGAAAACAACTACAGAGGGATTGATTTAATTCCTTAAAGGGATCGTACAGTTTTGGTTGAGACCTAATTTCAGATTTCTAACAATTTTTGGTGAGATAATGAGAAACCTCCTATGAAATATGAAAGAGAATGTAATTCTATGAGGAATTCAACGTTTATTTGATGAAAATTGGTTTTGAAATGGCTGAGATATCCAAAAAAGAGCGATTCTTATAAAGTGTGGGACCCACACTTTATTACGATCGCTTTGTTTTACTTTGTTTTTGGATGTTTCATTCATTCCACACCCAATTTTCATCAAATAAACTTTGAATTCCTCTAAAAATGGTATGCTTTGTACTATATCATAAGTGTTTTCTTGGTATCTCGCAAAAAGTTAAAAGCCCAATTCTCATCTCCACCAATACTGTACTATCCCTTTAAGACTTGTTTCCTTTCATTCAGAATCTATGACGGTAACAGAAGAATTCTTTTATGGTTATTTTTTTCTCTCTCATGCCAAAGAGAAGCGTAATAATATGCCCTACGAGGGAAACAAAAATTGACGACAACATCGAGATTTTCTCTATTTCTAAAGGTAATTATACAAATTTAATACATGCATTTCGACTTGAAAATTGTCCAGAAAATCAGCAGATAATTAATTGATTTCAGTCATTACTGTCAGCTATCTAATATCTGAATTCCGCTACTCTCCTTGATGAGTCCTTGTAAGCTGTCACCGCTGATCACACCATCCTTTTTGTTTTGTTTGTTTGTTTGTTGTTGTTTTTTTTTTGGTTCAGTTTCTTACTTCGGGGGCTTATATAAAATGTTTTAAACCGTAATCATTGTAAAGGGCTTTGTAAGAGGTTTTTGTTTTGTTGTCGAAATCCGATGTGTTGTCACTCACGTTTCGTTTCTACATTGTAGTAACATTTTTCTGTACAGTATTAATAATGGTTTTGAGAGGAATATATTTTACAAGCTCTGCTTTTTACCTCCCGCTCCATTTTCACTTCAGCATATCAAAGTTAGTAAATATCATGCATCTTGGTTTCACAATTTATTGTGTGGTCATATTAGATTTCGATATAATGATAAATGAAGACTATGTATATTTCTTTTTTTATATGATGATATATTATGTTATGTATACTTATATTCTTTGTTGAAAATAAAATGACAATGAATTTGTATGGCTTGATATTGCACAGCCCAGTGGAACGTTTTAGTGTGTGTGTGTGGGGGGGGGGGGGCGATCAAGGGTCGATGGTCGATGGTACCCCCAACAGCCAAGCAGGAAGTGGCCATTTATAATACGAATGAACAATGACTTTAAATTTGGTTGAAAAGAACGCAGACTTACGTGCGCATTCCGCAATGCACCCAGTCCATATTACATGAGTATATCTAATTAACTTTGATTTCAATTATTAATCAATCTTTGATAATCTTTTGATAATCATAATGAAGGTTTCATGTAGTCATCTCCTTTTTTTTCAAATACCCCAGTTACAAGTCAGTCAGAGATCAGGGTCAGCCATTTTATAGGCCCTACATTTTCTGCGAATGATCAGATTGTAACTATAAACTAGCTTCTGTTGGGTTTGGGTGCTGTTTTTATGTTGATTAGGGAGGCCTGTATGGTCTATATTAATCATTATTCTAAAGGTACTGTTTGCCATTGGGAGCAGTAATTTAGAAAATGTTCGAGATATCACATTTGATGCCAATGTGTATACACTGTAGGTCAGTTGTATTACAAAACATCCTACCATGTAAAAATTTTGCAATAAAGCCTAAAATATATAAGGAGATATCACTATTTTTCTACATAAACCATAACTGTAGACGGTTTAGTCTGGAAACGTTTCTACTATTATAAACTATTGTTCACATTATGTATATCTAACAATACTCAGCATCAATTTAAAATCTTACATTGGTTGTTTCTATCCCTATCTCACTTTTTAGAATTATTTTGAAGCACTAAAGCTGGGTTTTTGTTTCATCTGCAAATGGTAAATTACGTCTTTAACCTTGAACTGGGGGTACTAAGTTCCATGACACAGCAATGCAACTGGCTCACTGCATTACCCAGCTCCTACCGACATGAATTAGTGTTATAAAATCATAGGTTTAAAGACTAAAGGCTCCTGAACAACAGTTGTATCAGGACCCTTTGATGTATCAGCGATGAACGCGCGAAGTCACGTCTCTATCAGAACACATGATGGCGCTATTTACCTCACTCAAACTCGCGTTCTCACATGCACCAGTAAAATTAATTTTAAAAAAAGAAAAGAGAAACATTAGAATGATTTCTATTGAATACGAGAAAGGGTCGATGAGTTTTATGAAAGGCATCTCAGTAAACAAATTCATGTCATTATCAAGATTATGAACTTTGCATGCACTAATAAAGGTTCAGCTCAGGCGAATATCATTCTCACATCCCAGCTTGAAATCAAGGTTTTATCACCACTCGCTGAAATCTTGCACATAATTTGTGAATCTCAAAACAGTGTAGAACACAGTATATGTAGTTTATGCACTCTATTGCCAAGGAGCAGGGAGGTTCACCTCCCTGCAAGGAGGTAAAACTTGCCTTTTTGTTATACATTGTATTATATACTGTGGTGTCAGCTTTTTCAACCCTAACTGATTTACAAGTGATGGGCTCAAGATACGCATGGAGATGCAGATCATGCAGATCAGCTTTGCCTGTTTCTTTATGGAGGACAATCAAGTTCAAGTTGTTCAAGTTGATTTATTTCACTTCCAACAAACAAATAATAAGAAATACAAAGAAACGCTCATATAAACAGACGTCATGAAATCAGTACCACAATGCGATGAACAGAATAACATTGTAAAAGAGATACAGGTAAATTATCAACAGAGATACAAATAACAGTTACGTCACTGTAGTAAATGCATAAACAATATTGCTGGAAATGGAGGGGACTGCTAAAAAGCAGAGCTTGTAGAATGCAGTCCCCTCATAGAGAAAAAATATATATTTCCAAAAAACAACAACAACAAAATTCCCCAAGTGGTAGCAAAAAAAAAAAAAAAGACAGACAGAGTAATACACTCATACATGCACACATACACGCACATTAACAAACACATGGCGGCTCTCTTGTAAAGAAAAATGACAATGAAATGAAAGGGAGGATTCTTTATTTACTTTTTTTTGGGGGGGGGGGGGTGGAGGTTGTCATTTCTAGGAACTCCCTGCCAGTCACTTCAGCGTCTCAATGTTTTACCCATTTGTTGTTTTCTGGCTGTCTATATTTTACCAGGCAGTCAATTTGATACCGTCTTATTTTAAAAGCCTAAAATAAATTGTCAGTGATGAGTACGGATGAATAAAGCAGGGTGCCTACTGTACTTCGTACTTGGAAGTTCGTAGTATTCTAGTACATAATGAACATTGCAAGTGTCTTCGCTGTTAAATGCACGATACAAGTATACAGAAATTCTAGCAACCAACTGCGACTATAAAGGATATGCTTTACGTACATGTACATGTTACTATGTACATGTGTCTTGTACGTCTTTACGTTCAATACTAGCAGTTATATTGTACCATGGAGGTAGAAACCTCCATGATTGTACGTAAAGATGCAAAAGATAATACATGTACGTACTGTAGTACGTAAATCACATCCTTCTTGTGTACATGTATTTTGGTTTAGCACTATTCTTTTTGTTTTTGTCTTTGATTAAAATAAAAAGCAGTGTTATATGTGAAGGAGAGCAGGTTTAAGGAGAGGGTTTCATAATACGAAATATGAACGAAGGAAGAGAGATCATAAGTACTTGTATGCGTAAGGAGAATACATTTGCATGTGACAGTGCAATACACAATGAATAGTTGTGGTTGTTGGTGTGCCTGTTTTGTTTATGCGTAGGCCTATGTACTATAGTGATTCTTCACTCTCTACTTTGATCCGTCTTTATTAATATATGTTCAGTGAAGCAGAAGGTATTTTTATACATTCATGTACAATTTGGATGTTGTTAACGGGAACTAGTATTAAGTCTTTGGACTTTTCACCCGAGTGTATGTTTTTTTTTTTCGATGGCAAAATTAAAACCTGATCAATTCGGCAATTGTCATCAATTCAATTCACGTGTTTTTCCTTCGCTAGAGGGAACCACCGGAAACCGAGGATGTATGCGATGATCACCAGATACATTGAAAAAAAAACGATCTTTCACATCCGAAAAAGGCAAACGTTTTCTTGAACAATGTTTTGATATAATATTGTAAAGTTACACCTACTTCGACTAATCCACAAAAATTTAAACATAATCCAGGTACAAAAAGTACAAAAAGTACAAAAGATTTAAAAAAGGCACACAAGACAAGAGTAATCTTTGTTTCTTTCTTGGATATTTGGTGGTCCTAAGAAGGACCGTTTCATGGATGTCAAGAAGTGCACATCCGTAACTCCAACACCAATTTTTACTTGGAGGTGGTGTACTTGGTGACGGCCTTGGTGCCCTCAGACACGGCGTGCTTGGCCAGCTCTCCGGGGAGGAGAAGACGGACAGCAGTCTGGACCTCACGGCTAGTGATGGTCGACTTCTTGTTGTAGTGGGCAAGACGGGAAGCCTCGGCAGCGATGCGCTCGAAGACATCGTTGACGAAGCTGTTCATGATGGACATGGCACGGCTGGAGATACCAGTGTCGGGGTGGACCTGCTTCAGCACCTTGTAGATGTAGATGCCGTAGCTTTCCTTTCGCCTCCTGCGCCTCTTCTTGTCTCCGCTAGGCCTGGGAGCCTTGGCCTTCTTGGAGCCCTTCTTTCCGGCAGCTTGTGCTTTGGGTGGCATGATGTGGTCAGTAGATTTCGATCGAACGAATGTAATGTCACCGCGGTTTCACTCCTATTTATATGGCAAGGGCCTCCCCAGCGCGGCTGCAAGTGCATCGTATATGGTAATAAGGTGTTCAGCGACACGCATGTAGACCAATCATACTGAAGCATTCGTAAGAGCAGCCGCCGTCTCACCCACTTCATTATGCGAAGCGGAGTGCACGCACCGTCGAGCGACGCTCATTTGCATAGTATCTATACACTGTTATACCGACGGACCTTGCTCCCAGCGTAAAATGCAAAATAAGTGCGATCGCCAGCAGCGACGTTGCTGATTGGTGCGCTGTGAATCCCTACCAGTGCATTGGATCCTCTCCGGGAGTATATATAGCTTGATCGCTGTAGTCGGGATAGTGCATACACTTTCTGCTTCAATTCTTCGTACTCCGTACACTCAAACGCAACTCATCATGTCAGGACGTGGTAAAGGTGCAGGAAAGGCCCGTGCTAAGGCCAAGAGCCGATCTGCCCGAGCAGGTCTTCAGTTCCCCGTCGGTCGTGTTCACCGATTTCTCCGCAAGGGAAACTACGCCGAGCGAGTTGGTGCAGGTGCTCCAGTCTACCTGGCCGCCGTCTTGGAGTACCTCGCCGCTGAAATCCTCGAGTTGGCTGGCAACGCTGCCCGTGACAACAAGAAGACGAGGATCATCCCCCGTCATCTTCAGCTCGCCGTCCGCAACGACGAGGAGTTGAACAAGCTCCTCAGTGGAGTGACCATCGCCCAGGGTGGTGTGCTGCCAAACATCCAGGCCGTGCTCCTCCCCAAGAAGACCGCCAAGGCTGCCAAGTAAACTTCTGGGCGTCATTCAGCTTGAAACAGCTGCTTCAAACGGCTCTTATCAGAGCCACCAAGTACCCAAGAAAGAATCTGAAGAGTTCACTCAGTCGAGTTGTCTGTATATTATCATTAAGTACCCGTATCATGCTTTTTATAAACTCATGTCGGGTTATATGTATTTGTTGTGTACTGTAAACTCTAGATCTTAAAAATAATGGTTACCCACTTGAGGTAAACGTTTAGTTACATGTACGGTAAGACGATAATTTACAATTTCATAATGAAGACTACTTAATTCGGAAGGAACATTTTAAAGGTTAAACCAAAATTCGGCCATGCAATTACGTAATCCACATTTTCACTAAACTTAGATTGATAAGTTTATACTGCACAAAATAATCAGTCCGTATCTCCTGGAGCGTCGAGTTGCAAGTCACAAAATCAAATGAAATTACAATATACATGTACATGTATTTAAAATGAAGCTACACACTAGGTTAGGCCTATCAACAAAAATTGAAATTAGTAAAACCAATCCCTTGATAGAAAAGAACAAATACACACAAGCACACATGCCCCCCCCCCACACATACAAATACCTAAAGAATTAAAAATTTTCATAAAATCAAAACTGCGCTTTCATGTAGTTCAAAGTAGTTGAAATCATGTCTAAAATTTAAGATTAAGTCGAATTTACTCATTCGACTCAATCTTTGAAATAACTTGCTAATAATACTCAAAATCTGGAAAAAGTGAGAGGCCCTATATGTACTGTTTTTTAAAATCAATTTTGATAAACGACACTACATTCTCAACTACATGTACAACAGCCTTTCACAGTGACGGGGGGGGGGGGTAGGGCTGCTGTGCCCATCTTATTTTCATTTTTTTTGTTTGTATGAAAAAAAAAAATCGATCCTTCTAAAAAGGAGAAAATGGCTTTCGAGTGTTCCGCCAAGAGTTTCTTGCCTTTAAGCTGGGGGGGGGGGGGGGGGGGGGGGGGGGTACCACTGACCACTGACCCCAATCAAAAGCATGAATAAAGTACTGTATATGCATGTACGTATGTAAAAAAAAAAAATCATCCAGCGTGGTGAGTCATGCCACGAAGGAACAGGTTTAGTCTGATGTTCAGTATCAATTGCTACGAAGGGCGTTGTCACAATAATAAACCCAAAAATGAATGGTCTAAATGATTCAGTCTAGTCAAATCGACCATCAGTATCTCATGATGAACTAGTCATTTCAAATGCCGTGTCCATACAATATAAGTGACATTCGTAGTTTTGATCACATAAACTTGATCAACATTCGCTGAAAAAATGGAAAAACCTACAAGACGTCGGATGCGTCTCGAAAATTAGACTATTTGCCGTAATGTTGTTTTGTCTGCGAATGTGCGAGCGGACCAGACGATGAACATGAGCTTTGTCCTCGTATAAATCGCAGATGCAGACCTAGTTTATTTGTTATTTACTAACCAATGAGATTAATCTTTTCCCAACAAACTATAACCCTAATCATCTAACGCGCCTCATTTATTTATACAAAAACTCATCGTCATGATAAATCTGATCTGATTTCAGGGTTTGAAAATAGCTGTTTCGCTATTTTTGTCGTGTTTTGGGAAGACTTGTTCCTGAATAGGAGACTATGAAATAATGGTATTTTCGAACCGTTGAGAAAGAGGCGGGAAATACCTCGCGGCGTCGAGTGCAATAGTGCCTCAAGTAAAAAGCACATTTCGAGAAGAGCGAATCTCAAAACAGGAAAGAGAAAACGAGGGAGAAAGGGGAAAACTATCGATTTTGTGAGTCGCTTTTGCGCATTAAATGCGGATTAAATGGACAATATAAATGGGGAAATTGTCGTAGCAGTAAAAATGGAATACAGTCTGAGTGCACAACAAAATGAAGTACAGACGTTTTAAACATTAACTGTCTTTCATTATACGCGTGATTCGAGTTGAAGGCACTCATCATTATACTAGTAGTTTGACTGCCAAAGACTGTTGTTGATATTCATTAAAAAAAATCATCAGATAGATAAGTCTCACATGAGATCTGGGGAAAAAAAGGAAAGAAAAAAGAAAAATATTAGAGATGGGTTTTTGAGGTTTCAAATAATTATATATGGGTTTTTCCCCAATGAATCAGTGACCCTGATCATGATCACACTACAGACAAACAAAAAAGATCATGTGAACTCATGTCTCCTACTGAAGGTACAGTGCACATTATCCATTTATATCACACCTTTCAAATAGAAAAATTATAATATTCTTGATCACGACTTCGTGTGCGATTTTGCTCGTGAGGTTCAACCCCAAGAAGCAAACTTCATTCGAATCCATAATGATAATTCAAAAATCAAAACCATGCAGTATAAGGGTCAATTGCAGAGTATTCTAATGACCAGAAATTTTTGGAGTCAGAAAAGTTTTATAAGGGGTCATCCCACAGCTCGACATTGAAAAAAAAAGGAAAAGGTCCATGAGTTGAGTCATACAGCCCTTCATCAATGATCATGCACTGGTTTACTGCCACTTGGTCTACTATCAGATGGTCTACTTTCCAGTTGGTCTACTATCAATTTCGTCTAATGCCCGTTTGATCTACTTTGCACTTGGTCTAATGCCCAGTTTGGCTACTTACTGTTTCGTCTAATGACCAGATGGTCTAATTGCAGTTTTGTTTCCTTGGACTTTTTCCACTTTGTCGAATAAACTGTGGGTAGGCACCTATTAGACGAAGCTTTGGGCATAGCCCATCTGGAAGTAGACCAACTGGTAATGAGGCTAAGTGGCAATTGGATGAAATGGTCATTAGACGAACTGGTTGTAGACGAAACAGGATTAGACCATGTGGGGTGAGACCAAATGGCTATACCCCTTTCAGTAACTCATGCATTTCTGGCCAGCTCCTGGCCCGAGCTAATTTGGCCCGTGCCAAGCAGTAAAAATTGCGTTCAGTAACTACAGCAGAGCCGCGCTACTTTTACGATGACCCATTCACGAACTCGGCCACGTAAGGGATAACTACCATGGCAACTGAACGCGCGCTCCGGCGGAGGGCATGGCCAGGTAATTGTGACCTTTGACCGTGCAAGAAATTTTGGCCCGAGCCTGGTGCTGCTATCATTCATAAACTCTTCGATTGGCACCAGGGCCGAGCCTGGCCCGTGCCTGGTGCTAGCTTCAGCAGCGCCAAAATAGTCCGCTCCTGGCACGGGCCACTTTGGCCCGACCCATTCATAAACTCAAAATTTTACAACTTAGCTCGGGCCTGGCGCTAGCCAGGGGAGTTACTGAAAGGGGTATTAGACGAAGTGAGAGTAGACCAAGTGATAGATCACCCATACTCTCCCCTTCCCCCTCCCCTCTCCTGCTTGGACAGAAGAATTGGCGGAAAGTTTGAGTGCTAAGAATTTTTACGATTTTTCCCCGATTTTTATTTCGATTTCCCCCCGATATTTCCTTTTTTGAACAGGTCCAAAAAAAGTTGGGGGGGGGGGGGGACTGCAGTCCTCAGCCCCTACCCCCAGTTCCGCGGTCCCTACCACCAATGTCTGTCTTTGGGAACTATAACTGGAGACATCGGCTTGGTCGTGCTTGAAATCAGATGCCCAAACCCTACTAGTGTGTATTATAATCTCTTTCTTGTTTCTATTCACTTGTACCAATCAGCTCTATGCACTTGCCTTTTTTTTTTTTTTGAATTCTCGAAATGACAATGCAACAGACACCTCTAATGTTGAGTGGCGCCCTCTCCGATCAAGCACCGTGAAGCACTCCTTGCGCAAAGCTGGCAGGACACAGATGCTGGGGTCGGTTTTATGAAAGTCTTTCGCTCATGACACACTTACGAGTGACTTCATGAAATGGATCTTACTTCTCTTCGAAAGTCTCTCAGAGCTACATACGAGCGACATTAGCCATTCTGAGATTTATGTAAAGACTTTTGTGTAATGAGCACTGAATAAAATGACTTCATGACGCGGAGCCCTGGGATCCGTTTCATGAAGTCATCACATAAAGGTCTTTACATACATGTATAAATCTCAGAACATGCAGATTGGCCAAAGTTGCTCATAATAATTGTGGCTATGTAGTTAAAAAAAATAAAACTAATTTCATGAAATCTCTCAAAAGTGTTTCTTACGAATCTTATGAGCGAAAATTGAGATGTAGTTTATGTATTCAATTTCTGGAAAATGTTTATAATATACATGTATGCTTTTGTTGGAAATGGAAAAAAAATGAATGAAATGAAGGAATGAAAAGTCTCTCATAAGACTTTCATGAAACGGACCCCTGGACCCTCAAATCAGGGAGGTGGGAAGAAGTTCTCGAGTCAATATTGATCCCTACTGTAATTCAGCCGGTGTTGAGCGCTGATAGTTATGACTAACCATGGGAAGAAACCATTTATCCATGATTGTATCACAATCATGTTAACTCATTACGCAGACTTTGGATGGTGATATTATACAACTGCTATTAGGGCATTGATTTCTTTTTCTCCCTCTATATCAAGTACATGTACCATCCCATGAAGAGGGAGCCGGTACGTTCATTTTCATCAGCATGAAATATTTGAGATTGAATCTGCTAGAAAACAAAGAAAATGATTAGAATATTTTTGTGATATAATTTTCATATCTTTAGTACCATTGAAAAAGATTCTTTTTTTTTTCTCTCTATGTGATGAAGACCTTTTGGAGAAAAAAAACTTCAAAAATGGCGTTTATCTGTATTTGCATATACACTCTCAGTAAATTTACATTAACATTATGCTATTATGTTATATTATACTATAGCATATGATATCATATTACATTATGTTATTTTTCATTATCAATATATATATATATATATATATATATATATATATATATATATATATATATATATATATATATTAATATATATATACATCATGCAAATAAGTATCGGTTGGTCGTTTCTCACCAAGGACAGTTTTATACCTTTGTCTTGCACTTGTAATAAACCCAACCGAAACAACGTGTTTTTTTTTTCTAAGCACATACCACACTTCTTAAAGACAACAAATGTTACAACAGAACCACAAAATACCCATTTTCTAACCATGTTTATCGGATATCAACAGTGATATACTGCTGTTTCAAATCTCGTCGTTACACAGCACTAAGGCAAAACGTCATGATCGTAAAACATAAACAGATACGGCATCAGTACCATTCAAATATCAACATATTACGGAAAAAGGACAAAATATACATAAATTTGGAGATTCGAGATGTTAACGTTATGTTTGTCATGGAGAAGACAAAAACGCATACATTTTCCTAAGAGGACAATATTGATAAAACAGGCATTTATTATTTACATACATATGTATACCGTCATTGCTAATTATACTATCCCAGCCTCTGCATGCGTTGCTATCCTTGTATATTAAAAATACCTTCAATATTGTGAATCATTGTAACAATGAACACATTACAATTTGATGATATTTAGATCACTGAATTGAAATTGAATAAAGCTATCACAATAATACCCATTTCAACCTGAAGACAACATTTTCCCTTAAATTGATTAGCTGTGAAATTCTTCAAAATCGTTAAAAAATTGAGCCTCCATTCTAACAATGATGACACAGCAAAGTATATCACACATTGCAATCAGAAAAAAAGTCAGTTTACGTTATTCTATATTTCAACATTCATATATTGTATTCCTACATGTATAGAGGGCAGTTATAATTTTGCATTCAATATAACAAGCAATCCTTCTGCCAAATTTCTAGAGACACTAAAGTATAACACAACTGTTCTATAATGATGAGAAAAATAAAACAACCAACCCCAAACTGCGCGGAAGCAATTGTCCTTGATCGATATCCTTTAGGCAAGAAAATCATTTAACTTTCACTATCACTCCTTTGATTTTTAAGGGCCATTCATATCCGGAACATCAACTGATTAGAGTTACTTGTAAAATGATAATAAAATGGGATACATTATTAAATATCGCAGTGAGCTAAATCATTAACACCACATTTTCTATCCGGACTTAGATTTGGTTTACGATCACTACCTGTATATACTTTTGTAAGTTCTTGGGGCTCAATTTCATTTTCTTTTTTCAATTCAATTCAAACTTTATTTCATTTTTCGAAAAGAACATAAACATTTCACTTTCTTTGGTAACAGAGAATAAGGTTACATATAATCAAAATAAAGTAAAATTGAAAAAAATACATAATTGTAGAACCTTGGGGTAACAAATAATGTTGTAATGAAAATTGACTGAAGTGATATAGACGATATAACATTACACAAAATATTTTAAAAATGGATATGAAAGCAAATCTTGCCGCAATGGCAAGTGTCATGGTAACGACATGAATCCCGTTTTCCAATTGGCTGTAAATTGCTACAAGAAGTTGCCATTCCAGCAGGAATTACTAATATAACATCTTGTATGAAATGAGATCCTATGTGGTTTTGATGTCGACAGCTTTTAGTCATATCAAGCTTTTACCGAGGACGAACACGCAACTATAGCATTTGAAATTACTGCGCTGTACATACGAAACATATTTTTCAAACATTCAGCAGGTAGATTCTTATCACAACGGACTTTTCTATTGCACTATAATAACCTTAACTTCATATCATCGTCAGTTTGGAACTAGAAAGGTGTGTCAATTCGACATATTATTTTCACTTTTCTAGCATAATGAAAGGGCACTTGACTTCGATCTTTTCAGAAAGCAGGGGGGAATGATATTACGAATATGTCAATAACAAGTCAACGGAAAGTGTCCTTTTCATGAAGTGTTAGCAGTCCTCTTATCCATCGAAGACGGCACCAACATTTTAAAAATTCATAACTTTTGAACGGATTGTTTGACTTTCCTCAAACTTTCATTGATGTGTTCACTTGTTTTGGTTTTGATTTTCTTCAGTGACTTTCCATCTTATTTGTACGGATTGTTCGACTTTCCTCAAACTTTCACTGATGTGTTCACTTGTTTGGGTTTTGGTTTTCTTCAATGACTTTCCATCTGACCATCATTACCACCATTCTATACGGTTCGAAAAAATGACAGAAATACTCATCTTAAACTGACTTTCTTTGTGACCTTCAACATGAGATGAGACAATATCAACCCATTTACAGCCGACGGAAACTACAGTGTGTCGAAATTAATGCCGTGAAAAAGTCTCAACCGTGCAGTCTGAAGACGTGTTATGGTTCCATCTCATTTTGTTGCGATTAATTGATAATCTAGATATTGTATTGTTGACATTATGGAAGGTAGAAGTATAATCATTTGCAGGAAATATTGTGTCGCACGTACGTGCAGATTCACACACTCTATATTGAATTCCATTAGTATCATCGCCTTTGAAATAATTCTTACGGTCATCACTTATTTCCGCCAAAGATGCGGATGAAATAATGCGGTAACTAACATGCTTACCATTGGTAGTAATTTACAAAAACAGTAAAGAAATCCGCTATAGATATCCGTACCATGTGATGGCTTGAGACAGTAATTGCAGTTCAGCATAAAAATAACGTGCATATGGATTGATTATCACCTCGTCAAATTGGGAGAAAATCATTCGTTTTCGCGCGACACGTCATTCTGTCATCTGAGAAGACATGAATGTTACACACTAGATTATTTCTTTAGGTTGGGGCGTCCCCCGTTAAAATCTTTCACTATTTTCAAAACCAATGGCTATAGACAATGCTATACGATTCAGAGTGATCACCATTAGTCACTGCGTCACTGGAGAGGCTCCGTTTTAAGTCAGTAAAAATAGGTACCAGTCAATGATTTGACACAAGGTGCATCGTCTCATTGCGTTGCTGTACGACATTATGTTTTGGTTTATATGGAAGTATGTTAGCTTTTCCGAACGCTATACTGCCAGTGAAGTATTGTTGATCTTTGTTGTGTTTGCTTGTTGTCCTCTCGGCCTCGGTCAGTTTCTTGAACTACTCTTGATCAACTTTGTAGATGTTCTTGTTGTTTGTATCGTATGTCGCTTCAAAACAACATCGGCAGTGGTTAGGACACAGTCCACCGGAAGCTCTTACACCTTCAGGTCGACGATTCAACAGCGATCGCCAAGGGGGCGATTGCCGCACGATACGCGATCGATATGGAGCACTAAACCAAGCCTCTCGCTTGGAAGGCATGGCAGCTACCTTAGGCATTTTAACAGGTGGTGGTCGTGGAAGTACATATGTCGGCTTTTCAGGGCTGCTATGACCTGATGAAAAGTCAGTGTTAGTAGTGCTACTGCTGCAACTTGATCTTTCAGAACAAACTGACTTAGCGCGAGAGCTCATGGTTGCAAGGCGAGTAGTTAGACTTGGAGTGTTCACTCTGTCTCCGTAGCTATCAAGATCCCTCACAGAAGCAGACGATGCACGAGACTTGTCACCACGGATCGTACTACGGCAAGCGCGTTCGTATGCGCGTTGCATCTGTCGGCGTGACGACAAATTCAACGTCCGCGCAGTGATGTTGAGAGACGAGTTGGACCCAAGGGCGTAAGGATCGAAGTAAGAATTTGCGCTTATTGAACGGGAAGGGTATACCCCTGGCTTAACGTAGGTGGTACTTTGGTGGTAGGTTCCTTGCCCATCGTTCAGTTTGTTCACCATTTGAATCCATTCCGTCTCGCACTGTGGCATGAAGTAATTCCGGCGACCCGAAGGGTTTCGTGCCAGCAGAGGTTGCGGATGAACAGTGATGCGCATGTAGTCCCTGTCGACAATGCTCTCTGTCATGGGATGATCAATTGTTAGATGATAATCATTCTTATACTGAAGTGACGTCACTTTGCAATTTTTCTGAATGCCTGCCATGGTGTGTGTTGCGTGAAGTCCTACCAACGTCCAGCAGAAATTCGTTCAAGTGACGGCCTTAAGTGCCTTTGCAGAGGAAGATTGGAGTTGTGAATATCATGGTGCCTGTAAAAAACAAACAAAAACACAAACATAGATGCAGATATATGATCAGCATTAAATGAAATGCCACTCCCTATACATGCAAGTTGACAAAATGGAATAGAACGAAGTACAGAACAGAAGGACTGTCGTTAGAAATAATAAAGATATGAATAATAAAGACATGAACTTTTACAGTTTCAGATATTTTCTTTAAACAGTGATACTCGCACGATGAAATATGCAAATTCAATGAGGTGACAATGTTATTGTCCTGTATAAGTCTCTCACCATTAATCTGAACACCAATCTACATCAAATTATGTTGTTGTTTAGTGAAATGATAAAGAGCACACTGCATCATTTGAATTTAGAATGGTTACATCCTATAAAGCAACAATGACTGTTGAGGGGAAGTGCAATGGGTTGAGTTGTTGAATCATTGGCTAAAACTGTTACTTTTATATGACATATTATTTAAACCAACGAGAGAGGTGAGCTCAATGACATCACTGCCTTGTAAATTTACATTCTAATACATTTATCACCGTCTCATGAAACATATCAATCCTTTGAATGTTATATATATCTGATGTCTCCCATTTTCATGAAAATAATCCAAATTTCTTAGGTTTCTTTTTTAATTTACCTTATAGAGTTTCAACATGAGTACACCTTGACAGAACATCATAATCAGACGATACAAAGATCCACCAAGTTCTTGTCAGTTTTAAGTAATTCTCAAAGGGGGTTAACCTTGATAGGTCAATATCTTTTGCTAATTCCCAACATCTGCTGCGCTTTCTTGTGTCAGATGACATGATGTCATCTGACCTTATTTCCATCTATTTTGTGTAATATTTCGAGTTGTAATTTACTTATTTTTTAGCGTAAAATATGACATGTATGCTGTATTTCTGTTTATGCAAAAATCGTTTAAAGATGTGAAATGAACTTGAAACTTGAGTATACTGTGTGTGAAAGAACGAGAAAGAGGCTCCGACCTCATTGTGATATCACTATACCTAAAAGATTTACAGAAAGACATAACACAGCTCAGAACGCAAACATAAAATGATATTTCATTCCGAATAGAAATTTAGTTGGAAACATAAGCGGAATATTTCTACATCTGTTTCCTTTACTTACAGATGCCATGATCCATGATAAAGATCACAAAAATGATGGTTATATAGTCATATAATCATAATCATTATTCATCTTATTGATAACCTTTTCAGTTTTGGCGCTGTTCTTCCCGACGGGCCCTATCTGTCATTATTACGTGATGATTTGATATTAGCCAGCTATAATCGAGGTCTTGTAGATTTTACGTAAGTTCGAGCACAGCGTTTGCCTTCATTCCCGTGGACTTTGATATATATATGTTAACGATTTGTTATCTACATGATTATAGCTCTTTCGAGATATACTATAACATTAATTCAACAGCAGCGAATTAAGCCAACAAACTACATTCCTACACACTATAGATGATAATGATTATATCATATAGATTTAATTTCACTTCATTTCACTGTATTGGTTTCCTATATCGAATTTACATAAAAATAAATCATCACAAACTAACACTAGCTGAACACTGACAACTTTGCATTTGCATTATTACTTGATATGATGTGGACGAAAGATCAACGTCGCTATCACAAATTGGCACTATGATGTGTCCCATATTTGAGGAGGTATTAAATGAAAACTGTGTGACACCATTGTGTCACAATTCATCTTAAATGAAATGAAGCATTATGTGTGGCTATAACCTAGCATATCACACGTCTGTATTCTTGAGAAATAAAGTACAAAATAAATTCTGTTTGGTTCAAACTCACTTTATCAGATTTCTTTTTTATGGGGGGGGGGGGGTCCAAGACTTAGCCTGACTACTGACATTAAGTGGTTTGTTGTATAGGACAAATCCTTCACTTGGTGAAAAGAGTTTTAGCATTGCTGTTTTAAGTGTGGTATAGAGTGTCCTGTACATTGCTATAATTTATCAGATATAGTCCCACCCTTACTGCTCCTAATGCTCCTCAAAATATGTAGAGTAATGTACACATGGAACGTGTATTTTGGGCAATCGCTGTGGCACTTTACAGCTTACAGCAACTAAGTCTAATAGTAATAATGTTCCGATCGTTATTACGGTCATATCATCTTTTTAATGGATTTTTATCAGAGCATATAAAGACAAGTAAAATGGAAACTCCTTCCGAATGGTCGCTTAGTTTGAACAAACGTTCTGCAGAAACTCCATAAACACTTGCCTCTGATCAAGCCGACATGAAAAGGAAAATTGCAAGCCCGTTCGCTGTGGTCTTACCTAGCTGTCTGCTATATGGTGCTGCTAGTGGGATAGAGTATTCCAACATCCATATACGCATGAAAAGCTACTCCACCTTTCCAGGATCAACGACTATGCATCGTGCGTATAATAGTGAAGGAACGATCCAAAGGTACGGCTCCACGACCGGGAACTAACTCAAAGAAAATGTTTCATGGGTGCAGGCAACAACAATCAACCCGACAACATTACGGTTTACTCATTGTTGTGTTGACAATATGAATAACGGCACGCATTCCTGTCTGGCACCTCACTTAGCAGACCAGCATCTGCAAGGTAAATATGACGAATCGGTGACTGGCATAATCCCAAACATGTCAAAGCGATTTCTTAGTAATATTTGGGTGCTCCAAGCACACACAGGTGGTCACGTTCAGCTAGCATGGAAGATCGAAGCGAGAAGTCAAATATTGACATGGTTACCACTATTACATGTAGACTATAATGTCTTGACCTCGTGTACCTGAATCGATAAACATGAAAGACAACCACACGACACAATCCGAACATGACGCACCCCGCCCTTTTCTCTCAAAGCCATGGCATGCAAACATAATATTCTAATAAATGACTTTCACCGAGGTGATCAATTGTCTACAGCGTCAAGTACCTCATATTCCTAATTGCACTGGCCTCTATTGTGATACTAGTAATGATATCACCACTTCACGCGTGACCATGACCTTGTTAATACCACCTACATCATTAACACTTCATTGCAAGTGGCTGTAGGAAAGAAGTTGAAAGGTAAGCTAAGCAAATTTAATTCAGTCGCCACTTACACCACGAGATCAGCAGCCGATCGCTTCATGTTGGTCGACAAGGACACGCCTTTGCCTCTCGGTGTCAACCTCAAATCGATGAGAAAAGTGAAAAGCTTGTAGTAAAACCCCATTCATGAAGGCTTCAAGCGGTCCTTCAGGGGATATTGGATTGCATTGGGCTCTTCCGACTAATTCACTAGCCGGTCCTGGTTTTGTTTTGGTCATTGTAGATGCCCAAGAAAGGACTATACCCGGAATCTCACGCTCCAATCTTCGACACCTGAAACAATAACAATGACAGGAAAATGGTGGATGGAACCTGAAGCAGAGCCAAGAGCACAAGGCAATTCGGAAAGCAGGCCCCGGCTTTTGAGACCACTGTCTCTATCTCTTTGGGTCCCTGGTTCGATCCCACTGGCAGCAGCGTGTAACTTCCTTTACCCATACCACTTTTGCCTGTATACTTAACAGGTCCTGTGGTCTTTTAACTTCAAAGAGAAATATTTTATTTGATTCCTCCTCGTTTTCTAGGTTATGATGCTGCGTCCCATGTTAATGACATGAAACTGTTTTGTTATACGCGATGTGGTTCCCTTAGTGCCTTTAGAAAACAATTACTGTTTGAGAGATAAATGAAACAAAAAGCTTTCTGCCTTCAAAATAGCAACTTACCAAATTTTGTTAACAAGTGTGAAACCTCAAATCGAACGTTTTGCACCAGATCGTGCAATTTGCGTGAAAAAGGTAGGCCTATATGTATTTATATGTATGTATACATATCGTTGAACTGATGAAACTATGACCTTTATTACGACATTAGCTATAATGTCTGAAAAGACTGTCCACTTTCCATTGTTTATAGGGAGATGTACATTCTTGTTCCTCCCCTGTGATTCATTTAGATTTCAGTTCTACGTGCCATTTGACGAAGTACTTATATTTTCGACCATAGATCAATTTTCCCATTAGCAACGCTTGTTGTCCAATGTCATGGAATCATGTTGTTTTCCCGGCACAAAACTTACCAGACTTGACTGAATAGGTCATTGAGAAGTTCCCTGCAGCTAGCTGCTACCACTCAATGTAATGCCAGCCTCCAGCCACACTGATGTTTTGCATCTAACGAGTGCTCATTTTGGTTACATTATAAACTGTTCGTGACAAAAGATCGTCACTCGCCTTATGCTCCTCGATCTTTTCGTTGTCGACATGATTTGAAAAGAAGTGGCCCTCAACACATGAGACAAAATGCAGGAAAGACCCATTTGCTGCCAGCGTTGTGTCTCCATAGCAACGCAATAAGCCCAGGTGGTCTGAGTACAAAGCGACGTGTGTTATGTAGGTATGAGGAATAAGTGACATATTGATAGTAACTGCCCTCACTAAGCGTCGTCAATTAATATAATGATCACAGTATCATGCGATCACGTTCTGTTCCAAAAGTCCCGTTATGGATCTGGCTTTAGTGCTGTAAATGTAATTGATTGTACCAACATTTACAGGGAAAATTATTAGGACGGAATAAGATCACTATATAGAAACAATGACGGGGGAGGGGGTGGCAAAGAGCGAGTACGTTCGCTGCAAAAGACCGTATAAGTTGAGCATGAACAGTGTTATGTACTGAATTTTCACCTCCATGCTCTCATTTCCTTTCTCTTACACATTTCTCCTCTTTTTCTTTTTTTTTTTTTTCTCCTTGAACTTCTCTTCTTGCTTCTCCTATACCCCATCTTGTCTAGTTCTTGTTCTTCTCCTTATAGGCCTATAATGATTTTATTCAATTGGCCTGAACATCGTGAAAATTGTGATTATCTTCATGATTATCAACCTTCTGTATTTCAACGTATATAAGTAGTAAGGTTTGTTACTTTTATCTCAACAGTTGTCTACATTGTCACGTCTATGAACATGCTCAAGTGTCATTCACGTGAGTTACTTCCTGTCAACATTTAGACGTCAGCAAAGAAGAAAAGATAATTATGTTGGATGCATTGTGGAATCATATGACTAGCACAGATATGTAGACCCCGACGTTGAAGAAACGTTAACATTCTTCGACATTTTCTTTCCACAAATTTCATCTGTTACACAATATGGATATCATACTCTTGCCTGATTCTCATTGATACATAATGAATTATTTCACAGCCATAAATCAGTAGTGACAAACTGCCCGTCGAACTCGCATCTGCACTCCAGGAAAACACAAACAAACAAACAAACAAACAAACAAACAAACAAAGGAACAAAAACCAACCACAAATTGTCGCAATGACTGTACAACCAGCTCCAACGTCTCTCTTCCTCTCTCACTTACACAAGATTAGACTGTTGCTCAGTTTTAGATTGCTGCTACATTCTTCACGAGAATGCTAGTCAGAGAAATCAGCAGCAAACTCCTCAAAAACCATCGGTGACTACCACAAGAAACCACTTTCCATCCGCATAAGCAACAAACACAGCAAAAAGCGAGAAAAAGGTCAAACCTGACCAAAAAAAGAAGGTCCCCTCAAAGTTGAACAAGAGCACTGCAGATGGCAATTGTATCTAAAACGTGATATTACAGAGGATACAAAGTTGATTGAGGAGAAGAAGATGTTATTGTAAGATTGACGTATGTTAACCTGAATCGACCATATTCGACTTGACTTGCAGAGATTGTATCCGTGTACCAAAATCCCGGTGAGCTGTGGGAGCAGGACCATTGTTGAAGCCCTTTATTATTGTTTGCAGGTAACCACGGCCGAAAAAAGTAAGAACAATAGCGACTTACCGATTATGACGAATGTGTGCGAGCTCATGATTTTGGGACCTTTTACTAGGTGAATGTTACTCCTATCAGAAGATCGAGCGAACCTCCAAGACAGCCGTCACCAAGCCTATGCCACGGCATGCAGTTTTTAAACAAGGAATATATTAATATCCATCATGGTGTCTTTTCTCAAGAGCGCTTTCTCCATGCGCGATCTTACCGACCCCTTGATTACTTTACTCGCGCCTTCTGTAATTACACCCGTTTTGTTCTACTTCAAGCGTGATATTTAGTCAGGCAGGCAGCCCTGAGGCTGGTAAACAATGGCGGATCGATTCTTAGGTCAACAAAATTGATCCCTATTCCGCTTTGGCCTTAAAGAGGGTCCTTAACCCAGTCATTTCCAAAGGCGAGACTGTTACGCGCGATGGTAATAGAATTCAGAGGTTGTTGTAGCTCGGAGAGGGTTAGGCGCAGGATTAATTTACCATTATGAAGAAATATCTCAAGTATAATAGGGCACACACACATGCAAACTATGTTTGCTTGTCGTAGCTTTACGTCAATCTTCCATAATGTGTATGCGAAATGTCACCATATAGCTGTAATGTCATCGCACGGACTTTTCACAAACACACTCTCACACACATACACGCACACACACACATACACACACACACACGCACACACACACACACACACACACACATACACACACATGACAGTGGAAACATTAAGCAAATTTATGCATCCTTTTTTTTCTCGAATGGTTATGTAGGAAATCGGACAAAGTATAAGAGAATGCATGACAAGTGAATGTCGGTGAGTAATGGATCAAAGACAATAATCAACTATTATGACAAAATCAGTGATAATTAAACTTGCTCATGACATACAAAGACATACAGGTACATGAAAAAAAAAGTGTTATGTAAACATTTCATATTTCGAAGTACAAGCGGAGGAGGCCGTCATTACTAAGCACTATATACTTGACGGGATGACGATCTCGGAGTGACAGAGTACATAGGAAAATTCTAAATTCTAATCGGAACTGAATGAGCAACGGCAAAAGAAAAAAAATCTCTTCAACCGCTAGTTATACATGCACAAAATTTGAAGCATCAAGGTTTTTACAAGCCTCCAACAAACTTACTTTCTTTCACATGATTTACCGTATTCATCAAGAAATAATGATAATCATGATTTAAAAGAGCATAAAAAGTACAGGAATAGACTCGGGTTTCTTATTACACCCATATTCATGCATGGCGGTCGTGAATGTCAGTACATGTATAAGTAATAATACCATCACTCTTACCAAGAATGTGTCTGTTTATAGTGAAAGTATTCAGTTCATTTCACATTTATTTCATTTTTTGAGGAAAACATATACATAGTCACTTTCTTTCCTAACAGAGAATAAGGTAAAAGAGAAACTGTGGAATGAAAAGAGTATTCAATTGTGAAACCTTCCAGTGATGATACATTGTAATGGATACTGAGTATATAGACCTCAAGGCCCATGCACGTTTACGACTTTTCGAGACGTCCAGCGCCACTGCATTTCTCATGATACACGGTACTGTGCCATTAATTTTGCTCGATGTCAATAAATTGGAGAGGTGATCAGCTTACATAGCTCAAGTTCTTCCTGACTTCTTCGCTATGAATATGAATGTAAGTATAGATAAGCGCAGGCTATATGATTAATGTTCACAGAAAAAGTTACCAGAAGTTCAGAACATGGCCCAAAACTTTTTTTCGCGACTTACCAAC
This sequence comes from Diadema antillarum, assembly GCF_040938485.1. Lineage (NCBI taxonomy): Eukaryota > Metazoa > Echinodermata > Echinoidea > Diadematoida > Diadematidae > Diadema > Diadema antillarum. The sequence continues at coordinate 2,206,838 of NW_027270975.1, read as the reverse complement.
TTCTTTCTCAGGAGTCAGGACACCAATTAAGAGACACCAAAAACATTGTGATAATACGTTGCCAATAGGAAAGACAAATGACTACATGTTGCACTCGTTTCTGTGTATATTAGACCAGACGGCATAATTTTATGCCCATTCAAAAAAAAAAAGCATTTTAATGACAGGTCTAATTGGCAATTGGTGTTACTGCAAACCGAAGCTGTTGTGTACATGCTAGAACCAATTTTGATATCCGCTGCACATTTATTAGCTACTCCAAGTAGAAACCCCCCCCCCCCCCCAAACCCCAAAACACAAAACAAAAACACCTCAAAGGTATTTCCCCTGCCTGTCTTCATGGCTATATTGGTATAGCTATACAATTCCGAATCGCAACAATAATCATGAGGCATACGTAGTAGAACTGCGTATTTTCACTGAAATTATTTCAGACTTCTTGCTCTAAAGGAAAAAAGAACACAGTGCAATGCATTTCTTTTTCCTTTCGTTTTTGTTCGTTTGTTACTTTTTAAAAAACCTTTTTCTTTTATGTTTTAGGGGTTATGAACTGTACGTGTATAAGGCACTTTGGGCACCGAGGTGTAAGGTAAACTGGACATAGCGCTTTTCCAATTTTCAACGTACCAGTGATTATCATCGTGGTATCACTGACATTGGTGTGGCATTTCTGAGTGAATTCAACACTCTTCCATACTGTTGAACCTTGAATGTGTGAACTTTCTGATACGAAGGAAATAAACGCGAAACATTAACATTTACTGCGACGTCATTATAAAAAGAAACCCCCACACAACTAACGATTCTTGATCTAAAGGAAAGAATGATGTGCACATAATTGGTGAAGTTATTATGAGAAAATGTTCCGCTGACATCTGAGCAAAGTTGTACAAAAAGGAAAATACTAATCGATTAAATGCAAGGAGATTGTGTGTTATGGCGAGCAGTGGCACTTCAAATGTAACAATAACAGACATGACAGACTCCATGGTGGACTCACAGAACTGTGGGTGGACTATGTATGACAAAATCCGTAGAGGGCGCCAGATATAGTGTGCCCAGAACCTTCTAGTCTCTGACTTTGCCCATGCAGACTTTGCCAGTAAAGGACAAGTCCACCTTCCCAGTCACGTGGACTTAGTGAATGCAGCAATGTTAGTAGAACACAGCAGTGAAAGTTTGGGGAGAATATGACAATCCGTTCGAAACTTATGAATTATTTTTAAAGTATCTGCGCAGTTACTGCTGGATGAGAAGGCTACTACAGTGTATAATGTCATATGCGTAGAACAATATAAGGAAGATATAAAGAGAATCTCTCAAAATTATATTTTTTGAAAAAACTACACATTTCAATTGTTCATTCAAGGACAACTACCTTCCTTGAATCTCACAACATCATATCTGACTCCCAATTTGGCTTTAGAGAAAAACATAACACAACTCATGCCATTCTAAGTTTAATAAATACCATATCAGCTTCAATCGAAATATCCTGTAATATAGTCTGGGTGCCAAAGCCACTTTTTGGGCCTAACCTTGTTTTACCGTCCACCCAATGTTTTTTGATGGTTTTACCCTATTTCGGGGGTGCTGAATCCGAATCTGGATGATGCAACTCTTGCATCCTTGAGGGTTTTGAGATATTCAAGATGGCCGCCAAAATGGCCGTCAAAACCGGAAATTCCCACGTATTTCCTTCTAAATGGTGAGATATTGAAAACAATTGATGGATTTACCCTGTTTCGAGGGTGCTGAATCCGAATCTGGATGATGCAACTCTTGCATCCTTGCGGATTTTGAGATATTCAAGATGGCCGCCAAAATGGCCGCCAAAACCGGAAATTCCCACGTATTTCCTTCTAAAAGGTGAGATATTGAAAACAATTGATGGTTTTACCCTATTTCGAGGGTGCTGAATCCGAATAGTGAATGATGCAACTCTTGCATCCTTGAGGATTTTGAGATATTCAAGATGGCCGCCAAAATGGCCGCCGAAATGGCTGCCAATTAAAACGAGATATTCTGATGTATTTCCTTCTAAATGGTGAGAGATTCAAAACAATTGATGTTTTTACCCTGTTTGGATGCGTGCTGAATCCGAATCTGGATGATGCAACTCCTTGCATCCTTGAGGGTATTGAGATATTCAAGATGGCCGCCAAAATGGCCGCCAATCAAAACCGGAAATATCTATGTAGGGCCTATTAGCTTTTAAATGGTGAGAAATAGAAAACAGTTGATGGTTTTACTCTATTTTGAGGGTGACCGCCAGTGAGTTCAATATTGTGACTCGTCGAATACTGCTGCTGTATTGTACTCTAACCTGTGATGTGCACCCAGTGCCAGTGACAAGTGCGGCACCAGTCTTTGACATCATCCCACAAACTGAACTAATATTTACAGTCCGCGACAATGATTGGAGTATGTCCCATCGTGTATTCACATGATAATGGTTGAACGTGTGTTTGTTTTAACTGCGATTTGACACAAAATACATGAAAACATAAATTAAAATGTCAGTCAGTCGACATCTGGATAACAGAGAACCTGGATATATAATCGATGGCCAGATAATCGAGGTCCTACTGTAATCTACAACATGCTATTTGTAGGTCTTTGAAAATATTCTAAAAAGAAAAAGAGAAGTCTTCTGCTGATACTGTATCGTTATATTATTCTTTGCACTTTAAAACCCATTTCCCTGTCCACTATCATAACCGAAGCAGAATAATTTCAGCAGTCTTATTTCAGGGATATTAGTAAATTACAGAGGATTGACAAAGGTACAACATACAATGTATGATAGTTTAATTTCAATGTGTCAGACTAAGAGCGTAATGCCATGTTAGCACAGGTATAAGGTAAAATGTTCGGCAATTTCTTGACATTGCAGGCAGTGTAGAGTCTACACATTACATGTAACCGACTCTTTATCATGATGTAGCGTAGTTGGTTGGTAAGAAAATGTGAATATCTTTTGGATTCAAGCATTTCACAAGTCCAGCTAAACTACACAATTACTTGTGTTGATTTCATTAATTCAGTTCACGCTACCTTTCAATAACCTTGCAATATTACGTAATAAAGTTTTTAAATTTACAGAAGTATACATAGAAAAGAAGTGACCAAAAGATCGCTCTGTATCTTGTTGCAGGGGATGTGTTCCGCAGAGACTACGTCTGGCTTCACAAAATGGAGGAGAGCCGTAAAAGTCAAAAAATTATAAGACTCCTCCGGACAGACAAATTTTTCTGTCTGAGGAAGAAATAGATACAAAAATCTGTCTGTTCTTAGGAGAACTGTCAAAGGTAAAAAAAGTTATAAAATTCCCCGACGATAAACACTGACTGATCTTTCAGTCTTAAAGAAATATGTCATCAATAAATCATCAGTCAAACACTCAAATATATTATCAGTTAGATAAATATCCTTTTAAAAGAAGAATTTAGCATTTCAGCACTTCCTGAATAAACTGCCTTTGCTTGTTTGGCTTTAGTTATATTTTACTTCTGATCTGTCAAGACAAGGTGGTCTATCCTATTGTTTGTAGTATTTTAAAAGCTGAAGGTGGTTTCTAACTGGATGTGAAGGGCATTGCAGCGTGAAATTCCAGAAATGATTCCTTAATTCTAATGCATCTGTCTTCAAACTCTACAGGCATATATCTAAAGTAAACTGAGTTGCCATGGCACACTGCACATTCCTGCCCATAACCACAAAAGAAAAGGGAAACCACACAGCAATGCATGGGAGAATAATGTCAAACAATCGCTTACAATTGCACAATCTACCGCGCTTTCAAAGGGTATACTTGTTGTAGGTAGTGGTATACTTGCTCCGCGGTGGGTGTGCGTACCCAACATCCCCGTTCGTTCGCCGGCTAGCTGCAGTGTGCAGTGCGATGTGAATGTATTGGACTATTGTGTGCGAAGTGACAAAACAATCTCGGTCCCTACCTGTACAAGTTGCTAGTTGGAACGATAGTCACTGGGGTGAGCGGCAAACCGAGCTCTATCTCCACTTAGAAATCCTCGGAACTTGATGCTTCCAAAAAAATCCCTCACAGTGTTTCATGTATCTCCGTAGATAAGTTAGAATTCCGGTACAAGAAAGAAATATTGTATGCCTCTCTCTCGTTCCCCTTCCGTGTTCGTACCGATACCATAATCGTGACAGCTTCAACACACACGTGCAATATACGCATGCGTGAACTCTTGGGGTCATCCCCGGGTTAGAAGCTTCTAATATGACTGAAGGCACAATGATAAACAATTTTTTAAGAATTGTGGAAGTTATGCCAATGTTAGATCGTTAAAATGGTACTGACGTTATTCGGAAACTGCATTTACTGACTGCAGATGTGTAATGAACGATATACATGCATTTCTGTGATCATTTTCTATACGTTCCTCAAAACTCCCCCATCATGAAGAATGAATTTGTCCATTGACAAGTAAATAAACCTGCCCATCTGTGACCTGTACGTGAAAATTCTCCGGCAGCATTCGATCTAAAATTTCGAAATGAGGATGCAGTTGGGCTGGATTTCATTCGGTAGGTATACCGAAAGTATCTTTGTATATCTAGGTGCAGTTTTAGATACCTACAAGTAATATTTTGCCTACCTAATGGTGATATTTCAAGCGATAGTACGTGAGTGTGCTGACGGCACAGTCCCTTGTCAAATGCCGCTGAGCTACGCGCCTGTGTGGGCGGTGTACTGTTAGTATTACCCTGAACTAGCCCGCTGGAGTGATGTGTAATCTCCGTTGAAAGCCCATGTGCGCTGTGGCCGTGTTGATAGTAACGGTCGGAGAACGTGTCTTGTCCCAATAATCTACTACTGCTAACATTTCCATATCCATGTGCCGGGCTAAACGCAAAATTTGGTAACGTGCATATTGGAAGCTAACGGTATTTCTTGATGATTAAAAGAGCTAGACGCGCGTAAAATCACATCATAACTAAGGTGTGTATGCATGGGTATAATTGTATATTTACTAGATCTAGAGTAAAATATCCCGTTTGCGGCAGTTTAAGCATTGTTAAAGGTTTTTCCAACTTGTAAACAAACCAGGCAAATTATTTTCAACCATTTCGTATATCATAGACAAGATTATTCATTAACGCAATTGTTTTCATGAAAGAAATTTACCATTGACCAACGCAGTTTTCATGATTTACGAGGGCAAAACCCGGCACAATTTTCGCCGATAAGGGCGATATGCGACGTAGTATTTCTGCTTGCGGCACGATGTACAATCCCTATGCAATACGCGCGTGCTCCGCGATCTTCAGCTGAACGCCTTCACATGTCTCGCGAACATTGCGTAAGCGCCAATTCCCATTGCGAAAGCACGTGAAAATAGCGTGCGCACATGCATTGGCCGCAAACAAGATCGCGATTCTGGCGGTGTTGTTGATGTCTTTCTCGTGTTTTTCTCATTTTTTTCCGATGGTAACATCCACTTTCCGAAAAAAATGGCGGCCCACATCGGCTCGCGAAAATTCTATTTTACGTGAGGACATGTTTTCAAAATCCATGAACATCGAGAAAACGACAAAAAATCCAGTTTCTCGGACCATTGTTTCTTAACTGTTATGTTAAGAAGTACCGGAAATTTAATTTTGGATGCGATATGTTGTCATTTAGGTAAGAAAATTTCACTTTCGTCAGAGATCGTGCCCATTTTATCGGTTGGTTTTTGTTGATTGCTAGTGTGTTAGTATATGTGTAGTGTGCATGTAACAGAGCAATGCTGTGTTTAGCTGTATATTACCGTGTATGTTGTACCTGCCGCAAACGGCTGCACGGCCGCTTACTGACGCAGTTACTCTAGATCTAGATGTAAATTTACTGATAATCATAATGTTGTTCGACTAGCTAGCACACTGTAGTTCGAGTCTAGTTAGAGAGAGCTTGGAATGAAGCAGCAAGCATAATTGCAGCGACAGGTATTCTGTGCAGCTTGGCCTTGAGGGCAACCTCTGATGGAATTCCATCTATTTTCAGGCATATTTTCTGTGTCATTCATAATTCATATATACAAGGTAACTACACGCAGCCGCTGTCGCAAAGCGACAGCGGCTGCACGTCTACTCCTTCGCAGACGTTGTCATTTTTCAGTGGTGGTTGTGCGACTCTTTCATGAATATCTTTTTTAATCGTGGAAAACTAAAATATAAGGAATCCCCGTAATCTATGATAATCATCCAATAATCGGTATGCGTATTTTTTTTTTATTACGTCAAAAACCTACCGAAATCCGTCCTTAAAATCAGGTCTGTGAGCGTCCGTATTGCTTCACTCCTCATCTTCTGCGTGTTATTGAATGGCAATCACTCTCCTATGCTACAACGTAGGTAGTCGGAGGTAGTCGGAGTGACGTCAAATCATGAGAGCAGCACGCGCGGAAATACATGGTAGAAGACGACAAGCTTTACGTAGCTCACGAAACGCACGGGCGTACGTAAAATGCTAACACGGTACCTCGGGTTGAGCGTTCGTGGCTGTTCGTTTATTTTGTGAATCATCGCACAATCTACTCCGAAAAATTCAACAATAAGGTTTGGATACCAACAAAACACCAAATTCAACTCAACCATCAGCAACATACAATATAGGTGGGTGGTATTACTGTTAAAATCAAACAAAATAAAAGACATTTTTGTGGTCTTGCCGTCAAAAGCGACGGTCGTTTACGTACGTTTAAACACTAGTACATGTCAGACTGCTGTGCTGTGCACAGCGGTCTGGTCAGGCTAATATACAAGGCAAATTTCAAGCAGTGCAATCTGTTCAACTGCTTCTATGTCGATGCTGTATACATAAACTATATGTCTTCATTGTCATCATGTGTACCATATACCTTGGCCTGGATTGTTGTTGTTGTTTGTTTTTTTTATGAAATATATGTTTGTTTTAGGTGGTTTATTATTAAGCAGAAGTGAGCAGTTGACCAGAGTTTTACCTGTGTCTTCTGTTTGTCTACCCTTGCACCTAAGTACAGTTGTAGAATCATTAGATGTATTGCAAAGCTTTGCTGTTTTTTCAAAATCCAACAGTAGCTTTGATATACTCATAAAATGTTTTCTTGAGACTCAGTGTAGATAAAAAGAAAGACAAGGAAACATGCAAAATTGGGTTGCCCTGTTTTCTAACATTCAAAATTGCGTGCATAATTATTATTATTATAGATAAAAACAATTGTACTAGGCTCTCATATTCACATCCATGTTTGCAGAATATGTTTGATATGATTGTCAGTTGCAACTTCAATTCAAATTGACCTAGTGCTCAAACACATCATGGACATTTAGGCTTCGTAACCATTAAATGACACTTTTCTAGGTTTTATGTGGGATGCACTTTGCTTTGATTTGAGTACCAATGCATTGACAGTCCAACAGGTGACGTACATGTAGTCTCTTTGTATCAGTCAACAAGCCCTTATGCATTAATGACATTGTGTTAATAGTAACGGTAATATAAGTAATAGGTAGATTTCGAATTCATTACAGTTCATACATGAGGTGTGACTTGACTCTAAATGATATTTACTTGTTTAGACAGCAATTTTCAGTACGATTGCTCTTATTCAAAGGAAATCATGTAAAAGAGTGATGATAGAAACAAAGGTAACAGTTCTGTAAAATTTGTGAATTGAAAACTGATATGAATGTTATATGGTCAGCTCAATTATTGTGCAATGGACTGACTTATCAACGGTAACATGACTGTCATTGCTGCTAGATTTTGATATCAGTTCAGTTCACCTTCCACTGTGAAAATAGACCTCTAGGTGTATTGACATCTTACCATTCCTTTTTTAAGCGAGACTTTTTTTATTTTTACTGTGGAGTGAATTATTTGTGGATGCATTTGTGTATGCCATTTCTCCCACTATTCTACAAGAGCCTTCAAGGCCCCCAAATGAGATTCTTTTTCCCCATTGACAGAGAACAGACAGGTTGGTAATCCACCTGTGCAAAAGCAGTCAAGCGGTACATAGTATCCACCTTTCCATGGTCAACTTCATGTGCCATCAAACAATGAAAATATCGATAAGACTTGAAGTATGAACAGAGCATGCACTGATGGGTTCACAAACTCTTTTGATACACAAAAGAGACACATGAATGGGGTCAGCGAAAGCAAATATCTACTGAGCTCAGCCCTGATGGCTATGTACTTCTTACAATTTTAATCACAAAACAAGCATGCACTACATTGGAAAAGGGGCAAATTATACTGCCGTACATGCAGTTTTCATACAGAAAGAAAACGAATATTGATAGAAGAAACTCTAATCTTTTTGAAGGTTTGATGTCACTAGTCTTGGTTCAAGTGTATGCCATCCACTTAAATAAGTCACTTTTCTCGGAAGCATAACACAAATTAACATAAATTTCAGCCACTAATGCAGGCACTTTTGTCTACATTTTGGGAACATGGTATACCAGGTTCCCATCAGGTTCCCATGAGGAACGGGTTGATATACCCAGTTGTTGTTTAATTGGCCTGAAGCTCTTGGACATTTGTGGCAGATACCAAAATCAGTCTAAGATTCTAACACTAGATATACTTTTAAGCATTTAGCTAGATTTTGAATGTGATTAGAAATAAGATATTCTTGGTGTGCAGACTTTGTAGACAACAATTGTTGAAATTTAAAGTCACAGTCAATGAAAGCATATTGCCTAGTTTAATTCAAGATGATATAGATGGTTACATGTATCTTTTTCATATGCTGAATATGCAATGTTTTGTTGTATTGCTGAACACTCATCATTCATGGTGTTGTTCTTTTTTTATTGGGGAGGGGATAATGGGGACTAGCATGTGAGCATTATTCTCTGCAGTCACAAGAAGGAATAGATAAGATAATGATAGTTAAATACTGTATTAACCTGAGGGAAGTGAAAGAATTTCATTTTGGCACTAAAATATCTCTCATCTGAAAATATGTAAATATCAAGCATGATGCACGCCTTGTATGCATACAAACACACATTACACCTGTCATTGGCTGTAAGTCATTCTCTGAAAGAAGTTCTTTATTAATGCTACAGAAGGTATTATTGAACAATTTGTGTGTTTAAACCAAGTGAAGAAAATGAGTGTGATGGGTCAAAGTTGGTCTGGAAAATATAAAAGAGCAAGCTTGAGATAGAGGTAGAGGTGAATTGATTTGTTTCAGTATAGCATAAAAAATAACAGACAGATTAACCCATATAGGACAAGCTGATATTCCGATTACACGCATTTCCCATAGACACTTGCCCGAGTATACTCAGGAACTAGTTTTCAACAGGTTATGTTCTGTGCTCAGCTCTTGCACCCAGCAGTGTTGGTCTGTGTGCCCCAAGAGATCTGGCTGCACTCTGAAAATGCTTTGCTGCCCTCTAGTGGTGAGCTCATGCAGAAGCTACAATGATTGGCAGTGAAATGTTGTTGGTTGGGTTCCTGAGTTCTTGTGACACTTTATACTGCAATGAAAATATTTCAAGTAGATTAAGATAGGCAAATTGGCTGGTAGCAATGAAAGAAATACTTCCTGTCACAGAAAGCATTAATGATAACATTACTTGGATTTGAATTTTTTTGATGTGTCTCATGTATTTTGGGATTGTTGTTTTTGATTTTTTTTTTAGCTTATAAGGTCACATAAATCGTTATTTCAGCTTGCTGAGAGGATAAAATGTTGTTGTTGTTTTGTTTTGTTTTGTTTTGTTTTGTTTTGTTTTGTTTTGTTTTGTTTTGTTTGTTTTGTTTTGTTTTTTTGTATTAAGATTTAGGATACCTTGTGGTCCTGGCCTCATGTGCCCAACTTTAAACAATCATTCTACATTATTGCTAAGATTCAAATGATACCTACAATGTTTGTACACATGTAGGTATCAAGGGATAGATAGGAGTGCATTCATAGTTTGTAACTGAAAGTCGTAATAAGATTTGATATCAGACGAAATAGTTAGAAAATATGTAATTTTTCTTCCTTATCTGTCTTGATGAAACTAGTGTTTAATTATTGATGTCTCAATTCTTGCTTAACTAACTTCTGACTCAAGTTTGCTGTGAGACATACCAGGTAATGGCAGATAAGAATCTGTGAAACAGATCATGACTTGTGTACACTGAACTAGGATTCCTCTTTGCTGATTGGTACATCTGTCCTTTATTTAACTTGTCAGTGAAAAGTTTTTCCATCCTGTGATTTTTATTTTTTTTTATACAGATGGCCTTTTTATTGGACTGCTCAATGCTACATTTCATAGAATTTGTCTTTGAATTTTGGCAAATTTGCATAATCGACAATATTACCAAATACTGATGAAAAAAAAACCCTAGTGAGGTGCAATCATGTACCCTGGCACATATTAATCTCCTTCGTCTTCATATGAGAAATGTAACTGGTTGACACTGTTTGCTGACTATAGCTAGTCAGCTGAAGCAAACCGGTAAGTCAGTAACATTTGCCCTTTTTTCTTGTGTGGGTGAGTAGGTGGACTACTTCACCTGGCTATACACCCTGCTCTTTATGATGAATGAACTAAGCGGGATCTTTTCTGTGCTTGAGTCATGAGTAACTCACCCATGGGACTTTCATTTAATGTCTTATCCAAGAGACAGAGTGTTTTGCCTCTTAGAGGGAACGGTATAATTACACAAAACATTGCTCAGCTAGACTCAGGGAATAGAACCCAGGCCCTGTGGATCTGGGGGCAGACAAGCTACCAACTGAGCCAAATCACCACCCATGACACATACTCAAAAGAGGTTTGATGGAAAAAAAAAACAATTTCTTTAGTAAGAGTATGAGAATGATAATACAGTCTTATTCACATAGCCTCTCTAGGACTGTTCTTTCAGAGGGCCCTACCAATAGTATTATTACCCCTTCATTGCCATGCACGCATTTTTACACTCGGGTTGAGAGGGATATCATGGATAAGGACATGTTGTACAAGGACATGAGCACTCGGCAAGACTCAAACTCGTCAAGAATCAAGAGTTATCAATCGCACCACAGTCTTCCAACTTCATGCAAGATGGTAATACGACTAATGATACAAACTATACTAGATAGCAATTATAAGCAGTGATATATTCTTGAAGAGGAATGAACCCATAAAACAAATGGATTCACTGATTAAACAGCAAAAAATGTAGCAATGGATCAATGAGACTTTTTTTGTGAGTTTTGCCAGATTTGTAAGAATATTTCAATTTATTATATGTGTTACTCATATGATTTTTATCATTTATCATATATTGTCATCAAGATATGAAAGTGGTCAGATTATTTGATATTGCATCTTATGGTCACCCCAAAACTGTGATGTAACTGACATGAAATCAATATCACTTTCATTACAGTCCTTTACTATTTTGTTCTTTATAAATGTAACATTTTGACTTACTGTGTATCATTTCTAGAGGAGGAAAATTCTTCATGATAGGGGTCAAAATAATTACATGATTGAATTAGAGCTGTATATACCCCAAGAGAAAATTAGTTTTAATTCCAATGATTCCTTTCAAAATTTCGTGAAATCATGTGTTTGGTATTTTTATCTTGGCATTAGTGCACAAAGCTTTCTTCCTGTGGTGACTACTAAAATATATATAGATATATATATTATTCTTGTTTAGAGGAGCTAGAGTGATTCCATTACACCTCCAGCCAAAGTTACCCCCCCCCCCAATAAAAAAAGGGAAGTCAAGTTCTTTCTCCATAATGACAGTCAAGATGATTCCTGCAAGGGTGAATTACAATGTACTTTGAATATTTATACTCAAGTGTGCTTTCCTGCAATATAGGGTGTTGAAAGAGACAAAACTGTTTTGGGTAATATTCTTTTATGTTCTGGTTATTCTAATTACACATATTATGAATCGATCAATATTTGGTAAAGTTTTAACACTGACAGGCAATACCATCGATGATGCTCTTCTAGTTTGCATCGATTATGTACAGACTACTTACATGTTGAAAGATAACTGATTGTTTTTGTTTTTTGGTGGTTTTTTTTGTTTTTTTGTTTTTTTGCTGACCTACCCTTAGGTGTGTATTCTTTGCCAGATTTTTTGTTATGAACTTTATTCATGGATATGTAGTCTTACAAATATTAATGAAAAATATATCCACTAGCTTCAGAACATAAATGAATCAACTGATGCTAGGTTTTGGTGAACGTATCATCTATATCATACTTTTGAATATCAATTGAAATACAGAAATGCTGAAAAAAGTTGATGTGAAGTTCTCAGTTTTGTTTTCTCTACTACCAAAAAAAGAGTAGGCAATGAACTTGATTTGCACTTCTTACCTTTTTCTATAGATTCCAGCCTTGCGTATTCCATCTTTGTTTGCAATGTTTCTGTTGTGGCTCCTGGCCGTTATGTGATCTGGAACTGCCGCACAAAACATGTTTGCGTTCCAAATTTTATGCACAGAGGTTAATGTCAAGTTAGAAGCGCTAGATGGTTTGTCTTTTGCAGTCAGAGCCTCTCAAGCCGTCGTGGTGGTGAACTCAATCCACTCACCGGTTGTTGTGTATTGACGCTGATCGTGTATTCTTCCGTGGTTCTCGTTATCTTTCAGACAAGGCAGATATATTCTTCCCTCGTCTATCATCAAGTCGAGCTGACAAAATCTAGTTTTGAAGCCACAAATTCTCCTTCCTCACCTCACTCTGGGAAATTCTTGAGCCGCTTAATAGATTTTGGCTCCTCGTCCGTCTGTTCAAATTACTTAACTGCCTCTTCTCAGGCTCTCCTCCATATACTTTGTGAGGCAACCCGTTCGGTTAATGCGATTTATCAAATTATTTTCACGCTCTACCACAAATATTTGTGCACATTTCACATATATAAGTGCACAGTGCCAGATGTAATCTAATAATGCTCACTCCCAGAGAAAGTTATGTAGTCACAGTTGACTTGTACTACTATCTCAATGTTTTCTTCTGTAGAGAAACATTGGTAAAAGCGAGAGTTGTTTTGAAAATCAAAGTCCATCCGAGAGGTGATCTCATCTGCCGAGGAATTTTCAAGCTCTCCAAGGTCACACTTTCACAGTTGAACTGTCATCTTATCTAGAAATTTGGCTCTTCCCTTTGAAAAGATAAGCATGACCATTGTTTGCCAATTGAAAGAAGAGCACACACAAAAAAAAAATGATGTGGAGGTATACAAGTGGTCCTTAAAGTTAACTTTGTTCCTGTAACAAAGAGACGGGTATGATGAGCAGCACTTAATAAACAGGTTCACAAATCAGCAATTGCAATAACTCACAGAAACAACTTGGAGCAGATTGATGTAGCTTGTGCAGTCAAGGTGTAGGCTGGAGTATGAAAATAAACATCAGGTGCTGGCAACAAGTGAGGGAGAAGTAACTCAGATCACCTGCTCTTCTTAACATTCAAACAGGGGGGGAAGCTACGCGCACTGACACGTCGACCCAGACAAACTTGTCAGTCACGTAAGCATTTTCCAGCTTATGCGCTCGCTTCCTCAAACAGGCAGAACGTCAGTCACCAGGTCCGGTTGGTTCTTGCGGCAATCCAGGGCATCTCAACTCAAGTTCCCCCCGTAACAAGGCAAGGAAAGGAAAAAACCCTAAATTAATTTCTTGACGTTAATGCAAAGTCTTTGCTGCAACTGAAATGGGAAGGGTGTTGACGACTTATGTCCAACACGACCTAATTTTACCCATTAAATGCTCTCAACCCTGCTGCATGTGAAAATGTGATTTAATGTTTCCGCAAAAACCCCACCTTACGTAGGAAAGGAAAACTTGATCTGCTCCCAGACCGCGCTGACTTTTGATCCCGTTCCAATGTTTTCAAAATTGACATTCTCCGGAGAATGCGAGGAATTTCTAGTCGCAAGTGTGCAGCTGCATGTCAAACACAGTCATGCTCAAAACTATATGGTAGGGTTATTTATTGGATGAAACAGCATGTTTGCCTTTCAAAGCAGTTTTTCTAACACCTTGGATTCCTTTAATTTTGTAATGCTGTGTTCTCTGAAGGGAGCGACAATCATGCAGAAAATCCTCACTTTGCAAAGATGCAAATGGTGTCAGTACAAGTAATTAAGTAAAAAGATAAATATTAAGGAGGATTTTTCTAAATGTATGATTTAAAGGTTTGGGTTAAGACTATTCCAAAAAGTGATAAGACAGAGGAGAGGACAGTGCTTGGGAAGAAGATGCTCCCCTGGACAGGAGCAGCTCAAATAAGAATCTTGAATTTAAGAAGAGAAAGAACTCCCTGGCATGGATCGGGGGAAACTTGGACGCTTTTCAAATCGTGAGAGTGATGCGGGATGATGACGATGAAGATGTCATCAGTCACGGCAAATTAGGTGCAGAACCTCAAACCAGCATCTTTCGCGAGTTAGTGTCTGCCCGGCTAGTCTCCACCTCTCTTGATGAAAGTTGTCACAAGAAATTGCCCGTGCGTCGTCGAGACTCTGACAAAGTGCAGCACGTGGATGCCGCTTTGATGCCAAAAAAGTTTGTTGTGATGCTTTGTATAGGATAGTTCTCTGAAGTGGAAAGGATGGCGATGTAAGCACACATGCTAGAACGAAGAAAGAACTCACTAGCATGTGTCGTAGAGTCGGAAGATAGCGATGTGCTCTAGTGCAACATGAATGTAACCAAGCAGACAGTGTCAGGGGGAAAAAATTCTCTCTCAGAATTGCAAATCCAGCCTCTTGCACTGTCAGAGCGATGCGTCCGTGGCCTGTGAGAATTTTCCTCGCAGCAGCAGAAAGATGGCCCAAAGGTTAGATGGGTTCAGCGCAGAAAATATCAAAGGTGTTCACATCACCGGGAAGATTTCAGTCTTGAAACACAGTGCACCTTCCTTTTCCTCTCCTTTGGCCTCATTTATCTCTTTGGTTTTTCTTGAAACTGGAGGCTGCAAAGAGATAAGTGTAACCAACCGCACCGGTGCCACGCGATACTGTTGTGGAAAAAGCTGTAGAGTGATGGCCGTGTGTTGTGGTTGTTACGGTAACTCCTGCATCAACAGAGGAGGACGTCCCCAAAGAGAGGACGAAGTCACAGATTGTTGCCGGTGTGAAACTCCCAATCTAAGCCAAGGTGGTAAGCTTTCTTGCTAAAGTTGATGAAAAATTTCTTCCTCAGCATCCACAGACTTGATGGACTCTAGCTAGACTTTCCGAAGCAGAGGAGAGAGTGTGTTTGTACATGGATGGTTGTCTTTGCTAGAGTGACAAATATCAGTCACAAACACTGAGCACAGAACTACAGTCTTGACTGAAGTCAGTTTTGACAAAGGTAACTCCTTTTCTCGTAAGTTCTGAGAAAATTTGGCAATCCCCAAAGACCAGGCCTCTCGTCAAACTGTATACCTCTGCCAAGTAGAGGGGGAGCGAAGAAGAGAGAGAGAGAGAGAGTATAAGAGATGGAGAGAGAGGGAGAGAGGGGATATGAGATGTTGCCCTTGATCCAAGCACCCTCTCTGCAGGTGGTTGAGTGCCCTAGATCTGCCCTTGTGAGGGGGCGGGGCAAGGGCAAGGAGCTGAAATGGCCATCAGCCATCAGTGAGAGAGGGGGCAAGGGCAGGTCATGTGACTGTAGTACAGGTATGGGACAGCACAGGGAGGGATGGGGGAGGTTGCAGGAAAAGGCAAGGTGATGGGGGAGAATTAGGAGAAAAAGGAAGGTAGTGAATGTTAGATGACTGAGCATGGAGAAGAATGATCACAGATTGGATAGACAAGGGAAACAACAAGTGAGAGCAAAAAAGAATCAATAGAAATAATAGTAAAAAAAGGGGAGGTGGTTAGAGACAATTTTTGCCGGGGAAATAACACTGAGTTCCGAGGACTATTAACGGTGGAGATATTAAGAATGCATGAAAAGGAGTTTGTACTGTAGAAAAGGAATAGGGCCTAAGTAAGAAAAAGAAGTATATGACATGAGATATGCAACAAATTGATAAACGAAACAAGGGTTGGAGAAAGGGGAATAGAATTTTGTGGCATGTAGATGGAGAGTAATGGGGAAAATAAGAAGGATGTTGTGGATTGCAATGGGTGGACCAAGAAATGGGGGGAAAGTTTAGAATTTTGCTCAAAGAGAGATTTTGGGAAGATGAAAACAAGAAAGCATGTGATAGATAGGATTATATGAGTGAGGAATGATGGACAAGAAGATGGGAAAGAAAGAGAGAAATTCTTGCCTAACAACCAGTAGAGGAGGACATGGAGGAGATGGAGATGATGTGACAGGGAGTGATCAAAGTGAAAGTGTTTTGAAAGAGGAAGAGATGAGGTGGAAAAACCCAGCTCTTGTCCAGAATTGAGTCCAGCTGTCTGATCAGTGACGAGATGTAATTGGAGCCAATGAATTGTGACAGTTTGACCCACATCGTGGCGTCAATCAACATGCTATCTTGGATTGTCAAGAGCAAAAATTTCTATTGTCCACTATGAAAGGGATGAGATGTAGCAAGTGGAAATAGTTTGTGCAGAAGAGAGCAAAGGCAAACACACACACGCACACACACACACACACACACACACATGGACAAATGTTTAAGCCACCAAGTAAACTGTTGCCAATAAAGACAGGGATAAAAAATGCATACACATCATCACACGATGATGTATGTGGATTGATGATCTGTAATAACTCGTAAGGAACTCGTTCCCAGATCTAGCCGTAATGGCGTAGTGCCTCATTAGGGCGGGATGATGATGCCAGCAGGGTGCACGCAGAAACGATTCATACTCGGCTTCTGTGACGTCATCTCTCAAGATATACGAAGAGAAAATCTTCCTATGTTGATTATGCAAAGTGCACAGAAGTTGGTTCATATTTTTACAGCTTTAAGACAGACTTGAGTTGTGCCACATTTCTGTTTATCATGGAACTAGAAATAAAATTTTGGTTTACATTCATGACAGATCTGTATTACAAGATATCCAAATTCTGTGACAAGTGAGAAAAATGCAATTGAAGTGTTTGAATGCCAAAACAGATAAACATAATTTTCAAAGGTGGGCTTTTTTAAGTAAGTTCATCACCATGTAAAAAAAATATTAAATCTTTTCAGCGATACTGCACTCATTACACAACAAGAAATAATTTTGAAGATATTATGATAATATCACATATATTTTTATTATTTTCTTTGTTTTCAAGCAGCTTCAATCTTGAATATCTTAAGTTGATAGGCGACTCTCATTATAATGAAGTCCTCGTGACCGGCAATTTTCTTTTGTTATATCGAAATTTCATTGTAGCAGAACAGTATACTGTATAAAGATGAATAAACGATATTTTGTAGCCTGAATTTTTATTTCAGTGTAAGGAGAATTTCGTAATGATAACAGTGTTTGTTATAACTGGAGCGCACTGTATCAGGTTTTGCATGTAAGTTATTCAATTGCTCTCCAGGAATGGTAATATATTCAAGTGTAGGGAAGGGGCAAGAGTGAGGATTGATGTGTGAAGACTATAGAATTGCAGCACCGACCTGAAGCAGTCTGCGGAGATCTCATCCCGCATGACACGTGGCGGTAATATCCTGAACTAAGTAGCGCTTTCAAACTCCCTCGTGTGTGTTTCCTTCAAGAAGAGGAAATGCTTGGCTTGTGTCCAAGCAGAAAAAGTTGACTTAACCCTTAGAATACCAACAGACTTTGGAGTCGTTTGGGTTTTGTAAGAAACTTGCAGCCAAATGCAAGGTTTATTTGGATGTGAAGTTCAATCTATTGTTCAATTACATTCTCCACTCAATAACAGGTTTGTGATGTATTCAAATGTCATGTGCAATCTGAGAATACTGTAAAAGTTCAAATTTTTGCAGTGTGGAAATTTTCACGCATTTCGTGCAACCAGAAGCTAGTGTGAAAATAAAAGCACACAAATATTTTTGCATGACATACGTTGTATATTCCAGTAGTTAATGTCCTGATTCCGTGTAATTAAAAACATGCGAAATCCATCTTACCCGGCCGAGCGTGAAAAATTACTCGCACGAAAATATCCACTTTTACAGTAAACGTTTTTTCCTCCACAACAAGAAAGCTTGCATGATCACATCCTACATAGCAGCAACTAATGAATGCAAAATTATTATATCATAAGATTCATAACAACTACAATGTACAAAGCGGGTGGTTGATTTGCAAATTTCCTAGATCACCCCAAAGAAGCATCCATCTATCAAAATACATCACATTAGTTCCATTTAGATGATGATCCGTAACTTTGAGGTTGAGGTTAAGCTTGTAGTTAAGTATGGGGCACCAAGTGTCGCATGGTCTCTTTCTTCATGAAATGACAATTTCATTGACGAAATGACAATTTTGTTAAGGAAATAACAATTTTGTCAACGTGATGAAATGGACAGTGTCACTTGTCAACGAAAAACAAACATTATCACTATACGCTGTTCTACAGTACAGATGCAGATAAACAGTAAGTGGCCTAAATTATGATTTGATAATCTGAAATGTATAAAGGATAGCATGACAAAAAGCACTGTCTTGAGTAAAGTAATACTGATCGCAGTCATACAGCCCTTGTATTCTGCATATCACTTGCTGACATGTTCACATTTTTTTTTTTGGGGGGGGGGGGTCACTATGACCATTAGTAAGTCACTGTACTATGTGATAACTGCTTTATTCTCCTTTAAAAAAAATAGTACAGTTGACCTTGGCATACATTTAGACAGTGCCATCCCCCTGAAAAGAATGTGAGTTTAGACAACTGTACAGAATACACATTGTACTGTATTAAGGCATCAACAAAAAGAGTAACTTGTAATTCACTGTTTATGAAGACCTGAGTTTCTTACACTCTTATATAACCAGTCATTGATAGAAAGGGTTCAGTGTAGCTCAAATACTATCATAAAGCTGTTTGTATTCCTGCTACTTTTTTCTTGACACAGCATGCAATGGAACTTGGGCATATTATATCTACAACAGCCCCATTCCAGCAGATTTCTCAGTACATTATATCTCTATAGTCATGACAACCAGTATATCTTTTTCTCCCTGTCTATTTATTTCTGCCTCTCTTTCTTTCTCATTCTTTTTCTCTATATAAAGATGTTTTTCCAAAGTTAAGTTTGCCACTCTCTTTTCCTCCACTTCCTCTTCTTGTTCCTTCTCTTCCTCCTCCTCCTCCTCCTCCTCCTCCTCCTCTTCTTCTTCTTCCTCCTCTTCCCTTCCTCCTCCTCTTCTTCTTCCCCATCCTCCCATTTCCCCCTTTCCTCATCTTCTTCCTTCTTTTTTCCCTCCTCCTCCCCATCAAAAAATAGACATCTCTGTCTTAAGATAGCAGAAGCTGTGATGATTCATGCATCATTGATTTAGCTCAAATCGGCTCAAATTATCAGTGAACTTGCAGTGGGACCTGCGCTACACCTCTAGCTGTATGGAACTTTCCATAAACTGTGTGTTGATGCTGTCCTGTGTTCACTGCACAACTAAAGGGAATGCGTAAATGCTAATATCCAGAATGGATGATGCTCTGTTAAATCAGTTGTTACTATAACATGAACACCATGTGAGCAAGATTATTTTGGCTACAATGATTAACTTGAAAGAAAGATATTATTCAGAGGGGTGAAGGTTCAGATGCAAATTTCTTCACTTTGTCTCCCTCTGCAAATTAAATTTGTTAAGATCACAACTGCTGATCTGTAAATTAACAAACATGTCGGAAAAAATGTGTGTTAATTTACAGATCAGCAGTTGCAACCTTAAATTTAATTTGTAGAGGGAGACAAAGTGAAGAAACTTGCACCTGAATGATTAATTGTGGGTTTGAACAATAATAATAATAATAATAATAATAATAATAACAATAATAATAATAATAATAATAATAAAATAGATCAATAAATTTTCACAAATTATGTTCCTAATTGGTGATTTGTAGAGACAATGAACACTCCCCTCATGTGTCATTATGAAAATGTTTATCGTGAGATTTGTTTTTCCTCAAAGAATGTAGCAACTTTTTCTGTGGTCTCCTATTTCAGTATTGGAAGTTATTTTTCAACGGTTTTTTACAAAGAAAAAAAGTGTTTAAGGAAAGTAAAGGAATGGCATGATGTTGACATTTTGCAGCCAGGAAGTTGCCGGAGATCATGGGGGAAGATCAGTGGTGACTGTACCTCGATCAGGAGGGGAGAAACGAGAAAATCTAGGTGGAGGTTTTTCCTTTCACGCCCCTCCTGTGGAGAATCTTCTCTAGAATCGTGAGTTGCGGGGAAGACTCTTCCGCTTCTGATCAGACCAGAGTCATCATGAACCCAGTCTTCCTGGCTTGGAGAGAAATCTCTCCTGGAATGACGAAAGGTTGTTTTTTTCGACATCACGCGTCCTTCACCATGACTCAGATGTTTCGTCGTCGTCACGTAATCGGAGAGCTAGAAAGTATTTTCAATCTCATTATTTGTCTTCCCCTAAGGTTAATAAAGTGGGAGATAGTCACTGTCAGATTGTGTGATAGCTGAGTTTCTCTCCATTAACGCCACTCGTCTACGGGATGGATTTATGAGTGTCTGCTGATGTAAGGCAGTGAGGTTACTGGCCAGTTTTTCCGTGAATCTGGGTGACAGGGTGAATATTTATCTTGGCATGTTCTTAGCGTTGAGCCAGAGATTCAAGAAGCCAAAGTTAAGATCAAACTAATGATCTTTACTTCCTCGGGGCTGGAAGTTTGCCTGAAATGACCTTTAGTGACCCTATCCCAGCTCTCTCATGTCAAGCAGACATTGACATTCACCCACAAATTTGCCAAGAACATTGACATTCTATGAATTTTATGAGCGCGGTTATTCAGACAGTCCCACGCATGATACTTTTGACCTCAGCAAGGAGCATACAAATATGGTGAAAGAGTGTTGATGATAGTGATGCCAAGGTTCAAAGCATAAATCTTCTGCGAACACGATGAAAACTCTAATTGTGCAGGTATTCCATATGCATTATTTTTACTTCTTACTTTGTAGAAATCACATAATGCAGTTTGAATATGTTGTCAATTATGTCTAGCCAAACTTTAGCACTGGTATTTTGTACTGTCCACCAGCAGTATTATAGAAATGCAGATGGAAGGTTCCAGATTGGGAGTTGGGGAAGAGGCCCAAAGTACCTGGAAACAGGAGAGATGGGTGCATAGAGAATGGTTGTGTCCTATCCTAATTTTTCACTCAAAATACCAACATCGAGGCTGATGGATCAGTGAGATGACCGAGTAAGCTTAGGAAGTTGGGTGGACAGTGAAGAGGCCAAAGGGTGTGACACGGTGTGGAGGGTTTAACATCTCAGTATCATTGTCTCAAGATTTCATCGTCGTTGTGTACATATAAGTTTCACATTACGCTGAGATAAAGAAACAACTAATATATACTGGTCATCTTTCTTTTGTTTTTCAAAACAGTAAAGAGAGTAATTGATGCATTTATTGATACATTTATAAAAAACAAGTATATTTTGCCACTGGTGAACAAGGATGTCCCTGTAACCATCTCGCAACCATAATTTGAAATACTACTATTATTTTCTCATGAGAATGAATAGAATAATTGAGAAAGAGTGCTCCCATTGACAGTAACCAAAGTCACAAGATGGATGTTGCTGTGAGAGACAGGTGGCCACAAGAGACAGGTGATCATTACAGACAGGTAGCCATGCTGGGCAGGGCTTGGTCTTTCTCCTCAAGGATATTTTTTAAGCTACCAAAAGATAGATGGTAGAGTAGGCAGATTTCACTGCACTGAAATTCGGCTTGTTTTGATATTTTGAGTTCAATGTTGTTTACAATAAACACATTGCTAGTATTGTTAGTAATGAGTGTTATGTCAGAATTACTGTCTTTTTGTTATTATGCTTTACATCATTTTGTTTTAACATATTTAACATATTTTTCCAGCACAGTATCTAAGGATAGTTGCTTAATTCGTGATGATCTCTCATCATTCATGTTCACATGAGGTGTTAGGGTAGTATGTGGCTTTTTCAAATACCTGTCTGGTTTTCAAAGAATAGCCCACCTTCTGCATTCCCCATTATCTTGTGTATTCTTGAATGGAACAAAGAGAATGCAGTAGATGAATGGCACAGAAGTCATTATCATTTGTCATTAATCATACATCATCTTTATGGCAAATGATGGCATTCAGGGCTCGCCTTTGGAGTGGGAGGAGGATGAACACGTGATAAAGAGGCATGAAGTCACATCAGACGTAATAGTGGCCAATAAACTTCTCTCTCGGGGGACGGTGCACTCGTCATTGACAGACAAATTGTCTGGGGCATTGATTCTGAGTCACTAGCCTTCCTCCATCATGTCAGTCTTGGACCGTCTAGACTCCTGTCAAGTTGTCTCTTTACATTTGTGCACTATTCCGTTGTTGTCATTGCCTCAGAGAGGAGCGTAAGTGTCACATTATATATCATTTTAGAGGGACATACTATCAATGTCAGGGAGAATTCAGGGACAAAATATCATGTCAGAGATCTTCATGGGACAAACTATCAATGTCAGGGACTATCCAGGGACAAAATATCATGTTAGAGATATTCCAGGGACAAACTATCAATGTCAGGGACAATCCAGAGACAAAATATCATGTCAGGAATTTTCCAAGGAACAGGGAGAAACAGTCAGTGTCACGGACAATCCAGTGACAAAATATCATGTCAGAGATATTCCAGAGACAAACAATGTCAGGGATAATCCAGGGACAACACATCAAGTGAGGGATATTCCAGGAACAAACTATCAATGTTGGGGACAATCCAGGGACAAAATATAATGTTAGAGATAGTCCAGGGACAATTAATCAATGTCAGGGACAATCCAGGGACAAAATGTATCATGTCAGAGATATTCCAGGGACAAACTATCAGTGTCAGGGACAATCCAGGGACAAACTATCCTATCAGAGATATTCCAGGAATAAACTATCAATGTCAGGGATAATCCAGGGACAAAACATCAAGTTAGGGATATTCCAGGGACAAACTATCAATGTTGGAGATAATCCAGGGACAGACTATCATGTAAGAGATATTCCAGGGACAAACTATCAATGTTGAGGACAATCCTGAGCCAAAATATCATGTCAGGGACTAGACCAAAATTGCGGAATTCAAACCTATGAAATGTATAAATATCTGGTATGAGGAAGACTGCACACCCAGAATTGACTGAAACACCTTGGGACCACACTTGGCCAAATGGATTTTTAAAAACATCATTACAGAAGTTCATGATGCAAGCAAAGAGTGTCAGATGTACAAAATATCTCACTTGGCATTAGACATGTTTCTATAAAACATGATTATAAAAAGGGGTTCTTTTTGTTACTGTTGACTCTAGTTTGTGGAATTTGACAGAATTTAGACTTTAAATGCCATACTACCATCATATACAGGAACAAGGAATAAGAGGCAATATTCCTTACAGTTGATATCACTTCTTTGTGTTTACTCAGTTGGAACATGTGTAAATACTGAATTTGTTGTACAGAAAAATATCTTTCGTATATGTGGACTGCTATTTATTTTTCTATTCAACTTCATCAAGAAGTGTTCTTTGCGCAGTGAGTTTAATGTTAGTTGCGCTTGGGCACATTACATACAGTGGGTTTTTGATTTAATGCATGTCTCCATCTTCATGACTTAAACCCACATAAAAAAACAAAACTAAGATATGTACTTCTTTGTGTTTCTTAGCATATCTTGAGTTTGCTTTCTATGAATGCACACAGATTCAAGACATAAATCACTCTCTTTTCTTCAGTCTCTTCACAAAGATTTCTATAGAATTAGAAATGGTAATATGAATTTGAATTGAATCAAAAGTGCTGTATATGAATAATGTGTACAGCTGGTTGCAAAGAATGCTGTTGCCTGAATCTGCTATAAAAAAAGATAAATGGTAATAAAGATGATTGAGACTATTAAGAAAAAACTATATATATATATATATGTGTGTGTGTATATATATATATATATATATATATATATATATATATATATATATATATATATACATACATATATGTATATAAAAGTAATTCTAATCCCTCATTATTGTCCAACAGGTATCATGCAGGTCAGATACTCTGGCAAAATATCTCCAGTAAAATATCCTCAGTACATTGCCCCCAATTTTGTATTCATGATATATCGTGTGTACTCTGTGTGGACTCAAGAAAAAATTTGACTTTTGATTCAGTATGAATCCAGCGAGCAATGCAGGCCCCCTTGGTACTTCCCTCGCCATTCCGTGCCGCATGATTCAGCCAATAAGAATACTCATCGACAATTTCGGGCAATTTATTTGCCGAAATTCACCCCCCTAAATGGCATCTTTGTGTGAGCTGCATGCATTCGTCATATGATCACACTGAATAGTGCAGCTTGAATGCTCAAAGGGTACGCGGTATGATTCATGCAAGGAGATTAGCAAGGGGGATGAGAGCTCGATTCCTGCA
Source organism: Diadema antillarum (assembly GCF_040938485.1). Lineage (NCBI taxonomy): Eukaryota > Metazoa > Echinodermata > Echinoidea > Diadematoida > Diadematidae > Diadema > Diadema antillarum. The sequence continues at coordinate 2,182,319 of NW_027270975.1, read as the reverse complement.
GCTAGAGTCAGTCAGATCTTTTCTCTATCATCTCTTTACACGATTGTCTTCTCCAAAGCTCTTACCACTCCAGGCAACCACAATGTATCATGGACAAAAAAATCACTGGTTGATTATGAGGAAGGCCACTTCTGCCTTGAAAATGGATGCACTACTAGCAGCACATAAGTGACATTTTCTAGATAAATAGCATTCACAATTAAAATGCAATATGTTGTAACATTAAATGGTCCTGATTCTTTCAATGTTCTCATAACTCACATGTGGAGTTGATTTGGTCCCATTTTGACACACAAAAAAAAAAACCCTCTTACATAAATTCAGGGCGAGATATAGAACCTGTATAAAGTTGATACTATGTGTAATTCTGTGGTAATGAGGGCAGATGAAATATTGCAAAGACGCTGCTGCATCGCCCTCAATGAACACAGAATAATGTATCTACAGCTGTAGACCAATTACAACATAACCATATAGCTATTGCAAAACTAGGATAATCTTTGATGTAAAATTTGTTCCATGCGACTGTAATGTTAATGTCAAAGATTTATATGGAATATTACAGGAGTTAGGTGGAATTGCTAATGAGGGACACTTGCCTTAAGCATGACCACCAAAAAAAAAGGAACCAAAAAGCTTACCACATAAATACGTATGTTTGTCATAATTATGTGCATTTTTCCAGCTGTACTTGGAGCATTTGCACCATCGCCAACTTTACCCAAGGTTTGCTGAGTAACTCACCTGTTCTCAAACTTTTTTCTGATCTCTGAGAATGCCATCTTGGTTCCTCCACGACTCTTCTGATCGGAGGGGTTACCTGGCAACAGCATATCCAAATCCTCATTCACAATCTCAAGTCCTGTGTGATTCCAGACCAGTACTATCCATATGTACAGGCTGCATCGTCATTCTCGCTGCTATTGTTCCTAGCGAAAGTAGCTGAGCTATGGATTGATCGGGGCCCTATACATTGACACTTGTTCAATGGCCGCTCCAAACAGGGTTTATTTTTTCAACACACTCAAGTTCCCTTTTCCTCTTTTGGGTTGTTTCCCCTCCGAGCTTGATAAAAGTAACACTGAAGCTTGCTAAAAATAATAATTACCAGGACATTAGGTTGCGATTGGTGTACTCCAGTGCTAAAAGTCTTGACATTGTGTGACCTGACTTTGCAGAATCATTTTCCCAGGTTTTACTTTTAGTTAGCATCTGGCAGCTTTGCTCACTCTCTTCTCTCTCTCTTCCCTCATCAAGTCTGGGTATACACAGTGTAGTCAGCCACCAGCCATGCCCCAAGTTGGAAAGCTTCAGTACTCACTTAACCCGGGCATCACACTGACTAATTAATTCTGCAATAACTACACTGTCATACAGCAACGCGGTTTGTGACATTGAGTCGGCGCTACATGTAGTTCTCGGCAGTTAGCAAATACAGGTCTCTCAGTGTCTCATCAAAACATGACTTGATTATTTTACAGCATGCTAATCCCCCTGACTTCAAGGGGTGTTTGCCCCCTCGCTCCAGATCAAAGAATTAGTCAGGCTCAAGGCAGAAGATGTCCCTATCTCCAGGGATGAAGATTTGCCAGTGAGACTCAGCAGCAGGTGTGGCAGTAATTCCTGATCATAAAAAAGAGAAATAGATATTAAAAATCATTAATCAACATCAGACAAGACAATTGAAGTCTCGCAACAAACAACATTCTTTGCACATCATGGATATCATCCACCAAAGATCTGATTCATCATGCAAACCACCGAGGTCTCTGCTAATTTGTAAGTTCCATGTTTTGTCGTCGGTAAGTTCCATATTCTGTCATCAGTAAGTGCAGTCATTCAGAGCATCACTGCCTAATACCAGTTTTGTTTTGCCTCACTTATCAATGAAGGGCACGGATGAATATTGTCAGATGACTTTGGTTCCGATCTTCTCACAAGAAGTGACTTCTCTCGATCCATCTTGTCATTGATGTTGACCAGGGGGATGAGGATGTAACAAACAAATCAAATCTTAAAGTGATGCGAAATGAGAGGAAACTTGAGTGATCACCCAGGATGTGTTCTGACACGTCCGAAGCAAAGTCGGCGGTTTTGTTTTTGATTCCCAAGTGAACAGGATGTTGACCTCTGCAGGATGCACTTCCTGCAGTGACCTCACGGCTTTCTGGCTCCTCCGTTGTTGCATGGTGATTCTGACGCTGCACACTCTCTGTCAAATCGCCACTGTAGACAAAACAGTGCTATCAATAAATCCATTTGCTCATTTGCATTTTGGACAGGAAGTATTACATATTATCCAGGATGATCCAGTCTCTAATCATTTACTCTTCAGATCCTGTTTCAGTCCTGATCGAGAGAATGATGTCCAACTTCTTGAATTGTCTTTCGTTCGCTGATCAGCTTGTGAAATAAAGAAGTCGCAATGAAATGTGCAATATTATGTATTTTAGATATCATAAATAAGAGATCCAATCTTGAGCAGAGTAGATATTAAGCCTATATGATTATGTGGTAAAGTGGTTGGCAAACTTTTCATAGAAGTGCTGCATTTATACCACATTCATGTCAGGATCAGCATTGATATTTTCCCAGGTTTTTCAATTCACGAATAGCACTAGATTCACAAAGATAAAAGCCTTGCAAAATATTTAGCGGGTACAGCATGGCTCTTAATGTGTCACAGCATTGCACCAGGTACCTCAAAGTATACATATCATCAACCAGCATTCCTGTGGTTCGTAAATGAACTATGACACATATCTGTTATTCACCTCATGATGTCGTGCAATGATGGAGTAAATCTCCAGCGATGAATGGGTTAAATAGTCTTCTTCGGCAATCCCAGAAAGAGTTCCATTTCTCGTTAAGAGCAGAATGATGGTTAATCCACTTCATGACTCGTCTATTGCATCCAAACCAGATAAGCCTTGAAGAGACACAATCAGTGTCCACTGCATAAAACATGTCTCATCAAACATTGTCCAAATTTAGTTGGTAATGTTACATAACAGGAAGACAATGTCCACTATACAGTAGGACAACCTTGGCCTCCAGTTTGCCTTAGAAGGGTAGAATATCCGACGGGATGCGTCAACTTGCCGCAAGTTTCCTTTGTGATGAATGCAGACATGTCAGTGAAAACATCCAGCTGTCTTTCAGTGCGATCGTTTTAACTCTTGTGGTGCCAGACATGTAAGTCCACAGGATTTCTGCGTGGATCCACAGGTCATACACACTGTGGCAGCTTGTCGAGGGTTAACTACAGACTTGATGTTTCATTGAGCAGTGATTCCATTGTACAGTAGTAAGGACCTGTAGAAGTGTGACTGACAGTGGGAGATATTAAAGTATCAAATATGGTAGTCCCCTGCAGTGAAAAATTTCCGGGAGTTTTCAGGAGATACCCTCGTTGCTTTAAAACCTGTGATCCAGTGACAGTTCTAGTCTAAACTTGATCACACTGACTTTGTTGGTTGCAGGTTTCTTATATGTATAGTGACAGAGAATTTGGATCATGCCATGTTTATACCACATTGCCCATTCAACTGTGTTAGCAGTACAGTGTGAAATGTCCAAAGAATCTCAATTTTTTGATAATTTTAAAAACAAAGTTTATCAGCAGATACCATCACAAACATGGCCCCTTGTGCGATATAGAAGCATGAAATACTCACGATAGTTTTTTCTGTGAAGGTGGCAATGGGCAAAATGACTGCATATTTGTGTATTATGAATCAAAAGAGTACCCGAGGTATGTTTAGTCAATGCTCACAAAAGATTTCCGACGTGCGCTGAGTGAACGTAGATTTAGCGAGTGACCGCTCAAGGCCTCCTGGCCACTGTTCGTTTGACCATTGTGAAAGTTGCTCAGGGAAAACATGAAAGGAAGCTGGTCAGACTGAATCCTTTTCTATGAGTTGTGGAGAAACACAAAAGTGTATCCACAAATAATGCAGATTTGCATTTGTGAGAATGATACAGTTCACTGCACGTGGGTTCAGCTGAGAGAGAAAGAGATTGAGACAGACAGAGATTAAACCGAAGCTTTCCCCTGTCTGTTTTAATCTGTGTATCAACCACGAAATCCAGTAGCTAGTTTACTGGAAATATTTTTGTTGATTTTAACAATAAGTATGTTTTACACAAATGAAAACATAGCATCATAAGTCCAGTTGTACTTCTTCACTGTTCTACTTCAGACTCACTGTCTACTTTGGCTGCAAACAGTAAGCTGATACTTTGCTGAGTGAATTCTCACCATTATCAATCCAATATTCCTCTGCATTGCTCTAAATAGAAACTCAGAAGGCCAGATTCCACATACATGTAGGCGCTTCTGTCCCATTATGTTTTTTTTTTTTATTTCATAATGTTTTTTCCATTGGATATGAGGAAGAGAAATGATCTTGAAAATAGTAAAGATGGATCTACGCCACTTGCCATTTCTTCTTAATACATAAATAAAGACATTTCCCCACCTGCCCCAGATTACGATCAGTGTACCAAAATAGCACACAGCACTCCGCACATCAGTTTCTATATTCTGCCAAACAGGCACTTGTCGCTTCCATATTTGAAACTTTCATCCATGAGCTACTATCCTAGCGTGACTCCACAGTAATCTAGTCCACACATGGCAAATAAAGGTAGCGAACTATCTCTAATGTTACCTCATTATGTAGACATTCGGTGATATGTCGAAATTTGGCGGACAAACGCCTCCATAAAATCCTGAGAGGTGCTTGGGTGCTAAGAGATTCCGGCTAGAGTGCAAGGCAGATGAGGACATGCTACGACATATTATGGTGGAATAAGACTCATGGGGAGCGAAAGAACTGGAGTTCTGTCAAGGACATGGTTGGTATATTTGTGGTTCCAAGGGAACTCCAGACCTGGCAGTTGACATTGGGGTTCATCTTAACCCTGTAGGCGCCGGGCTCGACTCGGTGGGGGAGGTTGATCCATCGTGGCTTTATAAATCTTCCGGTCTTGACTTTGACCTGCATCTCGTACAGTTGTAGTTCAAATCACTGTGGTCGTCATTAGGGTGTGGTGGTAGGGTGTGGAGTAGAGTGAGAAAGTTGTAATGACCATGGTAGAAACATATGGTGATGTCTCTTCCCTTCTCCCTCTCTTACTTCCTTTCTTCTATCTATCTCTCTCTCTTTCTCTCACAAGCTCAAGTGATAGATAGAATTCTCTTTCTTTATATCTTTCTCTCTCTGTCTTTCCATCTTGATGTGGCATATCAGATGAAGCTAAGGAAGAGTGCTTTCAAACTTCACCATTGTTTCCATGCAGGGTTAATGCCCTTTGGTTTTCAGAGTGCATGCTCACATGAACATTTTGCATCCTCCCAGGGTATGTTCTCCCAGAGTTTTTCCAGGGTTTCCCAGAACTGCTGCTTCTTTTTTTTCAGGCATCACATGACTTGGCAATGACAATTTTCAGGCACAGTACCAGGTAACCGACAGCACTATCCCATGAAGCATTCCTCGATTTGATATCACTCATGTTATAAAAATACTAAAGGAGTTTGCGGAACAAAGCTGTGAACATCTCAACTTAATCTGCTGTGAAATAAAAGCTGTTGGGAAATGAGACAAAAGACATTTGAGCAACATCATCAGCTGCATTATGATCATAGGTCCTCAAATAGGAAAGTATTTTCGTTGTGTCTGTAGATTGTCTTCATGTACATGACTTCTTTCCTGATTCAGTTACCATGGCAACAGCATTGTAGTTCAGCACCAACATCACAAGTTGTCATTGAGACTCTGCCGAATATGTTGCCATTTAAGGTTCCAAAAGATTTGTCCAAAATGAGGCTGGAGTTTGCATCTTTCATTCTAAGGCTGTGGGAGTTCTTGTGTAAGTTCTGCTGATGGTTCATAGGGCATGCCACTGTTCTATAGATGACCAATGATTTTTGTTAGAACTCCAAGGAATCCATGTGTTTGATGTGCATTCACTGATTGAAGTAGCTCTTGAGTACCTTGCTCCCTTCAAGAAGTAGCCAAGCTGTGTGTGAGGCTTTAAGTTCTCTATTCATGACTCATTCCACCCAAAAAAACATTGCAGGTTAAAAATAAAAAATGATGCATACAATGATGCATGCACACAAAAACGAAAATTGCTGTCAGAGACTATGATATCAAGTGTTGAATACACACCGAGATTGGAAAGTTCCCAGCTTGCAGTCAGTGGAGTAGTTGGTGGTGTTTTTTTTTTCTTTGCCAAAAGATAGAGTCAGCAGGGTACTACCAGGTACATGAGCTTCATATGATACCTTAGTTGACTTTCACTCAGTGCGTGGTCCTCACAAACAGGCAATAAGTAGAACCAGAGGCAGTACTACTACTCACAAAACACACTATCAGAGGCGTTTAGCCGGGGAGTTACAAAGCAGGGAAGGCAATATATCCACATTGTGAGTGGCACAAAACATGTTGACATCGACTTCAAGTCGGGCGGGAGTTAAAAGCCCGGTATTGACGGTGGCTTCCAGGCACCGCGCATGATTGAGTATGAATGCCGGGGTGCCCGATTCATGGGTGCAACATTCCAGCGAATCGTGTGAAGAAAAAACAAAGAAATCATTGCTGCCCTAGTTGTGCGAAATCAAGAAATCTACAACTCAGATTACAAGGGACTCACCTATAATCCACATGCATGTTCCCTCTCTACTTGTTGAAGTTCACAACATTGATAAAGCTTGCCAGTATATAAACTGTGCTTGGAATCTACAAGTACACCAGTCTCAAATGTTTGGTTTTCTGTCCCCGCATGTTTACATGCACCCTGCCACCCCAAAATTGGTTCCAGGAGAAAGCGGCCCTTTACAGAGCTGAGGAGTTAAGCCCACTAATTCTGTGTACACCACTTTCTGTCTATTTGTCATGCAGGTCATATCGTTTGTACACGTTGTAGTCCAATAGGCTGAAAACAGACCACCCCTATCACTATTTACGCTTGGATTATTTCAAACAGACCATGTGAAGAATTGTTTTCATCAACAATAGCACAGACATGCATGAGAAATACTGCAACAATTTCATATTTTCCATCATATCTATTTTCCCCAAATGAGATTTGACCATGATTTTTTAATAAACTTGTCATCATAGCATTGGGTTAAGATCATGAACAATGGAGTCTGGTATTATAGACTAGATATTAATGGGGGGTGGCCCGTGGCAATTTCATTCATGCAAAATTTTGCTACGCTCCATTTATGACTCCATATGATTTGTTGCTAGGTAGTGTAGTATGGTAGAAATGGTGATGCATTCCTCAATCTCGTCCTGCTGCTAGGCAACTATGCCTTTATCCAGGACTATCGGGATATCTTGGTGCAAATTTACTTTCTTTGCTTGTCATAAACTTGTGAGACATCAGGTATTGCTGCAGAGTCGCTGGAAAAGTAATCATCATTTAACTCAGAGAATAGCACCAAATAATATGAGCTGCCCTCCACAGGCATTTGCATAATTTATTTGTAAATTTTGCAGAGCTGCTGAGGAATATGTTAGTATGTCAGCCACACTTCCATACAATGATATTCTTTCCCTTGCAGTATAGGGTCTTTTTTTATATTGTTTATATGTGAAGTCTGACAATATTCTATCTGAATGAATCTTTAAAGGGACTGTACAGTACTGGTTGAGGTAGGGGTTCATGTTTTGAACATTGCTAAGTGAGATATTGAAAAGCCTCTTATGAAATATGAAAGAGCATGTAATTTTAAGAAGGATTCAATGTTTATTTGATGAAAATTGGTTTTCAAATGGCTGAGATATCCAAAAAAAAAAATGCTAATAATAAAAGGCGACATGCCACAACTTTATTAGGATCTCTTTGTTTCACCTTGTTTTTGGATATCTCAGCCATTTCAAAACAGATTTTCATCAAACAGAAATAATCCCATTAGAGTGAACTGCATGTATTTTCAGAAACAAGACAAGAAGAACTTGCAAGTTTTTTATAGTTTTTGCTATTGTGGTGAAACCCTGATAAAAGAATGAGAGCCATAAATGTAGAGCTTGAATATAGAGTAATTAGAGCTAAAAATCTGGTGTTTATTAAAGCACCAAAGCTAAATTAGATACGACAGGTGCGTACATGGCTAAAGATCCTTTGAGGATGAATTGAGTAGCACAAGGGTTGTTTTCCACATTACTGCCTTCCACCTCACAAAGTCTTCCAATTACAGTGAGGAAGTGAGTTATGTTGTCACGGCGACAAAGCATCCCATTTTTTTGACGGGGAACATTAATGAGTAAGGTTAATGAATGATGCGAATGATGAGAGGCGCTGTCTGATCTTATCTGTCGCCTAATCTGTGTGATGCAAAGCAGAAGCGAAAAATGTTTCCCCTTGAAATACAGGTGTGTACCTGCAGGGCAGTTATCCTTGTCAAACTGTCATCGAGAATGTTATCTTGATTATCAATAATGTGCCGATGAACTCTGTGCCATAAATAATGTGCCAATGAACTCAGCAAAATCAGTTTATCCCCCACACTCTCACAGCATAGCATAGCATGCATATTCAAAAAGTGTGCAATTTATACAGTAAAGGAAGATCAGAAAGCCTCTTTGATGACCATACATGAATAATAATAATAATAATAATTGCATTTATATGGCGCTTCATACTGATGTTTCTAAGCGCACTTTGCTACTCATACAAATAGATTAGAAAACACAATAACATTAACAAAATCAGCATTAACAGTCCAAAAGAAGAAGAAAGAAAAGAAAAGAAAAGAAAAATACATATGATACAATGGTACAATAATTGATAACTGTGTGTGCCTCCAGGAGAAAAAAAAAACAAAAAAAAACATGAACCTTCATTCACTGTTTTCAAAATGTTTTATGACAGACAGATTGATATTATCTAGAATTATTTGTCAATGTGATGGGAAAGTACATGCATTTAATCCTTCCCTTCAGACTAAAGTTGGTCTTAATTTTTCTGTTGAGTAGGGCCTGCTTTTGTTCTGTTGCACTCACCATTGCCTGGATTTAAAGCATAATGTAAATGTAAACTGGTGATGGTTAAAAAGTAACCAAATATGAAAATTTGGAATAATCATTTGCAAAGATTTCTATTTTGTCATAGGGGGTGAAATATTGGAAAGTGTATGAAGCTCTGTTAGTGAAGGCTGCAGACTAACTTATTAATGTGTAAGCTTGCATGTATAGGCTTGTCGGCTGTGTTATGACACATACATTTTTCATGTCAAAGGGTTGATCTTCAAGGAAATTCTTGTTCAAATCTTTATTCCTAAAAATGTCAAGCTGTTTCTGATTTTATGTATCTGATAAAGGAAGCCAGAGCTTTGCGATATCTTGCAGATTTTTGTGCTCCTTAAGAAGATCTCTGAGCTTAGCTTACGAGTCAGTGTAGGAAGCCTCCTGTCACTTCTCAGTCTTTGAAAGGAGCTAGCTTTGAGATAGCTTACTACACTTGGCTTAAAGTTAAAGCTTGATAAAATGATGCATATGTTTTTAGTTTGTTGTCTACTCAAACAGTGTATTATCCTTTTCATCTATGTTACTTTTATAATACTCTCTACATATCTATTCAGGCACTCTCTCCTTCTCTTTCTTTCTCTATTTATGTAGTATGTGCACTTTATATAACTATATACCATATATTCATATCTTGTTCCATATACTTTCTCTCTATATATCTATAAACCTGTTTATCTTTCTCTTTATATTTGTATCTATCTCATTTTTATTCTATTTTGCACACCTCTCCCTGTCACCATTTCTCCCCCTCTTCCCCCTCTTCCTCCTCTTCCTTCACTTCCCATCGTCTCTTTCTCTCTTTCCCTCACCCCAAGTTATTATCTATCACCACTTTTCAGGTGTGCCGATGAAACAAGGATTTTTTGGTAATTGAGTCTTTGCATAACAAGAACAAGTCCTTCAGTCATATTTCCTTGACTTGTTATTTTCACCTCTCTACCAGACAGCTGTTTGGCAGAACTATACTTCTTTAATTTCTTGGTTATGAACTGAAAACATTGAATTCCTGTTTTGAAGCATTGTCTACAAGCATGAATGATATGTTCCTGTTACTCCAATGTCTTCCTGAATCACTTTCAGCACCTTGTGATGTTTATACTATAATTCATTCAGAAATGTATGTACTTTTTATTCAGAGGTACTTGCTCAATGCTGATGCAGCCCTCAATCACATTCCATTTATTGAGCTGTGCAACATTTTCTCACAAAGCCCTCTGTTCAACCATATGCATAGCCACCTCCATCAAATACTGGTTGTATCTGCCTCTCATACCATATATGTTCATTTCGTTAAATCTGTTCACTAATGCCTTATTCATGCAATCCATTTATCTATATGTTCATATTCATTCCTATACGTATGTGGTTGTTAACTTTTCTCAAAGTTTTTCATCTTTGATTCTCTCCTCAACCCAGGTTTGGGCCTTCTCTGCTTGTCCATCCAAAGTGTCCATGGCATCCCAGCTCTGAACATCTCTACTGGGGTCAACTTCCAGTGGCCAGTCCTCAGAACTGACCTCTTTGACCAATATACACTCGGTACGACTCATATCTACGGAAAAATTATGTCTGCTAGCCTGTAAAGCGAAATAGTTTAAGAATGTACTTAATACTTGATGAGGTAATCCCTCTTGCAGCTCCAAAAAGGTAGACTGGGATGAATCATAGAGGTAGTGTAGGTAATCCTGAGGAAACATAGTTTATACTTACTTTAGAGTTCCATTGAAAACATACATTTCTAATGTGTGTAAGATGGTCCATAAACTTTCTTATGTCACTTTCAGTGTCAGCTACTTGAAACTTTGTGTCCATTTTAAACTTAATTTCTCTCCAAAGAATAATAAAACATATTTCAGGCAAACAAACTGTTGAAATCTCAAGCAACTTGTATGTGATATTGTTTTGTTATGTTGTATTACTGTGTAAACTACCTCAATTCGGCCTTGTTAGGCTGCCATGGTAGTTATCTTTTAAACCATGAATAAATAGATAAATAAAAATAAATAAAAACTGAACATAATTTGTACCAGCTGCAAAGTAGTGTTATATATAGCATGGAAATATGATTTATGCAAACATTTTTGCCACATGTTATTTTTAATGAGTCTCACTGATACAGAATAGATTGTCATCTGTCACATTTTTGTTCATTTTGTTTAATTTAAAAGCCTGTTTATTGACACAGTCAGATCTTATGCAACCAGTTTTACTAACATAATATCTCTCAGCAGCAAGTTGCTGAGGCTTGCTTGACATATAGCCATGACTAATGGACCAGTCTGCTGACATATTCATATTTTATGTATACTTTATACAATAGAAAAAAAAAAGATGTTTCTGACTACCAGAAAGCTTGCCAAAGGATTGCTTGACATAGCAAAGACTTATGGATTCAAACTAGATTTCACAATTTTGATACATGTATTCAAGATACAAAGTAAATAGATGAAATGAATAGCTTGTATCCATAGCCCCATGGATGATATATCCATAGATTGATATATCCATAGATTTGAATATATACATTCCTTACTCTTTGGTTTCTGTGTAAAGTAATACCCAACACAAACTTCAATCCAGTCCATTAAAAAGAGTTAGATGTTTGATAGACTAACTGATGTGTAGAAAACGTCGAGGTCATTGACCTAATGGCCACAGAAATTTCTCACCTCAAAGCTTCTTCATTATCTTTCCTGCCTTCTTGCGGTCGGTCCCATGAGCAATTTCTTCACCCAAACTATCCTCTCAAATGTCAGTAAGAACAGGTAATAGTGTCTTCCACTTTCACTTTCAGTGTCATCTCAGCAAATTGTGGGATATTTTTGGTCCTAATAGTCCCTATCATTCGATGGCACGTGTTTGAAGTCAGCTCACAAGGTGTCAGTTCATTGTCAGTGCTTGTCAAGTTTCCCCAGGATTCCTCTAACTAAAGTCTACCCAGTTTCAAGGCCAATTAGGATCAGAATTGTACCTCCGCTTTGCACCCATAATTTGTTCGGCAGACCAACACAGCCCTGAGCTATAGGATGTCAGTCATAGTGGGTTTTGACACAAGTACATTCAGTGTAGATTGAATTCTTTTTGCCTTGGAATCAGGAGCAGATTGATGATAAATGAAAGTGTGAGTGATCAAAACTGTCTCAGCTGTCGAGGATAATTTGGTTTTAAAACAAACCAGCAACCATTTGTCTTACCCGTTGAGGACAGGCTGATTTTGCTACAACACGCTTTTCCCATAGACGCCTGCCCGAGTATACTCGGGACTCGTCATCAACGGATTAACACATCAGGCAAATTTGTCTAAACATAGTTCCTTACAGTTAACATGGCAAACATCAGTTTGCTAGGGGGAGTTATAGTGGCTTAGTGGATAGCCTCACAGACTCTCAAACTTGAGGTCGCTGGTTCAAGTCTGTTGTCAGCAGTGATAGCATCCTTTGCCAGGGCACTTTGTCCTCATTACCTACTTCTTCAGAGGGAACTTACGGTTGGTTGCATGCTTACACACATTTAATCACTTTCTTTCTGTGGCCACAGGCCATGAATTTAAACTCATACTGAACCCATATTCATTTCTTCAGTCTTCTGGGAAATTAATGCTTCCTTTTGAATCCATTTTGTCTATTTCTATCAGGGTTTTTCTCCTGAAGGATGAAATCATGACATGAAATAATAAAAATGTCTATCAGTTCCCAAGTATAACTGGAATGAGTCCAGATTAGAATAATGCCAAGTGGCCTGGGAAGAATGCTGTCATGTCTTGTTGCACATGATTGTGCTTGGGAGAAAATCATGTCCAAGTGGCAATAGAGGTTGTCACTTCATAACTATTAGTATCTCATGCAAGATGTGTTCATAATGTGAAAAAGTCCAGTTACCTGCCAAATAAAGATTCTGACAAGTAGTAGGGAAGTACTAAACAAGCATCTATTTTCCAAGGCTAAGATCATTCTGGGGATACATTTTATTTAGGGACACTCTGCATCATACCAGTTGAACCCAGCAGACAGAAAGAAGTTCATAGCTTTCGAGAACAACTAGTAGTCAATTCAAACATAGCAAATCATTTAAAACTGCCAAGCCACCAAAAATTAGGGCATCACACATAAGACCAGGTAAATTTTCTCCTATCAACAGTTCCTATTACATCAGGGGTGGGAGGATAACTTCCCATCACTTTGAGAGCAATAATGATGAGGGTGATACTCTGTAAATCATTAGGCCAGTAACATGACAGACTGTTCCCTCTTCTTCTTTTTTTGCATGAAATATCATCTTCAGTAGTCAGTCCATTTATTGAAAATGACATTTATTTGTAAACTTTGTGTCACATCTTTGAATATTTTCTTCATACATAATCTTCCCAATGACCTTTGTATTGTACATTCTCATAATGATGGTTAACAGAGAATTGAGGGCTTTATCAGGGGATAACCATTACATTAGATAGTTATGGAAGTTGTAGCGGTGATGGCAGCAATCAGCTGTAGATTTTATAGATGGCATAATACGGCAGTGTTGTCTCTGTCAGAGACTGGAAATGTAAGAATTCGGGAAAACAAGTACTAGATGAAATGAATGCTGTGCATTGTTCCTTCAAAGTAAAGTAGTTTTGTGAGGCAAAAACCTTCAAAAGTACGTGAAATAAGAATTCAGCTCTTTTATTGGGAAGTCATATTTCCTCTCTATAGCAAGGATTTGGTTTTATAAAGCACATTTGCAAATGCATGTTATTATTTTTTTTTTTTTACAAGAGGAATGGTTTCCCAGGTCCTTATGGATTTGCATATCAGCTCATAATGACATATTATATGCACACAGTGAAAATCTTGTGTGTTGGTAAGTTATGTTTGATGTAGTATAACACTGAAAAATATTAGTTTGTGTGATACAGAATTGTTGTTGTTTTCATTGTGTGGGGGTTTTTTTCTCTGTCTAAATATGTCTTTTATAAAGATTCGGCCGACCCCATCATTCTGCGCCCCAGCCTGGTCAGTCGGCCAAGCCTTCCACAATGGCTGAAGTTCGTTCAACCCGATGCGAGCTCGGACGGGATACTCTATGGCACTCCCGAGGAAACCAACGTAGGAGATTTCGATCTGGAGGTGTGTATGCTTGCCCCTCAAACATCTCTCTTTCTCTCTCTTTCTGCTATGATTGCTTCCACTTACACATCCCTTTGAAATTGACACACCTGCAGTAATTTCTTGTCTAAGTTCAATCTCTCTTGTTTCTTTAGGCAAGCAAAAATATGTTGTCGTGTTTTTGGGGAAGGAGATCCATAAATGAATAATCCCCCTCACCCTTCCCGACATTCCAAGGGAATATGATATTAATCAGTTAAACACCCAATCGGCGTATCAAAGGTCATTCATAGGTCTTCCAAGACATGATAAAGGAAATGCCTGGGATTGGGATATGTGGTCAAGTTCTTTGCAGTACCCATACCCAAGAAAACACTGCATCTTATTTCTATTTGAATGTCAATGTATTCCTTTTGATTTAAAGTAAACATACTTTGTTTGCTACTTAATTGGTTTACTCCCCCCAGAGATCAGTTCTTATAAAAACATGCATAAAATTTCAATCTGCATACAGTATGGTAATTTTTAGGGCAATTGCTGAATGTTGCTTTGAGAATGATGGCAACTAATTTTAGAGATGGGATTCCTATTTGGCTACCTCCCAATTTCCATCTAATTCAAGCCATGGATGACTTCTGGTATCAATAAACATGACAAAGTCCGGTTTGGCATTTGCTTGGGAATACATCCCACTGTCTTTTTCCCTCCTTTGAATACTCAAAGCATCCTTTATTTCTGATAGGTCTAAACTTAGTAGTTTGTCAGTGGTATCCAATTTCATTTTGACACTTAATGTCACATCGTTTTGTGGCCGTACTGCTGGTACTTGCATGCTCAGGAAATTGCTTTTAGGTAATTAGTTAATTATTGCTTCAGTTTTTCACCCACATTGTGTATTTTTTCATAAGCGGGGTCATTTTTCATCAATGTCAGCCTCATTTTTTTTTTCTTTGTAAAGGCAGTTGGAAGGGCCAAGTTGAGGGAAGGCCAAGTTTGAGAGAAGAAAAGGAAAAAAATGTCAATCTGGTCCATTCCAGGCCAGTAGACAAACCCAGGGTCCTGGTAGGTGATGTC
Organism: Diadema antillarum; assembly: GCF_040938485.1. Taxonomy (NCBI): domain Eukaryota; kingdom Metazoa; phylum Echinodermata; class Echinoidea; order Diadematoida; family Diadematidae; genus Diadema; species Diadema antillarum. The sequence continues at coordinate 2,167,117 of NW_027270975.1, read as the reverse complement.
AACTTTGACATTTGGGCCCCTCCCACTTGTACATCTCTCCAGGAAATGGAGATACGTGGCATGGAAGGGAGAATCTTTCATCGGTCCAAAGGAAATGTTTTGTAAATGATGTCACAGATGCAACAAGGGCCATACCCACCAAAGTTCTCACAAACCTCTCAATGCACAGGTCAAGCTCAGATTCTTGTTTTTTTTTTGTGATGTCTCAGCTTTCATGAGAATGATTACACATGTATTGAAGATTGAATTATAAATCAAAGATGAGGTAAAACATATTACTTTATCGATATGGTCAATTTTCTCTGATTTATTTTCTTATACTTCTCTAGCTTTATTTATTTATTTTTTTTTTTTTTGGGGGGGGGGAATTGCAGATAAGAAATGTCGGTGATCCCCTGTTAGCAATTAAAGCCAGAGCAGTGGAACTAATGATGTAAGCAAAGTCTCAAAAATTCAGATTCAGACGGTTTGATAATCCCGCCATATGAAATTTGTTTGCAGATTAAAATCTGGAATTCCTTCCATCCCAGGGCAGGCTTCGTCTAGCTTTAGCAGTTACCATGGCAACACTCTTCTTCCTCCTCCTCATCCTTTATTAATCCATCCCCTAAAAGATGCCACTTGTGGAGGAAATACAGGGTATCTTGTCTCGGTCAAGCTGGATATTAAATTAGAAACTCCATGTTATTCCCCTTTTCCCAGCTGTTGACAGATTTTTAAGCCCCCTAGACTCGTCCACCACAATATTTGTGTTGCTGTTGTTGTTTATCAAAATCAAGTGTTTAGACGTATATTTGCCAGCCTTATGTAATTGCTTTGTATTTTTGTATATTTTTTAAGGAAATTTGCACACGCCATCTTCTGACTTCTTTACTTATTAGCACAACAGATGCAAGACAATTGCATTGCATTCATTTTAGGGTAATGTGAGTATCGGTGACCTCAAATCTTTGAAAAAAAATACCCACTAAATTCATGCCAGGAGCAAAAATATATAGCTTTCTCACAGTTTGATTATATTAAAAGAATATTAAGTCATTAACCCTCCTAAACTTTCTTTTTATTTTTATGATTTTACTCTGTTGGAAATAGATCATAGTTTCTGTGAATAGTAATTTCATTAGTTCATGTACTGTAGCTTATCTGGCAATACATCGTAATTTGGTTTGTTTGTTTTTTTTTAGTGAACATTGACACTAGAATTGATTGTAGCAGGTCATGTTGAAGTGTTTAGGGGGGACCAGCTTATAGAGGAAAGGTTAAAATCTTTAATAACTTTTGTGGATGAATTAAATGATTTCCAATGTGGCAACTGAAAGAGGAATCAGTGAATATTTTATCTCGTTTTACTGATTGAACTGAGACATAAGGCTATGACGAAGAACATATGACAAATGTGACACAAAGTCATATTCCAGGAAGGAAGATATGACAGAAGTTTTCATCCGGATGATATTAAAGCGTCCATTTGTGGGAGCCAAGTTATGAAGTCATGATTCCAATTAAGTGGATTAAAGTTTGCAGTCTAGATGAGATAAAAGAGGATGTATGACTGGAAAGAGGGGTGTGCGAATCGCTCTGCCATATACAATTGATGAGAATGGTTCATCTCCCATGGCGACCGCATCCTTGACTCTGATGATGACGATGGGTTGATGGTTGTTGTCAGGGAGAAAGAGGAAACAAAAGTGCCTCTCGGGAAATGAAGTCAAGTTTTTTTAGGTCACAATCATGAGATTCATATGTCAGAAAGAACATCACAAAGGACACAGAGGGTTTACGTAGATTAAGATTCCAAGAGAGATTCTATTGGATTTGAAAAGAGCATTTTTTTTAAAGTCACAAAGCTTAAGATTTGTTGGGAAGGAAGAGAAAAAAGCTATTGATAGCAGTCATAAGAATATGAAGCATCTACCAAATGTGACATCCTTAAGCTCTCTTGGCAGAGTATGAAAAGTTGATGATTGATATGGTCCAAAGAAATGTGATTAAAGATGCAAAGTGTTGTGTTCTTACTGTCATGAGTTTAGTTTTGTTTTGTTTCAACTCACTATTCTAAATAGAATTCAAACTTTCTTCACTTGATTTATCAGTACTTATGTAGAACTCTTGATAAAAAGAAATGGTGCGGATAAATAGATTTTGAGCATGTCATGAAAGACAGCTGACAAACTTAAAAGATTGGACTTAAAGATTGGTATAATAAAAATTTGTTATACAGCTTGTTACTTTGATATAACATGTGCAATTCAGCCCCAAACTGTGGGACATGATTTTGAAATAGTGAACCTCATGTGCTATGAATTGATTTACATTAAGATGACATCTTTTCACTCATCTTCTTTTGTCCATAGATCATCGCTCTGAACACAAAGACCTATGAGAGTTCAAGGATACTGAGTTCTCTCTCCGTCCAGGAGAATCCAGGTATGAAGTTGATCCTTAACCCTTTCTGTGTCAGGGACTTTGTAAAGTGTGTACAGTGCTATGGGGTTTTCTCTGCCAATTGGCACTCAGAATACACAAAGGATTAACTCTTTATGTGCCACGTTTGCATGCCGACTCAGTCGACGACGTGCCAACCTTGCATATTCTGCTCAAACGCATAAACCCGCCCAAACCAATCAATAAATTGCCAAATGCCACAGTGCAATGAAGACATATCGTGCGATTCCATTCCTGTAACATGTAGCTTGCATTTCATGTGGTGATTGACTATCAAGCAGTGTTTCCTCCTTAATTTGAGAGCAAATTCTAAGCGTCTGCAACAGTTTTGTGTAAAACAGTCATGTCTCTTCAATAATGTAGCTACTGGTCATTGAAGGAAAAAACAATCATAGATTTGTCATACAATTTACATCAAAGTAATGCTTAGCATTTTCTATACAACTTTGCTCATTATATGCCTAGGGTAACAAAAATGTATAAAAGTTACATTGAGTTGGATAACAGAATGTTTTTTGAAAGCATGACTATGTTGCAGTCTCAGAATAATGTGGCACGCAAGGGGTTTACACCATGGCACATAAGGAGTTCGAGAAGAATTTGAAGGTTCTACCCTATACCACCCTACACTGTACATGCAATGCCCACACACATCACACACACATACACACACCCCTAAAATGAATTTGTAGACTCAGCTTTTTGGTAGTTCTTTTTTTTCTCTCTCTCTTTTCACTGTTTATTAATCTGCTATGTCGAGCAATTATGGAAGATACAATTGGGTTGATATTGACATCCATGAGGATGAGAGTAATGTGAAAGATAGATATTTTAAACTGAAATTTGCAAGGATTTGACATCACATTGATATGTTCCTTTGAATACATGTTTTTGGTTGCAGTTTCAATGAATGAAATGGTTTAAAGTACGAGGAAATTGCAAGACCCAATATCACTTCGTTTAGCATTGGCTTTATGATGGTCTTGGCTGCAGGAGAAATGAACAAAGAAAATGAAATGTGTGTGAGATACTTAAATTGTTGCTTTAGGCATCATTTTGAAAGGAGTGGGATCATTAGACCTACTGAAGTTGTATGCACCAGGCTTGAATTACTCTTCTGCTGATTGAATAAAGAAAAAAATGAGATTTTAGGATTATTTACAACATTTACTTCAAGCATAAATGGGAACCAAAATGTGTACATTATTTACAAATATGCTATCTACATTTCAACAACAACTACTGTTCAAAAGATTTGTCAAGGCTATTTGTATCCAAACTGACCAAATGGGCAACTTCCATAGTTTGTCAAACTATCCACAGGAAATCAAACATGAAGTATGTCATGTTTATCTTGTCTAGACACGAGTCTCAAATCCTTTCCTAGCATAGGGAAGGAAAGAAGGTAGGAACTGTGGCCCACTTTGGTACTTAGGCTGATTGCTTGAGGTCAGAGCATATGTGACCCGCTACAACAAAATGATCCTAAAGTCGGGTGAGGTCAATTATTTGAAAATTGCATGGCATAATTCCCTAATCTTTCTGCTTTAAATTGATATATAACACATCTCATACAAATAATCGGCTGCGGAGATATCGATGTTTAAAAGAGAGCAGGTCGAGACTTCTGAGAAATCACTGTTTCGAGGAAAGCGCCCTAAAAGTTCTCCTTGCGACGCAATCATGATCAAGGGACACGCAAGTCAGTATTCACCTCCGGACAATAGAAGGTAAGCCCTAGCAACCCCCGAAATGCTCATTCAAACACAGCGTCGGCGGTCTCCTCACCGACCAATCAGTGACCAGGATGCCAGGAGAAGCGGCTGGGCATAGCGTACCCCGCCAGCACGCACCGGTCGACTGGGCAGTGTGCGAGCTTCACGCTTCGGTTAGCGGCAAGCAGCAAACTGACCAATGAGATCACTCTGGTCGTTGTTAGGGGCGGAGCCTATGTGTGGCGCTCAATCCAGATATTCGAATCAGTTTCTGCTTCGTTGAAACGCCAAAAAACATGGCCTAGAAAAACGCTATTTTTTGGTCTTTCCTTTCATCATTTTCCTTCAAAATTTCGACAGATGATAGAAGACATGTCAGACTCTAATAATATGTCAAATTCAGAAAATCGTAAGTTTTGACCAATTTTGATGCTCTGACTTCAAACTCAATTTTCACGGCTCCGACCTTGCGCGACTTTAGGACCATTTTGTTGTAGCGGGTCACATATGTTTGTTTGCAGATGAGCCATTTTGAAGATCCCAAATTAAATCAAAGTAAATCTAAATGAATCTGCTCCAAGCAGGGTGTACAAATGTATCTTATTCTAGTGGAAATCTTAATGTAAATTCTAGTCGTATGCATATCATGGATGTCTGTCTGCACACAGCTTACATACATTACCTGATATCTGTGAAAATCAAAATTTGCATGTTTGTTCATGTAACAGCAATGAAATAAGAATCACTAATATGATATTAGTTCCAACAAAGAGTCACAAGCTTTACTCATACACAGCACTAACATACAGCTTTCATTGTCTCTCAGAATTAGAAGAAGTCATTTCAGTTCAAGAATATAATATTGTCACATTTGTCATCAATCCAGGAAGTATTCAGAATCCACCCCTTGTCCAGAACTAAATTCTACCTCTTCCAAATTTGGACCAGTCTATGGTAGCTCTAAAGCTGTTGAACTTTTCTTTTTCCTCCCTTAGTTGTCAATGCAGGATGTATTAAGTATCAGGTCCATTGACCAGAACTGAATTCCACCCTTTCCAAATTGGGATTGTTCTATGGTGGCTGTAAAGGAGCCATACATCAGCAATCAAACGTGATATCACCGTTGACATGATCTGACTGGGAGTGATGTGATTCACTCTAACTGCCTCAAAAGACTCCAGCAAAGATTATGACTTCTTTTTTACTCCCTGTAGGGTACAGGGAGTGGTTATACCCTCAACTTTCAACCAGTGACACAGTTTTTCTCTTGTTGCATATGTCAGTTATTGGCATTATGCATTAGTCATTCGTTCTTTTCCCTCAGGGGAGCAGATGTTGTGTTTTGCTTTTAACTCAGAGTGTTCAGTCATGTGTTGATGATGGATCTTTTGACAGTTTCAATGACGTTACTGTCAAGGTAGAATATTTGTACGGAGACATAAAACCGAGAAGATGTTGCAGTGCTCTGCAGGGGATTTTCAACCCTCTGTGACTTTTCTGCTATCAGAGAGTATGGTTGTGGTACATTTCTTTGTGACCTAGAAATTTAGAAGAGTCTTGCTTCCTCCAGATAACATTAATTTTTTTCCCATTTTGTATAAATAAGATATGTACAGTCAACCTTTTCATACGCATTTTACACAAATATGGATTAATGCATTCTCTTTCTTTAAGATGACTTGCTTTGAATACATACAAAGCATAAGGTATTTTCAGATGCTCCATAAATCTTTCATGAAGAAGGATAAAATGAATATTGCTTTTATTATTTCATTCACATGTTCATATATTCAATGAATGTATGTGTATGTGTACATAAGCATTATATCATACAGGTTGTGATACATTCTATGTACAGTTTTTATATGTGTGCTTGTATGTAAGCAAAATGAATTAAAAACTCTTTTGATATTTACTTTGTGATTGTTTCATATTGTACACAGCCTATGGAATACAGTTTTTGTAGGAAGTTGCATTTGACTCATTGAAACAATATTTTTTTTCTTTGTTTTCTATGATTTTAAAAATGTTTATTGTTTTGCAGTGTCCCCAGCGGTCTTGAGTAATTTCTTCGTCTCCAACCAGAACGTGGCAGACTTCCTTTCTACCCAGGTTCAAGAGGACTTTCTAGCTGTGGTGGCATCTCTCTGGGGTCAAAGGTCAGGCCTCGTCATTCAGTCCCTGACATCGGCCAAAGACTTGGGCCTTCCCATGCCCCTTAATCCCGGTCCATCCCAGAAATTTGGGTAAGGTTTGAAACATCATCAAAGAGGGCAGTTATCTATCATGATTCTGTCATTTTAATTTGTCTTGTTATATTTGTAAAGTCTTGGAGGTTCATAATTTCTGAGATTATTCATGTCTACATGACTCTATTCCAGACTTAATAAAATTGTTTTGTTTTCCCAAATCTTGCAAAGACTTAATTTGTCTATTCTAATGGAATATTTCAAACAACTCAGATTTCAGAGCCAATGGTGAGCTTTAATTATCATTTTCCAAAAAAAAAAGCAAGGAGATGTTCCCCAAGGAAAGTGTATTTGTTGCCGCTCATCCTTTGGAATGAAAGAGGACTGTGGCTTCAAATATCTTGTCGGTAATCAATTTTTGTAGGTGTGTGATGAGTAGTTGGCACACAAGGAGGCATAGAGGCTTCATTTGTTGGAGTGTTACCTATACAAGGTTTTTACTGCTTTCTTGCTCTGAGCCCATTTTCTATTAACACCATTGAGAATAAGATTACATGATCCCTATTAACCCTATGTGTGCTTTGAGTGCAAATTGGCACAATGGGTGATTTCAAGTTCGGTGCTAGTGCTAGTGCTAGCTCCCAAATAACAGCCTAAAATCGAGCTCCAACACCAACGGTCAGATTAAACGAGGTGATACTGATCAAAATTATTGATCACTAGCACTTGGTGTTGGAATCACAGTACCGCGAGCTCCGCGGGAATTGCGCGACGAAAAAAGTGATGGCGCGTGAATACAGTCAAATATTAAAAGATGTAGCCAAAACTACTTAGTTTAAAACACATAGTGAGGAAGACGGATTGAAATGCCACAAATTTCATCCATCCCCCAAAATACGACTATCTTAATTTTGCTCCCAGGCTCAGATTTATATTGCCATGTCTGGAGTGTTCGTGTTCTTTACGTGGGCGACCACTGCATTATCATAGACTTTGCACGTAAAACGTGCACTTATTATGGAAGTGAATACAGGTCTCGCGTCGCACGGCAACGCTAACACCAGCACCGAACTTGACATGAAGAAAATGATAATCCCTAGGGGCTAGTGTTAGTCAATGGAGAAAAAGCATGTAAATCGCTAACACAAATGGCGGAGCTCGGTTCAGCAGACGACATTCAATACTGAGCCCAGCACCAACTACCGGAAATACGTCATAATTTTGAGGTCAACTCCCAACACCGACGTGATTTCAAGTTCGGTTTTATCGCCGGTGCTAGTGCAGAGATAGCACTAGCACTGGCACTAGCACCGAACTTGAAATCACCCAATATTCCCCAAGGCACTGTACACACTGTCCAAAGTCCCTGGTACAGAAAGGGTTGATAATGGTTTCACAAGCAACATTCATATACGATAACTCGTGAAAAAAAAGTTATTTTGCACTGACAGCGCAGCATGTATAGTTTGCAATGCTATTACGGCAAAGGATTTTCCTGTCTGCGTAAGGCAATTTTAATGTAACTTTAATGTCACTCTTCAATAAGATCATATTATGTTTTAGAATATTAAAAGAATCTCTGTCGAAATTCTTTTATTAATCTCTAACCTGTGTTGTGCAGTTATCTCCCACTTCTCTGTTAAAAAAAGAATGTGTCCTTGAGTATCTACTAATTCTGTCCTTGACATCTAAAGTCAGTTTCTCATTTCAGCAAGAACAACAAAACTTCAAGTAAACGTCAGACTCTTGTAGGCAGATTGTTTGTTTTGATACCTGCCGTTTACTGTCTCCATAGATTTCTTACACTCTTTTGATGATGACTTGTGACATTTATTTTGTTTTATCCTGAGTCTTATGCTCCATGGAGGTGGAAAAGAGTGTCTGGGTTGTTAATTTCCTTCAGAAACACCTTGCGCTCCTCTCGCTCCGATTCTCTTCCCACCTGAACTAATTCTTACACCGGTCTGAATACCTCTGCCTGACTATCAAATCCCCTAGGGGGCGCTGTAGCTCTGTCAAATTTGCTAGGCCGATTTCCTGTTCCACAGCAGCCCGTCCGTGGGAGAGCGGTCAGTTGCAGGTGAGGTGACCGCAATGGATGACTTGTCCACCGCCCGTTGTCTGTGGACCAGGTGTTCACTTAAAAGAATATCGCATTTTTCTCTGTATCGGGTTCCTTGTGGGATATTATCTGTTGGCGATCACTGAATCATGTGAACTTGATGTAGTATTAGTTTACCGCCATATTCAAGATTGCTAAAAGAAAACTGAGGCACACAACATTCATTTTCATTTTTATTTGTCCAATATTAGAAGATTTTCATCTGACAGTACTTCCCCACCATTTCCAATTTAGAAGACCAGGGCCATTCTAACAGCTTATTCTGCTTGCTGAAAGAACTCATAAAGTATTGAGTGAAGTCAGTTGCCTCCATACTTGTACTCTATATTGGCTTAATTTGCTCGCCAGGATTTGGCATACACCATTAGCTGTTGCCAATGTGACATGTTCAAGAAGTTAGAGATTGCATGAATGCAGCAATCTCATCATTCCCACTTGACTGGGCCATGCCATTTTGAGCAATTGGTCCCTATATACCAAGAGATAGGCAGACATATTGAGTCTTACTTTTTTTTTCTCCATTCTGTATCTGCTTCTGTAACATTTGAAGGATATTTTAGAGATGAAGGCAGAGGGCAGCCATATCAAATGCCCAGAGACACAGACAGGCAAAAATAGATATTTAATTGTTTCATTGTCTCCTACAGAAAACTTAGAAGGGCTCCTGGGGATGCAGAGTTCTATATAGTTACATTAAAAAAAGTGATATTAATACTTTTTGTGTTTTTATTCAAATTAATCTGAACTCTAATCATTTTTGAGAGACAGACTTAAATCCTACTTTTTTAATTATGTTTATAGATATAGAATCCACATTTGTTCCCACAAGCTTTGCCATTGTTTCACACCTTTTTCCTGTCTGCAGGTATAAATTCAGCTATTTCTGTATCTTTCTTCAAAATTTTGGCTCCTCTGCAATTTCATTTTTTCGATCTGCACTCCGGAGATTTTGCCGGAGATACCTATTTTTGCCCAATTTTTGCACAGTTTTTGTAGTTGTCATGGTTGGTATGATCATGCCACACATGGCATGTTCTTTCTCTGGATGCTTTGTCTGTGTTTTAGGTTGCTGTTTTGTTTCGGGGGGGGGGGGGGAGTCTATTCTTCACTCACTGTTATTCTGCACAATGATGATCCTGATTTTGTTTTTGTTTTTGTTGTTTCGGGTGCAATGACATGAATACAAGGTAACATGATCGTTAACCCATAGCATGCCACCGTTGTGTTTACAAGCACACAATGGAGTACCACATTCATTTGTGTGTGTGTGTGTGTGCAATAGGAAGACAGTCATTGTCTGAGCCTGTTAATCTTTTCAGATTTCATCATATGTATGACTGTTCCCGTGGTTACGGTAATTTCCAAGCATCCAAGTTTTACTTGGTTGCCTGTTCAGACATCTTTGGCTGAAGTCAACCGTTGTTATTTATCCTACAATGTGTGTAAGTCTCCAAATCAGCTGGCACCTAAAGGATTAGCGTCTTCAAACAGATACTTGTAGAAAACTCAATGGGCACATTATTAGGGGTTAACTTGCTATTTGATTGTTCATGCTAACATCAGAAATTGTACAAAGCACTGCAGTTAGAAGAACAATGTAGAAGGCTAGCAAAGCTAATGTGACACTTCCTTTAAATTGGAAGTACTTTTGATAGTTTTAGTTGGGATAAAATAGGAGTAGAAGTCATAGAGGATGGCTGTATTCCATATAGAAGAAGACAGATGTTTTGTTCTGTGGTCCCACTCCTATTTTGATTGTTTATCAGTTTTGGTTGATTTTCAGCAGTAGACTCAAGGTTGGAGTGAAAGTAGTATCCAATGTATGAAATGATGAGAGGTATGTGTTGACTATTATATAATTTCCTGTTTTTTCTCCATGATTCATCACAGTTTCTCTCTCTTCCTCTCCCTTAATGGTTAATTTGTGTTGTAGAAGTAATTCGTAGAAGAAAAAAGCTCCTGTTTTTTTTTTTTTCTTCAGTGTGTATGTTTTTTACACTTAGTCCTGTTTCGTGTATTTCTTCTATTTGTTTTCTGTATAGACATTGGTAGGGAGGGGATTTACACCATTTCATTTCTATATTAAATATCATGTTATTGAGCTCTAAAGTTTCGGAGCTGGTATGTAACGATGGTATCAAAACATAAATGAAGGGAAAAAAATACAGTGTATTTGCTGGATCCGGAAAACAGCCGTTGAACATTTTTTCAGATTTATATATTTAACTCCATAGACACAAGATATGGTGTATCATAATCCTGTCCAGTTCTGTAACTTCTGTTCTATTTGGCCCTTCTTTGAGGTGATAGATGGAAGAATAGAATTTGCCTACTTCAGGATTTAGGGCAATATCATACTATCTGAGCTTTCAAAATGCATGATGGACATCATGGGCAAACAATACAGATTAATGTACATGTACCCTGACCAGAGCTTGAACCCAGAACCCACTCAAGGGTACAAATCACTGAACCACAGCATCCGTTTCTCTCAAACATCTGCAGAGTTGCTCACTTTAAATCTGAACATTCACCAAAACAGCATTACTTTGCAATTTAATGTGGAAATTGTTATCTTAGGGAGGGGGAGGTGGGGTTCTTGCTCAGTAGAATACTATGACATCATTGATGACATGGTAGATTTTGAGAGCTCTCATTTTGTGAAGTGAAATGGCATAAAATCAAGACCACATTTTCAGGGGCTAGCGCTGTTGTATTGTCTCCTCCTTCGTGCATATCATGTTACAATTGTATACAGCTTCCGCAATCTGGGCTTGTGAGAATTGTTCATCGCAGCTTGTCATCTCATAGTGTGACAATGAATCACTTACAAAATAAATATCACCCTCTCCCCTGACATGAAAGCCTCACTCGTCGGGAGTCACATATTCTGACGTTCTGTCTCTCTGTCCAGATGAACCTCTTGTTTGTCCACCTTTTTTTCCATTGTCACTCACTCTGTACAACAGAGGGTAAGAGGAAACTGTAGGGGTGGAACCAGAGTTTTAATGGAGAAAGGGGTGGGGGAGTGGTTTTAATAGGGAGGTGGTATAATTTCAGTCCATGTACATGACAGTGCTTTTCAGGAATGTTGATTTAAGTTAAGTTAATTGATTTGAGACAACCATGAATGAAAGATTTCTGCAAGATAGATCGTATCTGCCTAAAGCTCATGAAAACCTCGCATATAATATTGCACATGTTGCCTTTCTGTCTAAATGGTGTTTAGGAATTCATCATAATATCATGTGTTTAAGCAGAGTTACTTACAAAATTGCTTAATCTAAGGGTGTTTATGACTTAAGGCATAAGAGTATCATCTAGAAATGAAACTATTCACAAATACTTCTTCCTTTTTGCATCCTCTTGCCAGATATTGATTTATTACTTAATTAGATAGTAGGCCTAATGCTAGATTGAAATAAGTCTAGTGAAGTCCATACAAAAAGATAATTTGTACATAGAGGAAGACTTGGCATAAAGACTGTTGGCTGTAAGCATTCAGAGTATGAGTAAGCAGTTTTCTTAGCCTCTATAAATGGAGTTTTAAAGAGATGCTGTTAGTGTTTTACTCATAGCCTATAGTTCTTGTACTTTAATTTTTAATGTATGGAGTCTATTTTACTGTTATTAGCAGTTGTGTCTTTAATATACAGATATAGAATACAAGTGATGCAAGTATGCTACATTTTTGGGGGGAGATCTTTGGCAGTCGTTTTTTGGCAACATTTTGAGAACGGTTCATAAAACCAGATAGAATAATCCCCATTGCCTTAGGTTATTTAAAGTACTGTGTAGGATTAATGTGTGAGACAGTGAGTGTAATATTCCCTGATGTGTGATATTACAGTCACACTTCTGTCAATCAGAAACAGCAATGTTGCTATTGTTTGGAGCCCCGACTAGTTCTGTTTTTGCAGTCTGTAGGTGGATTACTGTGTTTCCTCCGATTTGGAGAAAGGAAAACACCACCTCTCCACCCACCTAAACACCAGGAATAAACAATGGTGGAAATGGCATTCATGCATGTCTTTTGCCAAGAGAAATCATGGAATTTACATTTATGTTGCTGTGTTGTTTAGATTCTTATGTTAATGTACATATCCTTGTTGCATTATTGGGTTTAAAAAGTGACGCTTTCTTTACATGCGATCCACACATGTGCAAGGCAAATTATGACTTTACAGTGGGGCAAATTGAGACTGTAGAGTTCAGCAAAAATACTGTAAAACATGATATATTCACGGCATGAAATTTATCGCGAATTGGAGCTGACGGCCTTTTTCGTGGCATTAAATTTTCGCGAATTGTCACTGGCGCTCAATGCATATAGTGTAGACAAGTACTTTCTCGTGCATTTTAATTTTGCGAATCTTGGCGCTCGTGAAATTGCGAAATAAAAATGCAAGTGAATATTCCTCATTTTACAGTAATCAAGCTGGACTGATTTTTGTGTATTGTATCTCAAATGTTGACAATTTTCCGTGTGTCCACACACAAGAATTAACAGTTTTTGAATTGCATTGTAGGAATTGATTTTCAAAAACCATTAATTTCAGATGTGTGTAAATGAGCCCTGTGTCACCATATAATCCTTTTTTTTTTCAAAACTTACACAGAGATTGAACCCACAGTCTGCAGAACCTTGAAGGCTCTGAACAAATTCTATGTTGATTTTTTAATCTTATAAGGAAAGGGTTAAGATCGGCTTACTATTGTAGTGTGTATGGACCTTGAAGTGACTTACTCATAGACATCGCCAGTCACAATGTTCAGCTCATTATCTAGACTAGTCAAAGGGATGTGGGTAATTCTGTTTGATTCTCTGTCTTCGTCTGTTCTTCAAACTTTTATCTGCAGTAGTCAAACATCCTGGTCAATCATATAGTGATGCAACATGGCACTGTCATTAATGTAATTATTACCACAAATTCAATAGTATTAGATCTGGACCGAGTCTCCATCACTTCCAATTTGTTGAATGGCTGCTTTCTGTGTGGTCTTCATCCATATTACTATGCACAGGAATATTTTTGTCCCCGCCGAACGAGTTCGAGCAGGGGACTATGAAACGGGCTCTGTACGTGTGTGTGTCCGTGTGTCCATGTGTCCGTCCGTCCGTCCGTCCGTGTGTCCGTCCGTGTGTGCGTCCGTGTGTGATCAAAATGTTCAAAATGCTACTCCTTCGCCATTTCTAACCCAATTTTGATTCTGTTTGCTTTATATGATAGCACTACATGGGAGCTTTGAAACTTCTATACAGAATTTCAGTTGTGACCTTTGACCTTGACCTTTGACCTATATTGTACATTTTGCTTCAAAATGCTACTCCTTCGCCATTTCTAACCCGATTTTGATTCCATTTGCTTTATATGATGGCACTAGGTGAGGGCTTCAAACCTTCTACACAGAATTTTGACCTTTGACTTCTTTGACCTTTGACCTTGATTTTTGACCTATATTGTACATTGCCTACAAAATGCTACTCCTTCGCCATTTGTAACCCAATTTTGATTCCGTTTGCTTTATGTGATGGCACTAGGTGAGGGCTTCAAAACTTCTACACAGAATTTTGACCTTTGACTTCTTTGACCTTTGACCTTGATTTTTGACCTAGATTGTACATTTTGCTACAAAATGCTACTCCTTCGCCATTTGTAACCCGATTTCAATTCCGTTTGCTTTAAGTGATGGCACTAGGTGAGGGCTTCAAAACTTCTACACAGAATTTTGACCTTTGATTTCTTTGACCTTTGACCTTGATTTTTGACCTGTATTGTACATTTTGCTACCAAATGCTACTCCTTCGCCATTTCTAACCCGATTTCGATTCCGTTTGCTTTATGTGATGGCACTAGGTGAGGGCTTCAAAACTTCTACACAGAATTTTGACCTTTGACTTCTTTGACCTTTGACCTTGATTTTTTTACCTATATTGTACATTGGCTACAAAATGCTACTCCTTCGCCATTTCTAACCCGATTTCGATTCCGTTTGCTTTATGTGATGGCACTAGGTGAGGGCTTCAAAACTTCTACATAGAATTTTGACCTTTGACTTCTTTGACCTTTGACCTTCATCTTTTTACCTATATTGTACAGTTTGCTACTAAATGCTACTTCCGGCGGGGACATATATTACGCACCGCGTAATTTCTACTTTTCCTTGTTTTCTCTGAAAAGATTTCTTTTGAAACTTTTCTAACGAAGATAAGACAAATTCAGCAGCTCAGTTCAAATTTGATAAGCTATTTGAATGTCAATAAGAAAATTGAGATATTTTCCATGACAAACGAAATGTGAGCTCCACAGAATGGCTATCCTATATGTGAATAAGAACATTAAGTCAGATGATATACCAGTGGGAAGCTGGTCGCTATGTTCATAGAATTTGTCTCATTTTGCCAATATTTTCAGTGATGTGCTATATGTATGACTTTATTTAGGACACTTTTATATTGGATGAAAAATTTTTGTCACTTTGTAGATTTTGTGCTGAATCACCTTTTATATCCATGTTCATCTCTTTTGATTGAGAAAGGCTTAAAGCTCTCTATACTCCTGTCAGCCAGATCCTTCTCCGTGACAGTCAGAATTGCATTAAAGTAGTGTCCGTTTTCTGTAATTAGCAAACTTGGCACATTAGGTGTGACAGGATAGGACAGGACAGAGTCTAAGAGCCTAAAGATGTGATCTTGCATTGAATTCAAGGAAACTGGCTTGTCGTGTAATCAGTGTTTGGTGTGTGTCAATTCGCACCGTGATGAGATTTCCTTCTAGCGATGGTCAATCACAGAAGTCAGTTTGTGTGTGTGTTATTTGGGAGGAAAGTTAATGGGACAGGAGAGAATCTCACACACAAGGTTTAAACAATCCCACGTCAATAGCTTGTTAAATCTGTTTGTAGATTGCTTGCCTTCTATCTCTCCCCTTTTCAATTCAATTGCAAACAATTTCAAACAAAACCCAATTTTCAAAAAAAAAGGTGAGGATATAGTCACTTATAACTTCATATTCTAGTCTTTTTAACAGCTTCTTTGTGTTGTTAATGAATACAGAATAGGTCTTATTCATCTCTTTTTTTATTTCATGATATGTTTGTGCTAAATTTATATTGAATCACCACTGTTACAAAAATAGGAGTATGCCCATTGCCACAGTGCAATGTTTATCTTTATTTCCTGTTCATCTTTCTCTGTCAATCTACTTTTATAGTGATAAATAAAGCTCTTTGTCTTTTTATGCTACAATACTAGCAGAATGGGATTTTTGATTTGAGA
This sequence comes from Diadema antillarum, assembly GCF_040938485.1. Taxonomy (NCBI): domain Eukaryota; kingdom Metazoa; phylum Echinodermata; class Echinoidea; order Diadematoida; family Diadematidae; genus Diadema; species Diadema antillarum. The sequence goes on along the minus strand of NW_027270975.1, from coordinate 2,151,367 downwards.
GACATGAGAGTATTAATACTACATATATGTAGTATCTGTGAGGTATGACCTTGTGCTTTTTGAAAAGCAGAACTAAATTTCCATAATCCTCATCCACCTGCTGCTCTCCCTGTATTACTTAGTTTCAATTTTGATGGTTTTTATTATATCCAGCAATTTCAGAGTCTCTACAGAATGCTTTCATTGTATCTCATATACGTTTTGATACATTGTTGTTGTTTTTTCATCTGAAATCAATCATTAAAAACATTAATGCGAGGTGTGTTTCAGAGACATTTCAACTTGGTTTAGTATGTGTCGCAGCCCTGATGATACAGCCATACTATGATGAAGAATTGTGGTCTTGCCTTGCACCAGTGAGTGAATGATAAAGTAAATTTCTCTGTGAGATTGAATTAAAATGCAGTGACTCTGCAATGTCTTCATCCTAAAATAAATGTTGTGTAAACAGATGGTGTGAATTATAAGCCCACATAGGAGAAGGGAGGGTCTGAACTTGTTAGCGAGAGGTGGCTCTGCATTTTCCATGAAATATTCATTTAAAGACTCTGCATCAGTGAGGCTTATTTTCTGTCTCGCATATGTGCACATCTCTCACCCTATATGTCCTGTCATGTCTTTCTCTCCCTCTCTCTCTCTCTTGGTATCTCTTGCTCTCTCTATCTATTTCTCTATATTTGTCCTTCTCTTTTCCTCTTTTCTTTGTCTCATACACCCTCTCTTTATCTCTCTCCCTCCTTATTCAATTTCCTTTTTTCTCGCTCTCTCTCTTCTCCTTATCTAACACCTTGCTTCTGTATGTGCTGTATTTTTTATAGCCATACCAGGTAATATTTTGCTATCAGGACTTGGCATATAGTTTTTGGAGTGAACTAGTTTTGCATTGGAGAAACCCACAGCAATAGAACAAGAATTAAGTATCATCCCAAAGTATCAAAGTTAGCAACTTCACACTTTGAGAACACTTTGAGAGACAATGTTGGACAGTACTAGTATGTTTGTGTCCTGTGAGGCAATATTTTTGAGTCTCATTAGAGTGATGAATTGTTGTCATCTGGTAAATTTGACCATAACTAAGACAAATACCACAAAATATAATTGCATAATATACATTATTTTTTCCCTCTCCCCCTCCCCACCTTTCTCCCACTTCCCTATACTCTGTATATGCCATATATTTAGCGAGTCTAATTTTTTTGGAATCAGGACTTCCCAATGATTTTGGGAGTGGTTAATTTTGCAGTCATACAGTACGGTACGGAACGGAGAAATGTATGAGTGTACGTCACATTCATGTGCGGATCAGAGTCAATATATTTGCATGTTTTTAATGCTGGAATAGCACCTGACCCATGAAATTTATGAAAATAAAACCTTGTGAAATATTCGGCATATATAATATACTGCTCTTCCTCAAATTTGTACAATCACTACCTCTTCTTTATTTATTTTGCTCTTTATTTCTCTCTCTTCATTCTTCTTTCTCTCTCTTCATTTCTCTCTTTAACTCTCCTGTCATCATAGATTTCCACCCAAAACCACAATGACATTCAAATAGCGATCAAGTGAAAGCACACTGCATGTTTCAATGAGTTCGGTTTCCTTCTCACGCTTTTCTCTCTCCTCCGTCGCCCTCTCAATACTTTTCTCTCGTATTTCCTCGCGAAGCCTCGACAATGTTCAAATTGTGATACGCCCGCCGAGTGACAAGCATTTTGAAATATTAAGGGTAGAGGAAGTAGGAGGAAGAGAGAGTGGGTGACGATAAGGTTTAGGGGAAGACGAAGTCACTGGAAGAATTTGTCTGTGAGGATTAGGCCATGACACCCTACCCCGATGTAGTCTCTCGTCTGATCCCTGTTTGAAGCATTTAAAAGTTTAAAGTTCTCTTCAAGTTTACCCCGCTAAAAAATACACAAACACAAAATACGGTGGAAAGAATGATTATAATCGGATGAAGAAATAGTATGATAGCAAAATTTCTCAAGTTTCATGTGTTTCTGCAACATCAATGTCAGTCTTAATCCCAGTATGCAAGTGAGATGAAATAGTGATGGTATTGTCCCATAATTCTCCAACTTTTGTAGAGTAGAGCTGTTGTAGGAACATTTTCATCAATAGTCAAGCTAATCTTATAGTAGCAATAATGTGATATACCAACTATGACTGCATATCAGCTATTTAGCCAAACCAATTGCCCGTCTGTGAAGTCGTCTTTTGCAAAATCATTACAACTCTGGAAGACTTTCCACATGATTTTATCCTTTCATCTGCCAATGAGATGTGATTGCGCCCTCTGTGGTTACAGTTTGGTGAAAGCATGTAAAAATGTAAAGTCTGCCACTCTGTTCACTCTTCTCTGATTTCAGTAAAACTTTCACTTTTTTCTTTCTATATTTTTTCCTTTGTTCATAAAAATCAGCTCTAGCTAGAGTGCATTTCAAATTTGAAGGTATGTGTGTAGGTTTACTTTAAGTGTTTTGAACACCAATCTTTAAAAATCTTCCTAAATGTGTCATGTTTTGAGGTCAAACAGAGGATCTGCTTGTCTATGTTTACGAGTCATGTCCTATGTATGACATATTTTTGATGTAGGAGAGGCTTTCTTGGCCCAGACTGATAATTTTGACAAAGTATCCAAATCAGGGCATAACAAAGCATATTTTCCCACTTACCCAAATTGATATTTGGGTATATGGTCCTCACAGTAAAACATTGATTTTTACTTGCCTGACAGCAAGTATTACAAATTTGTAGTTGCCCAAGGCAAGCAGGAGAATGGGTGTATAGCACTCTACAACTAAAGCACTGTTTGTATAGTTCTCTCCCCTCAAGCTGTGTTTAACTCCCCCCCCCCCCCCCCCTCCCATCCTCATTTAACCCGTTGAGGACGAGTCCCGAGTATACTCGGGCAAGCGTCTATGGGAAATGCGTGTTGTAGCAAAATCAAACCGTCCTCAACGGGATAAGCTTACCCACTGGTTATCAACTACAGGTCATGTGACCAGCCTTAGAAATTCCCAGGATTTCCTCGCTATTGCTGGTGACATTGAGAATAAGGAAACATGGAGGTCTATGGAAGGAGGTCAGACCAAGCATAAGACCACTGCGGCCTGTCACTCACTTAAAGACACACTCTGTCATCATGGAGGCTCAATGGTAAAAATGTGTTAGCTTTACCATATGAGCTACATATTGATATTCAAATTTTGAATTCAAATTTGAATTTTGAATTGATTTATTTCTCATATTTTATGACTGCAACGAAATAATATCCATATCACCAGGCAAAGGAATATCAAAATCATCAAAATGCAATTTGGTACAAAGAAACTACAGAAGTAAATGCAGTGATATATACATGTAAGCAAATAAGTACAACATGAGGCTAGTATCAAATGCATGGATACAGTGGCGGTTCCAGGCGGGGGTGCACCACAAAAGAAATGAAAAGGAAAAACGGAGAGGGGGTGCATGCACCCCCCCCCCCCCCCCCCGTAATTTTGTAAATGTGCCCCCTCTTTTCATACATTAGCTGTCTGTCTCCTGCTTAACATATATTATCTCTCACTTAATGTTTAGCTTTCTCCCACCCAAATTTTGTCACATGTCTTCTAAAATGATGCCAAGATAGCACCAGAGAACATCTATGACCCTAGAACTTCCTGGGCCCTTAAACGGGCAACTGAACCAAGGCCACATGGGATGTCATGCTCTGCGCTCATGAAGTATGTTATGCACATACAATACTGAGTGCCTACTCTTGTGATCATAGTTTCCAGTTTGCTAGGTGGTCTAGGTGAGAATCTCTGATTTAACCCATTGAGGACGAGTCCCCCCCCCCCCCCCCCCCCCCCCGAGTATTCTCTGGCAAGTGTCTATGGGAAATGCGTGTTGTAGCAAAATCAGCCTGTCCCCAACGGGTTAAGAGATGCTCGGGGCTTGAGTCTGTGCACTGCACTGACCTCACAATGGCTGTGTGCTAAATGCAAACACTTTGCTGGCAGAAATGGCATAGTAAACCTTCATTCCTGTAATCAAGTAAGTTGGGGGAGGGATACCTCCGCTGATTTTCTTTTTCTTTAAGTTTGTTTTCGCAAAATATATTTAAGGGAATGTACGCTCATAGATGAGTGATATAGCATTCTGATGTTGGTTTGTCGCATATCAAACAATGATTTCAAGATGAATTTGTTGTTCTTTCATGTCAGACCAGTGTCCCTTCTTTATAAAATGCCATTTACAAACCATCGCTAGGAAATACAGCAGAAAACACTAATAGCCTGGGGAACTGTGGTATGTAGAATGCCAAAGAAAGAAAAGAACATATCTTTGAATGTCAAGGTTCGTGGATCCTGTGGTTGAAAGTTTGATCAGTCCCCTGTGACTGCCTCCACCTGCCTTCAAGCTATTCTTTTGCCAGTTGATCAGGGAGAATTCAATGATATCTGGGATCAATACTTCCTTTCATTTTTCCCTGTAACCAAAAGTCATCATATTGACGAACCACTATTTGAATGTGTACCACAGAGTTGCCAATTATCTTATCTCGTATTTTGAGAGCTGACTGTCTGAGGTATATACCCCAGGTACCAAAGAACAAGGAATTCACGTTTTGTGGGGGAAGGAAAATGTCCGCTGCCCTCTATCCTGGTTGGACTCGTATCTACTCCATCAGGAATAGGGTGATTTCACAGGCTTTACAGGGTAGGAATCTGGGGGTTTCCGAACCTGAAGAATTTCAGAGGTCCCCGGGTACCGCTACAGATATACATTGTACATACATACATACATACATACATACATCCATACATGTACATACATACACACCAAGCTCACAATGTACTCTCTCCAAGTAACCACATTTCTGTCTCGATGTGCCAAAAATGCCAAACGGGAAATTCAAATAACATGATTAGCCCCTAAAAATTTAGATTAAGTCTTGTAAGGTTGTTCAGGTTGTTGGCTTGGTTGTTCCAAATTTAGACTAGTTTCCAACAGACATTCTACAACTGTTTAGTCCTTGATATATTATTCACAATTCCTGTGAGAAGGGCAGTGTTGAAATCAATGCTTGTGAGCTGATGCCATGATATCAATGTTGTCTGGACATTTTTAGTAGTGATTCTGTTAACCTATTTCGTACCAGATACTCAGAGACTCCAACTCTCCTGCTTTCGACGGGAGATCTCCCGCCGAAAGCCATTTTTTGCAAAATCTCCCGTTCTCCTGCTTGAGATGCAATTTCTCCCGCCCTGGCTCTGTGTCTCCCGCTTGAAATTATATCTTACCTAGTATCATCGTATGTCAAAAAATAAGCATGAGATAGCACGAGAGAGCATCTGGAACCCTAAAGCTTCCAGGGCCCTTAAGCGGGCCCTGGACCCAGGCCGCAGGGACTTCGCACTCGTGATGTGCGCTTCACGCACATAAATTTTTGAGTCTCCCGTTTGCAAGGGGTTTCAGGCGGGAGAATCTCCAGATCAGGAGGTGCTTCGGGTTGGAGTCTCTGGATACTGGAATCTCTAAAGACTTTGTACAGAGTTGCCAAGTACCCAAACACAATGTGTTAACCAGTGACACAGACAGTAGGCCTATGATCTGATTGCATCTTTTATTCAGTTCAGTAGATATACACTTGTACCTATAGTTTTTTTTTTTTTTCAAGAAGGCTGCGTGATTTTTGACAAAATATCTGTTGTCCATTTTCAATTCCGTACTCCACACAAATGAAAATGAAAAAAAAAAAACACACACCAGGAGCATTATGTTTGCCTTGGAATTAGTGGTGGTTCTGTGCATAAGTAAAAATACAAACAAATTACATTACTTGACTCTCAAAGTGATTGACATTGGACAGTGAATAAATTAACCACACATGACAACAGAGAAGCGTTCTTTTGACCAAATGAGGCCCTCAAAATTTTCCTTGTCATTAGTCAGTGGATGTAAACTCAACTTGTGGAAGTGGTTATGTATGCATGCCCCTCAGGGGTTCAGAACCCCCTGAAAACATCACAATAGCCGTGGTCACACTGGCAAAAGATCGCAAAGTTTAAGATCGCAATCTTTACGATCTCGAAGTTTTGCCAGTGTGATTGCAAACTTCCCGCGAAACTTCCCACTCTAACTAGGTATATTCCCCCCACCCCCACCAAACTTGTCGCTCTTTTGCCAGTGTGAACTGCTAGAAACTGAAACTTTGCAATCTTTGTCACGTGACCAGTCAACCACCTGTTTGCGGAGTGTGCGGTCATTGTGATGTACAGGAGTGTATTGTTACATCACAATCACCAGCTGTGAGACAGCATACTCTTTCTTCTGTCTTGCACATGCGCACGAGTGACCTGAACTTCTCGATCTTTGGCTGCCAGTGTGACCATACGATATGTTCTTCGACTTCTCAATCTTTTGCCAGTCTGACCGTGCCTAATGAGTTTCATAGCTTCTGCTTTGAATGCTGATACCAAACAGTGTGTGATCTCTGTTGTCAAAACAGTATTAATACCATTTATACAACAGATACGTATGAATATCTCATGACACATTGCAATCATTTTCCACTGTTTCCCCAGATATTGTACTCTCTCTTTTCTCTTTGTCGTAACCAACTGTTCAGCACATTCTTGAGTTTTTCAGGAAATTAAATACATAAAAAATAAGAGAAGATAAGCAAGCATTCACTTCCATCAAGTGCTCTAAATGATGCTTTCTGTCTGACTCTTTCATGTGAATATTGAAATTTGTAACTTCTTAAGGGTGGTAGTTGCAAAATGAAAAACAGTAATATTACAAGATCTTCATGCCTTGTAACCCATAATTGTATGTGGGGGCACATTCGACAGAAGCCAGTAAGTCCTGTTAACCTTGTCAAACTTTTGACCAATCAAAGCGCTGTGCAGAAGGGATGTGGGTTTGTAGGAAGCCTACACTTTGTACCACTAATCCCTGGAAATCACACAAATTACGGCTGGCCTCATATTTAGCTCCATAGTACCCAAGTGTCATTACAGCAAACTGTCAACTAGCTTCACTGTCAAAAGGTAATTAAACTTTGCTGTATAATGATCTGAAGGAAGCCGTAATTTGTGTGTGTAATCCTCGGAAACAGAATCAGTTACATTCCTTTCTTAGACAATCTGGTTTTTTTTTCTTACACGTCTGTGTGAAGTTTTCTCAGCATTTCCTTCAAAGAGGGAAGTTATTACTTCTCAATGGTTTTGTCTAGAAATAGATCTCATGACAAATCATGAAACATCATAATATGCCTGTGTATAATTGAAGTATATATTTTAGGCAACACAAATGAGCAATTGTAGAAACCAAAATCACCACAGAAGAAAGAGATGAATTTATGTGGAAAAAAAGACATTGTGGGGATTAGATCAAATTGTACTATCAAGCCATATGTCCTACTTGGACATTGAATATATCTTGTCATTTTCTCTGTAATTTGGAAATATTCTAGTAGTAATTGCAGTCTGTCTCATAGTCACAAATTGAAACTGTCTAGGAGATAATTTCTTTGTTAAAGGACAAGTTCACCTTCATAGACATGTGGGTTGAGTGAATGCAGCAATATTAGTAGAACACATCAGTGAGAGTTTGAGCAAAATTGGACAATCCGTTCAAAAGTTATGAATTTTTAAAGTTTCTGCTCAGTCACGGCTGGATGAAAAACTACTATAGCTTGTGATGGCACATGAGTACAATGATATAAAGGAAAAATAAAGAAAATTCAACGTATTTCCATTTTTCTCGCATAGCAAAAGAACACTCAACTTCTCTCTTTCAGGAGGCAGGGGGAATAATATTACCCTTAACATACGTCAGTAGCAAGTCGAAGAAATGTGCACTTAATTCAAAAAGTAAAGTTTTGTGAAATTCTCTTTTTATTTTCCTTATATAGTTGTACGCATGTGACATCATACACTGTAGTAGTCTTCTCTTCCAGGAGCGACGGCGCAGATACTTAAAATATTCGTAACTTTTGAACGGAATGTCCAATTTTCCTCAAACTTTCACTGATGTGTTCCACTAATATTGCTGCATTCTCTCAATCCTTATGTATATGAAGGTGGAATTGTCCTTTAAAGTGCTTGTTGTTGAGTGTGATAGGGAAAGCCTTTCTCCAGCTTTCTTGGATAGATTGGTAGATTGATCGATTGATCACTCACTTGAAAGATGGCTTCAACATTTTGAAGTTTCAATGGTTTCAGTGGTGATAAACAATTTCATTAATATAAAAATATTGATTAATAATCCAGTGATTGCAACGTACTACAAAGTTTACATAATATCATTGGAACTGCACATTTTTTGGATTGAAGGAGTTTCAATGGTTTCAATGATGATTAATAAATTTCATTAATTTAGAAATATTAATGAATAATTAAATAATTGCAACTACAAAGTTTTACATAAAATCATTGGAACCTGCACTTTTTTAGCATTGAAGGAGTTTCAATGGTTTTAATGGTGATTTGATAATAAATTTCATTAATTTAGAATTATTAATAATAATAATTCAATGATTGCAACTACAAATGTAAAATCATTGGAACTGCACTTGTTTAGCATCGAAGGAGTTAATATGATACAGAGGAAAACACAGCCCCAAGTAAGAAAACTTTTGATTTTCAAGGCCACCGTAAGATGTCATGACCTAGTGAACATGCAATTCCTGACAAGGCAACCTTTTATAGCGTGTTAGGTTCAACCGCAGTGATTGGGAGAACAAGGTGCACGGTGTTTGCTGAAGGAAGCGACCATTTCTTTCCAGTGAGTCACACAATCCATAGTGATTTCCCTTTCCCCTCAGCATTTTGAGAGGACATGGTAGGGGGAGTGATCGCTGGATCTTATCAGTAGTGGGGAAGGATGAGGAGGGTTGCCAATTTGCACGTTGCTCAAAGACAGAAGAAGAAGTGTGTTAAACAGAAACTTGTTTTTATTCCTGACTTTCGGTACCACATTGCCCTGTGTTGTGGATGTCCTCTTATTTCTTTACATTACGTATCTTCCAAGTGATCGCACATGTATCTTTGCGGAATCTCTGTTTGCAAAGCAACAATCAAAACTAGTGATTATCGCAAGTCTGATACACTGCGAAACATGAAATTTCAAGAAGGACATTCACCGCAGCATTTGACCAATATTTTAAGAAGTGAAATGTTACGCACTACTCAGGGGATCTATCAGGATGTAGCAAACTGAGCTCTTGGGACTCGTCAAATTCTCGGCTTCTGCGGTTGACGTCATTTTTTTTGTACCCGAGGTCACGCTTTACATCTTCGTGATTGTTACTTTGATTCTGAACAAAAACCACAAATTCCTGCTCAGCAAGAGGAAGGTCATAGAGATGGTTTAGTTTTCAGTTTTAGATGGATTGATATGTGTGAACAAACCCATAAATTCTTAAACGAATAAACTGAAGTACACTAGCCGGTATAGGTGTGTACAGGTTGAAGTAGCCAAACATGAATTCATGCATTATCGTGACTAGCCCTTACATCATTCTGTGCCAGCGACTTAGGACAGTGTGTACAATGCTATGGAGTTTTCTGTGGTAATCAGGGGGGGGGGGGGGGGGGGCATTTCATGAAGCATTTTGGTCGAATATTTTTCGGACAAACTGTTACAAGCTACTGAAATCCTTGCATCTGATTGGCTGAGAGCAAATTTGTGCCGCAAAATGCTTCATGAAATGCCCCCCAGCTCTTAAAGCACACAATGGATAAAATCATAAATTGTAAAGCAAATAACAAAAAAAAAATACAGTTGTGGGTGACCCTGGCCAAAATATTCAGTGTATTGAATTTTACTAGTGTTCATTTGAAAATCGAAAGTCTGATATCTTGCTTATCTCCAGTCAAACCTTCAAACTTTAAGGATGTTCTCAAATATGATACTCTTCATTTGGTTTGACATAATGTGCTTATGTTAAATGCAAAGATATTTGTATTTAACAAAGTACACCATATCTTACAAAGTAATAGCTTGTCACCGAATGGGGAAAGTAAAGAAAATGTCTTTCTAAGGTTTCTCACATATCATGAACTAAACTCTCCCCTGTATGTTCGCTGTATAACATTTAAACCTGACAATAGTTACTGGGAGGGTTGCTATATGTACATTGTACCAGGTACATCAGATTATACAGTGCTTATGTGTAGGTAATTTTTGTGTGTGTGTCAACTGGTTTAGGTATTTTGAACAAGACATTCCGCAGTATGATTTAACTGTCACCATGGTAGATGTGAATAACTTTGTATAGTTCATGCGTTTGCATAAATGTGTTCATCTACAAACTGAATATACAAGTTTGTAATATGTAATTTGGCCTTGCTAGCCATCTATACTGTGCTTTTTGTTTGATGACTTTCAACATGGAAAAAAAAAAAATTGAATGAAAGAATTTTTTTTTTCTTTCAGTTTGCAAGTCACCGTTGGATCTCAACAAGAATCTGGGAATTTGACGACAATAATGTCTGAAGCTACTGGTCCCTGCCAAAGCAGTGGAGCTTACACCCCTGCTGTGAATGGTCTATTCCTACCAAACTTCGTCATTGACTGGTGCAAAGTATCTATGGTAAAGGTCTATGTGTTTTGTTTAGATTTTATCGAAGATATGTGATGCCATTTATTCTTGTTTTATTCTCAGAGCTTGGGTTCCCACACTGTTTGAAGAATGTGAATCTCATTTAGCTTTAATTACATTGTAGGTAAAGAAAAAGAATGCCATTTAAAGGATGCAAGGCCTGACTTTTGTCTTGTAAAATGATTGTCAATGTTCACAAAATCATTGATTATTGAGGATAATATCTTAATTTACACTCCTGAAAAGAGGGAAATGAATAGCATGCATCCCAAAGTAAGTTGGTACTGGGAATGTTTATTGACCATTTAGGAAGAGGATACTCCAAGATGAAGAAGGTTAGTGTACTACCTGTATAGGAAAAACTTATAACATCTTGAAAGGAAAGAGGCTAGATATTATGAATCCAGTCAATATGTCAAGGAGATGTTTATTCATATTTCCATTGTTATTTCTGTCATTTGTTAAACATCTTTCCCTAGTCTCGGGTCAAGTCTTCCCAGCCGACGTCCAACGTGTCAGCTGTGTTTCTGGGAGGGGAGTACAACCCCCCTCTGCTTACAGTGGAGGATTCCGACCACTTTCTGGAGTTCGTCTGGCTGCTGGTTCTGCCCTGTGCTGTAATCCTCTGCCTCATTCTCATCCTGGGTTATGTCATGTGCTGTGGACGGCGGGGAAGGTGAGATTTCTTTGTGGGAAATCCCCAGTGAAGAGTAGGCCAGGGGTACCTTAATTTCCTGTCCATAAGTTTTGTGTGTGAAATTGTTCTCATTTGACTCACTGACACGGAAAGGGTTAAAGGTCAAGTCAAGTGGTGTGACAGTGCAGTGGAGGGGAGCTCCAGATTTTAAGGTTTTTTTAAGAGTAGCATGAAAGTTTTACTTGGGCACCAATAAAAGTTTATGTATTTATATTTTATTTGTTTATTTATTTATCTATCTATCTATCTATCTATCTATCTATCTATCTATCTATCTATCTAACTATCTAACTATCTAACTATTTATCTATTTATCTTTTCCATTTTCTTCTATCAGGGAAGCCCTTTTAGCTCAATCAGAACTGTTCTGCCAAGGGGCCTTGCAACGTATAAGTTGACAAAAGAATTTGTCAGTCTTTCCACTAGAGTAGCCTTAGTTTGGGGATGAGTCACACATAAATTACCACACTCTTTCTTTCTCTCTTCTCTAGCTCTCTATCTATCTATCTATCTATCTATCTATCTATCTGTCTCTATCTCTCTCTCTCTCTCCCTCACTCTGTCTTTCTTTGTACATTTTCCTTTGTTATCTGGGAGAGGATGTAACTAAAATGCTGCAAGGAGATCAAACGTAACAAAAAAGAAATATCAGAAGGATGATTACTGCATCGTAAGCACATCAGCATCATATCCTTCAACTTTTTTGCTTTTCTTTTTCTTGTCATACAATCAACCTTGAAATCGCTCCTTGAGCAAACAGTTAGGAAGGGCATGAAATGAATGCACTCGCCGCAACGTGTGTATCGTCTGAGGTTTGAGATAAGGACTCCACAGAAGTGTGCTTTTTGTGGATTGGCAGGGAAGCAAACTTGGCAGATCTACGCTCTTTTTCAGCATCTTTTTTTTTTTTTACTTTTGCTTTTAATCCCACTTTTCCTGGCTCTGCCTGCCCCTAGTAATCCAGCTTCCTCCTTTACTTCTTGCCTTGCCAAGAAAAGTTAGGGCTCCCTCGCAGCTGGTAATGAAAAGAATCCAGGCCGCACACTCCCAGATGTAGATCAGGCCTTAAAGGCATCCCTGTGTGAAGCTGAGAAGAACCAGAATAAGGGTGCATTCTGTCACAAATTCTTTTCTGCCTTCATCACACTCGCTTTGTCCTTAAAGCAACAAAAGATTGAAATCATATGTACATGCATATTACCACACCAACAAATTGTTCTGTATATCTATGTCCTTTTTTTTTCTTTTCTTTTCTTTTTGAGTTACAGATGTTTCTTGTGGGATTGATTTATTTCAGTATACAAATGGCTACTTCCTACCACAGCTTAAAACCACTAAAAAGCTAAAAAACATAAAAATATGTATCAACTAGATATTCAGCAGTATGATTATATAAATTGTTCTAAAGATTTGATCTAGGAAAGGAAGTGGATATGTATGCAGTTTATCTGTACTAGTCAGTTTATTTCCTTCTTAACCATAACAACTTTGACAATTACATTAAGGGCAAAGTTAGGAAGACTTGCAAATTAAGACTCATCACTTGTGTGAATTGAAAGAATCATTTTATGGTAACCTTTTCTCTCTCCCGTTTTTATTGCTAGTGTATTTGTCATCGTCATCGTCATCATCGTTGTTCGATATGACTTTATGGCCCAGCAATACTTTTGACATTATATTCTTCTTCTTTTTTTCAAGATCTCAGCTTTGTTCAAATTGTAATCTCATATAACCATGCCACTTCTTTTCTCTCTCTCTCTCATTTTCACCATTCTTTGTAGGAAAGACATCGACAGCACACCTGAGTAAGTCAAATTATGTTTCTTCTGTCCTAATTGCCTTATGATTTCTTTTGCCTCCTGTATGAAGACAGAAAATAAATGTCTTCACAAAACAACAATTTCATATACATTTTTATTTACATCTGTCATAAAACAAAAAAAAAGGAAGATCACATTCATGGGACTGTACACCACAAAGGTGGCAGATCCACACATGTCAAAATCATTTTGAATATTTCATGAAGCAGTACAATGCCTATTTATTTTATTTTATTTTAGTCTTTGACTTTGTTCCAGAATAGTCTTGTGATGTTGAAGTCAAGCATAGTCAATGTTTGAAGAGGGGACACATAATGTCAGTCAAAGTCTCATGTATTTTGTATGTTGAAATGTTGCTTTAGTGTAAATAGCAGATAAATCAAAGATGGTATCATGTCTGCTTTCCCTTTTTTTTTCTGATGAGGTCAGTCTCTTCTCTCAATTCATTGTTCTGTCAATCCATCTGTCTGTCTCTCTATGATTAAGATGTTTTTAGTCATGGATATATACAGAGAATTAATGTTTTCAGATAGGTACAATTTTGTAGTCTTTATAGGGGTCTTTGGCTGCCTGAAAGATGTTTCAGTTGTTGTTGCCAAGTATTTGAATGCACGGATTGCTACATATGAAGTAGCATTCTTATGACGTGAGTAAAACCTACATGTAGTGACGCCACCGTTGGGAGGAAGTGACCTGACATTGTCTGCCTCCCTCTAGCATTGAGATTTGTGCAGGCTAATCCTGGGTCTAGACTATGGTGTCCCTAATGTGATAAAGCTAAAATGAATATCTTCTTTCACACAAGCACACGCCACCCCCAGTATTTACCTCTCGTGTAAACAAAAACCCCTCCGGCGAGGAACGGGGATTAGGTGGGCAGCTTAGCAAAGGTAAAGATGAAAGTATCGAATCATTCTTTGCAGTTTGAGGTCAAATCTGGGGTTTCTGGGGGATTTTTTAGGATAAAGAAGAAATACATAAAAATGCAATCAGCACCTTGCTCGCGCATTAAATATCTCCAACACTGACTCTGCCATCATCATTTGCTATAGTGGTGACATCTCTGAATTTGCTAAATTTCTTGAAATCTCTATCATTTAAATCTTGTTATATGTCCTGCTGCAAGGTAGGCCTACTGTTAAAGCCTGATTTCTTACTATTTCCACTTCTTCTGCTACTCTATTGCTATCGCTGCTATGTTTGATATTGATGGTGGAACAATTTTATAAATGTTAGTTAAATGAGTCATCAAACAAAGGTTATTGTAATCATAGTGTTTCTTTCTTTCTTTGTTTTTTGTTTTTGTATTGATGATAATGGAGGTGATACTAATGTGGAAATTAGAGCTCATACTAGTAGTAGTATCAGCACTGAGGGTAATACTTACATTATACTGCTATGAAATGGTGATTTATCATTGATTCATGCTAGATTTTTTTAAGTTTAAATTGAATATATATGCTAAGCTTGATACAGCACCAGAGATATGCTATGACTTCATACCGCCTTTGTGATTCCACATACCCTCTGCTGCTATCTTGGTCTTATTCTCAACACAACCTACCCATTACCACTGAAAGTTTGAAGATGCATGACTGGTGTGTATTATACTGTATTGTATTTCTTCTGAGTATATTGCTTTGAAAGTGAACTGTTGTGTTATCTTTGATTATCCTCCACTTGTTTGAAATTAATGTAGGCATTTAATCCATGAAGTGTCAGAAACCACATTTCTGTGGTTTTCTTCTTTGTTTTTTGATCTTTATTACTCATTGTCAAAGTTGAATAAGGTAGAGTAGATGGTCTTCTAGCTGTTTATTGTATAATTGATTTGGTTGTAGTATTTTCAAAAGCCTCATAATTGCTCAATATGTGACTCATTCTCAAATTGATAATACATGTTAGAGGTTTAAAGTTTTTTTGCTCACTAGTATTGGCAATTTTTTGTGAATTTCTTTCAGTTTTTTTTATCCGATTTGATCAGTTTAACAAGTTTCATCTAATCTTTCTGCAATGTAAGATATGCAGTGAAATTCTGAGGTGTCAGTTTAATGATGAGAAGAAGATAATTTCAGCTGCCAAAGTCTCCCGTGAATTCTCTGAACAAGAAACTCCAATGGCAAACTGTGTACAGGTGTGCACTGTTCACTTGAGAAAGGAACAATCAAGTGATAGGAAGATAATATTTTGCAACTGATCGATGAATTGCCATACATCGACATAAATAAGCACTGAATTGATCAGTGTTTTAGTAGTAGCCATGACAAAAGAAATCATTGGTATGCATACGCAAGCAGGATTCGAACCTATGACCTCCTGATCAACGAACAGACGTCTTTAGAGAAGGTGAGATCTGGGACAAGAAGGTTCAAACAGTGTTCGAAAGCAGTGACCAATCAGGGGCATCTAGACATATAGATTGCCCTCCTCCTCCCCTGCCCTCCCCCTGCCCTCCCCTCCCCCACCTGTTCTCAGGCATAATGCTTGCCGACATTTTTACCTTCTTACCCGCCTTCGCCTGGCGACGGTATTTCAACAAGATTCTGATCTCATCTCCCCCAACGATCATATCTGAATTATTTGTCATCATGTCGTCTTTTCATTGACTCTTTGGAGAGGGGGTGATCCACCCAGACGGGAAGTGCTGAATGGGGTAATACAGCCCCCTCTGAAGGAAGTCCCTAAGGAACCAGTCTAACTCCCTGTTCATACATTAATCTCCAGGGGCTACGAATTCAGAGATGCCATCTTTTCCTTACTAAAACATCCCTGAAAGAGTGAGAGAATATGTGGAACTTGTTGATGGGAGAGAAAAAAACAAATGATTTAAGAGCATCATCCAATGAGTTATGCACGCAACAGGTCTTTGTGATCGCAGGAAACTATCGGAGAGGATCGTATTTGTGAAGAGGAACAAGGGGGCTGAAATCTGATACTGGCAGCTTTGTGTCACCTCCT
The DNA here is from genome assembly GCF_040938485.1 of Diadema antillarum. Classification (NCBI taxonomy): domain Eukaryota; kingdom Metazoa; phylum Echinodermata; class Echinoidea; order Diadematoida; family Diadematidae; genus Diadema; species Diadema antillarum. The sequence goes on along the minus strand of NW_027270975.1, from coordinate 2,135,292 downwards.
ACCAGGCTGCCGTGGTGTACCCCGTGCTGGTCTTATCTCCAGTCCAGATCGGCCAGCTCTCCAAGGTTCAGGAAATTACCTCGTTGCTGTTCTGCCTCATTAGCGGCATGTGACTTTGTGAGATGTGGCTTGTGGTATCACATCAAATATTATAAGATATGAGAAGCCATTCAATTTTACCTGTAAGCTAACACTTTTCAGGTCAGTGCTTTGTAATCTGTACAACCACTGCAGGCACTCCTTTCTTTTCTAGTTTCCGTAATGCTCCAAAAGAAAAAGCAGCCAAGATACAGTGTAGGCCCATTCACACATAAGGTGAAATGCTGTGGTATATCACGCGTTATGTCACAATGTGAACGCAAATACCTCAAAATATCTCGCATATATGGTATTTGGGGTGGTGGTTCAAACTTCATGCAGAATATGCATGCAAGCTTTGATTGGGAATCAGGGCACAACATTATGTATTTCTTTTGTGACCAAACACAGTTCCTGTCTTCTCAGAATAGGAGATATACTGTAAAATGGGGTGTTAACATTTTTGCACATTTCGCACAACCAGAAACCAGCACAAAAAGTAAAAGCTCGATCGTGAATATTTCTGCTTGCCTTATGTTCCAGTAGTTGATGTCTTGATTCTGCGGAATTAAACATTCATGAAACTCTTCTTGCCCGGCCAAGCATGAAAAATTAGTCGCACGAAAATATCCACTTTTACAGTATGCGTCCAGTATGTGCAGTGCTTACCTCAGAGAGGTGTACTTTTGGGCCAAAAATACCATTTTGCGAATGACAATGGTACCAACTGAAATTTCATGGTGTTTGTTACCTACATACATCACCAATATTATGAGCCAATGAATCATGCATACAGGACTAGAGTCAAAGATCATTCCGTGCTTAGACTCCCGAAATGTAAAACGACACATGGTACATTTTCTATATCTTTTGTCGGATCAAAGTTTTGGAATAGTTTGCCCAAAAATGTTCGAGAGGAAAGAACAAGATCTTCATTTCGAAGAAACCTAAAAAAATCACTTGTTAAAAGAAGTTTAGTGATGAAATGAAATTTCAGTGTTCAGTTTAATGTACTTCTATAGTACAGTTACTTTAAAAGAGTAGACCTTGCAATAAGCAGCTTAAATATACATGTAAGCTATAATGGGAGAACCATTCTCGACTAGCACTTGTGCTAACTTTTGGTTCCCCCTTTAACAACATTATCTTCTGTTTTTCTGTTATTTTTTCGATTATTTTTTTCAGAACCTCTGTCTATGCATATATGTCTACATTACATACTTATTCATTCTCTTTGCCTTTCCAGTGATAAATGTATCACAACGAAACTAAATCTATTATAACACATGTATTTTTATGTAAGGTAGATATAAGTATGTAAAATATATGCTTGCAAAGCTGTAAGAACCTTGTACAAAATCATTGTATTCTCATAAAAATTTCATGTTATTGTATCTTACACTGTGGAATTCATGTTATCATGTTATCATATTCACATGTATGTTGTTAATAAACTTAACTCAACTTAACTCAAAAAACTTATCTTGGTATTGGATACCACGGTAATTCCATTGTGAATACACGTCATGAAGCACAGCTTCGCTCTTTAATTCATTTCTGCCTTATTCCATGACAAATTTGTGTCTGCTCTTTCTCTTGTTTAATATGACAGTGAAAAACTTTGATCATTGTCTTCTCAGAAAATAAGAGAAGAAGAGAGATTTCCTTGTCTCTGTGCACAGAGTCAGTGCTTCACTGTATTGTATTAACCTGCTCCATATGGGAACCTGGTGGCCAGCATATTAAGTCTAAGGGAATTTCTGAATTCAGTATGGAACGGGTTAACTAATTTCTCAGAGGCTATACGTGTACCTTGCAGCTAAACCCTTTCAGTTCCGTGGACAAACTAAATGTACACAGTCATTAAGACTTCAGGCCTATGATGTTCATGGGGTTAAGACAGTCTAGTTTATGGCAGGATATACTAATACAAATTCAATGCTGCCGTGTACGAGTATACATGGGTCTACATGCTTATTCTGTGTCTCAAACCTAAGCCTTACAATGTGAACTTTGAACAAACATACGAACACATTGGTGCAAAGATTAATAGGTTAACATAAGTTGCCTTGATATAGATGATTTGCCGAGAGTTTCAAGGCTTTTTAATTATGAAATTAATTACACTAACTGTCCAGCATTTATGCTTGAGTGAGTCATTAACTTTGTGATTGCTAGTAGCAATGTCATTTGTGTTAAAAAAGTCAGTGGGGACTTTGAATCTGAGATGCGTGAATGTGAAACATTGTTCTTGCAAGGGCTCAAAATTTATCTCCCATTAAGCCTTTTTAGATTTTGCTTGCAATACCTTAAAGGTATCGCATAGTTTTGGTCGAGACCTAATTTCAGGTTTCTAACATTTTTTGGTGAGATAATGAGAAACCTCTGATGAAATATGAAAGAGCATGTAATTCCATGAGGAATTCAATGTTTAGTTGATGAAAATTGGTTTTGAAATGGCTGAAATATCCAAAACAGAGTGATTCTAATAAAGTTTGGGACCCACCTTTTATTATGATTGCTTTGTTTTACTTTGTTTTTGGATGTTTCAGTCATTCCAAACCCGATTTTCATCAAATAAACTTTGAATTCCTCTTAACATGGTATGCTCTGTACTAAGTGTTTTCTTGGAATCTCACAAAAAGTTAAAAGCCCAATTCTCATCTCAACCAATACTGTACCATCCATTTAAAAGGGTCTGCCATGAAAATTGCCTGGCTGATGCGATTTGCAAGGATGATGACTTTTTGAGGGAATATTTTTAGATCAAAAGTGTGAAATAGTTTTGATTGTAATAACACAATTTTTTATCTCTGAATGAATAATCAGTCCCCCTTCCCATTCAGTAGTGGCTAGGCAGATCATTACGTGATGATAGATTATGCCTTAGCAGTGATATTTCCTGATAAGCTGCATCGATTCACTCTCGTGCAGGAAATTTATGGATACTGCTATGAAGGGAATTGTAGTAGATTATAAAACATTATGTAGCAACCACTACATCGTGTATGCTACAATTTGTACCACTACATTGTGTGTGCTCTGAGATTACAATACTTCCAGCGTACCTCTTTGACCAGTATTTCACATTTTCGTCATCACCCAGTGAAATTATGCTATTGCAACATTATTTCACACATTTCTTAATCATATGTGTCCATTTTTGAGCAAAAGCTAACAAAGTTAACACTTTGTGCAGGCATATGGAAACTATAGTGTACCTTTAAGGAAGAGATGTGTTTCTTAAATTCATTGCCAGAATCTTAAGAGGCTCAACAGATGAAGCTGTTTGCAAGGCTCTGATGTTAAATATTGTAATTTTCTTTTCTCTGAAATGTCAGGCTACATGTATTCAGAGGTTGTGATGGAAAAACAAATTTTCAGTGACTCACTTTTTATAATTTCAGCATCCTTCTGTCTTTTAGGTTCAAATACTGCAGCTAGGTGCTCCTTCAAAAGTAAAAGCACAAATGCATCAGTTGTGTCTGGACCAAGGAATGTATTCATCACTGGAAAGTTCTCCAGTGTGTCAGCCAAGTCTTAATTTTAATATAAAGAATATGAAATTCCTGTATGTTACAATATTTTCAATGGACAACCATCTTCCCGTTTGCTTCTATAAATTGGATGGAAGAATATAAGAACAATAATATTTCTCACTGTGATAAATTTGTCACACTTAAAGATCAATGGCAGAAGTAAAGCTCTTGGTTGTAACATGCTAATCCAAATTTCCTGTAGGTTGTGCACTATCGACCCTTTGCAATTGCTGAGATATCTGTTGTAGGACTTCTCTTGTTTAACCAGTTCTCTTTGCCTGGCGTGGAATCTAATCCATCATCAAATGTCGTCCGACGCGCTGCAATTTTAACACGGACAATTACTCCAAATTTTGCACGATTGCTTGGAGTGATGCTGCCCTCAACGAATCACTTCCAGTGTGTGCAGCTCTGCTGTTGACTGAACGGAAGATGCTAAAGAGGGGTCAGAATATTTCGGCCCCACTCCATCAAGAACTCTTTGTTGTATGGGTAATCCAATATCCTTTAGGGTTCTGACACTCCAGCTATGGTTGTCATGGCAATGTACTGAGATATTTATCCTTGGTTTTGATTGGACAGCATGACAGAATCACTCGCAATTTACAGGTGACCACCTGTATGAATATCATGTAGGCTTTGTTTAGTTGAAATATCAACCAGCCTCTATTTTCAGAAAGAAATACAGTGCTGTACGTGATTTTATGTATGTAGATGTGCATCATTAAATGGTGTGCCATTGCTGTTGTAGGAACATATACTTAATATACTAATATACTAAAAGATGAAATAAAAGTGTCTATTCATGTCTTATACCCATGCCATGCAAGAAATATCATGAAGAAAAACCAGAGGCCTTAGTTTAATGAAATACCAGGTTTTAAGGCTTCTTGTCACTCATCTTAGATCGAAATAACTTTATCTGGAGACTAAGGTATGAATTTCTTTTTTACATAAATTTGCAACTCCCTTGCAGATTGAACCTTGTTCTCTCCTACAACTTAGTCAGTAAAAGGGGCAAGGGAAAAGAAAGCACAGAAATGTTGGGTCTTTCTAGTCATCATTTCCAATCATTTTTTGATGCCTTCCCAAGCACTACAGAAATAACTAGCTCTAATTCAGGATGTTGTTGTGGAGCAAATTTGTTTTTACTCTAATTGTGTTAATTAAGATATCATTTTCAGATCATATCATAAGCAGATTTATTCTTGAATGTGAATCCCTCAGCCCTCATAGATAGTTGAATACATTATTGGAATATGGTAACGAGAGAGCTTTTTTATATCATTGTTTTGATAAGGAGGCATACTAATCTCTGTGAGATAAAATACATAGGAAACAGTAATGATGATAGAGATTATTGGCAGCAATTTGTAGAATGGTGACTGCAGAGGCAACTGAATGATTTGGACTGTATATTATAAGATCTTTATTAACAGAGGGTTAACCTTCTGCAACTTAAATCTAACAGCAGTACATCAAGCAATCTGTATTCTTTATAACAATTTCCTTCCAGGGTAGATTTTTCAGTGATTTTCTCAATATATGACCGTGTTTCTAATATCAGACTCAGTTTTTCCCTGGCTCCAAGCCCAAATATCGAATTCCCAGATTGAGACCCGATAGTGCCAATTTGAAAAGAGATGTCTTGATATGCGTAATGGACCCAGTCAAATGGTTGCTAGGAGGGAGCCCTCTATGGGCAGGGAGGACTCAACGGTAATTAAGCGCTACAGATCGTTCGCAAGATGGGCCCTCCCATTGCGTATGCAACAAGGTCCAAAGCAACTCGAGTGCCTAGATGGAGAATGTGATATGACTGGGCAAGCGTTCCATTTAGGAATCAATCAGACCACCCAGTGCTGATAAAGACGGTAATGTTGGGGAGGTGAATGACCTTCTTGTCCGTGTTTCCCTGGTCAGGTGGTTCTGTCATTTTTAAAGTTTAAAGCCTTCATTCACAAAACATCATAGTAGGTTCAAGCTCAGGCAGAACAAGGAAACTCACATTCTCTTAAAGGGATAACTCTTTTCTGAACTGTATTTTTAGAACCACATTCCTGTGGCGCAGACTTGAAAACATGCTTTTATCCTTCCATCTGGTGAGCCTGAATATCTGATTTATCTCCTTGGCTTTTGTGACCACTTCTCAGCAGTCTTATATTAATCTTATAATTATGCCATAGTGAAAGCTCTTTATCATGCTCTTTTATTGTGAGTATAAAATTGAAGTGAATCATACTGAATTGAATTGTTTTGATTTAAACTTGCCTTACATATGCCTAAGAATTCAAATTGATAAAGAAGTCTGACGTCCATGACAATTGTCTGACTTGCTAAATAGATGTCTTTTGCATTCACAGACACTCAGAAACCATCCACCTGTGAACAGTTTTCAATCTTGTGGTAATAGATATTTGGTGTTAGGTCGAAGTTTAATATGTGCCAGTTGATACTAAATACCACATCTAATTGAACACCAGCTAGAAGTTCTGACAGAAAAGGATCCCCTGTATAAGAATGTTATCACCTGTAGATTCATGGTGGAATACCTTCTGATGTTTTTATTTTTATTTCACCAATCAAACCACCTGCCACTCTGTATTTCTCTAATTCTCTAACTCTCTCTTTCTCTCTCCTATTTTCTCCTTGATTATACATTTGCTCTTTCTATCTCTATCAGATAATCTCATCCATCAATCTTCTCTTTCTATCTCTCTAGCTAGCTATTGATATGTGTAGTTGTACGTCTATTCTTCTCTCCATGTATCCGAGATAGAAAGAGAGAGAAGAGAGAATAAATGTGTTGTACAATGAAGCAAACTTTTGATTTGAGCCATACAACTTTCTTTCGATTTGCCAAGTACAATCATTTGCTACTTCAGAGGAGAGAAAAGGTGTGTATGGAATGAATACATTTCAAAACTTTTATGTGAACATAATTTGTACAATGGAGTTCATGTGTCCATGAAGTCAGTGGTAGTCAAATATGAATGGTACTTTGGGAATTGTTTGAATTCCATCAGAATTCCATCAGAATTTAGAAAAAAAAGAATTACACACATATAGCCATGTCCTAATGGAAACTAAGTGGGATAAATGTGTACAGCTTGAAGGCAATCATGGTTATTGGTGGCATGATTGTTGTAATATGAGTATTTCTATATAGATATTGAAAAAGGTTTTTTGGGGGCCTGCAAACTTTCCTTCGCTGCATGTAATGGTGTCTCATTTTAAAGGGTCTTTTTGTTTTTGTTTTTGTTTTTGTTTTGTTTTATTTGTGAAGGGGTGTAGAGGGTTGTATGACAGAGGTATATAGAGGGCTGGTGTAGAGATTTAGAGGAAAAAATAGAGTGCACATGATGATGAGACAAGCATTTTTTTTTTTTTACTTCACGCAGGTAAGTGTTAGACATCATATCCTACAGCAGGTTCTGTCTAGTTATATCACTTGAATTTATCCATTTATTATATAATATATTTATTTATATGTATTATGCTATGGCGTTGTTAAAAAGCAAATGGAATATATCAACCTTTGGACAACTATCTGATTGAACATGATTAATAGTGGGCACCCATGATCTTTAAGCTGTAGATGTGTTTTGCATGAGAGATGATTTAAATGTGTGTGTGGTCGTGGTGGGTTCAGCCAGGAGTATGGGCATCTGCGTAGGCACAATGCCTAAAGCTTTCAAGGTACAAATTGTATTTATAAAACAAAATTTTGCAATGCAAAGAGATAGGAATTGCACATTTCCTTTCTGGGTCAGTGCAACTCAGACTATATATCCAGATGTATTCTAAAGCTCAGATGAAATCTAAACCAATGAAGCTCTATACTCATTGTGAAATATATATGTGTGTTGTTGTGATATGAAAAGAACTCTCCAAGTAGATGGTAGTAGTATTCCCAATAAGTGTTCATAACAGCAGCACAATGGAGAGTAGAATATCTCATCTATGGAAGGCTGTTTGTAGTCTAAATGATTTTCAGAACACTGACAGTAATGTGGCAATTTCTGGTTATTAAAAATAGAAATAATGCCTGGTTAAAGTTGGAAAAATAAATTGCTTCAGTAATATTCTCCTGTGATGAAATATGTAATATTTCTTCATGTCCTGATCAAGAAAATCAAATTTTCCATATTTGGAAGTTGTTGTCACACACAAGAATCTTCTGTGTTATGTTTACAGACCAGTCAGACATCAAGAACTGATACGTTAAAGTATGCATATCGAGGGATATTAGCTAATTGGTCCACCTGATCTCATAGGTCTAGAGAAACTGTTCCTGCATGTATAATGGCAGGTGTTCAAACAAATGAAAAGTTTTTTTCTACCTTTCTTTCTCTGTCGTCCCTTCATTCTTGGTAGAATGCAGCTGACCCATCACCGCACGCTACGTCAGGCAAGCCGCGACCTCCGCACTATGTCCAATCGTCGGGATGGCACCGCCTCCGTCGCCACGCTCACTCCGATCGGCACTCCGACTGTGGCCAGCCAGAGACCCCACAACAGATCGAGGTATCCGAAACTCAACTTTTCCAAAAATGTTTTCACGCAGATTATATTTCCTCTCGATTATTCTCCCTCTATCCGCAGCGTGATCAAATTCAGCATATTCCCTCTCGATTCACTGGATGTGGAGTCTGGCATAAATATGATATATCCATTCCCACGGTACTTTACTCACTGGAAATATGGAGATACAGCTGTATGGTGGTAAATCACGTCACGGCAGCACAAACAATTCCAGAGAACACTCATGGCCTGTCATCCTTTTGTCCCCTCATTACCAAAGGAGGGTATTTCAATCCGCGTTTTATTATCTGCCTGGACTCGGTAATGATATCCACTTAGTCTATTCTAGCGTTGTCCTGGTGTTTGGTGATGTGCGTTTGTGGCTGAGGTAGTGAAACAATCCATGGGTGAGTTATAGACAGTGGTGTTTCCTTTTCTGTCTCTACTGGCCTTTCATCCTGCTGCTCTGGCTGCGCGATCTAACGTGTGGGATTCATTATTTCTCACCTTTTGGTCCTGACTGATGAGCTTACTAACTTCCCCTCCTGGTCAACGGTTGCACATTTTGTAGTTCAGTGGGGGGGGGGGGGGAGGGACTTGGTAGAGCTGTGGATTGCAGTTTCACATCCAAAGGACTGTGTTCAGTAGAGCTATAAAACAGAAGAAACAAGTGGCACATTAAGGTTTTGGTTTCGTATCTATGAAGACACCTCTCGAGACAAAGAGATTCTCAGTGAAGATGCTCTCTGTAACCTTGGCAATACAGTTTCCATCCTTTAGCAATTGATACACAGGTAACATATACAATATACACATTGTGACATTATGGCAGAGAAATGGATAGATATATACAGTGGAGGTAGATGGATGGGGAGAACGAGAAACAATGAGAAAAGGAGGATGAGACAGAGGAAAAAAGATGAAGGGAGACTGTGGTAAAGACAGCTGAAAACTAGGTTTTTTTAACAAAGTACTACAAAAATATACAGTTTCATTTAAAGATGCATCTGTAATGTATATGATTTGTCACAAATTGCAAAAATACAGAGAACCACAAACAAGCATATGTTTTGCTTCATGCTTGTAATCAGCTGACATACATTATAAGAGCCTGAACTGTCAGGGTATGTGGTAGCCCCTTGTATATCAGAAGTCACTGCGTGAATGCGATATGATCCAAACAGTGTTATTCCAGTCAGATTGCTTTGGTGATTAACTTGTAACTGTGAGCATTAATGCAGTTCAAGGACAGAGTTGTACAACATTTTCCTGTCACTATATTACCAAAGCTACCGGCACAGAAGTAAGTATGATCTCGTTAGCCTGACTTTCAGACTCTGCCAACCATATTTATTGTCCCACTTGTCCGTGCAATTTCACCTATATGCATCCGTCAGAAAATGAATTACTTTGTTCATCTCCCAGATTAGTGCAAGTCAGGGCATTTCAGCCGTTAGAGGGTTGTGCAAAGCCATTATAAGTGGCAGTAATGGAGAAAAAGAAGAGTATCAGAAAAAATTAAGGCTGGTATACTAGTATCATACTGTGCTATGTTTGCCAATTATGCCTTTTCATTTAGGGGTAGTGAAATCCTGAAACTAGCTGTCATTTTATAGCGATTTTTAATCCCTCATATTGCAGTAAGTTGTAAAATAGCCATCTTATGGAACTGTCACATTGTTACAACTGGGGGGGGGGGGGGGGAGTCTGTTAAACTTACATTGTTTGTCAAGTTTGGGAGAGGATCGACTTACTTTCACATCCTGAATAGTTTTGCAAGTAAAAGCTACATGCCTTGACATGTAAAGGATTACACAGATGAAAAGCTGGAGCATTCAGAAAATAGTAAGAAAAGGAGAATATGTGACCAACTGGGCTGAAATCAAGAGAAATCTATGAGAAGACAGAGTTGGATCTTGTCCCAGACTGTTGCATGTCATAAGGTTATCTTCCATGGGAACAGGGAAAATAGGTCAAACATCCTCGACAGAAGGCTAGCATTGATACCAAGCATTAGGTAGGCCCAGGGTCAGTGAATAGCTACGATTTCCCAGGGATTTGAGATAAAGTGGGTTAGTGGCACTCTCTGCACACACACACACACACACACACACACACACACACACACACATACACACACACACACACATACACACACACACACACACACACACACACACACACACACACACACACACACATTAAAGCAGGCCATGGAACTCTCTATACCAGTTCTGTTTCCTCTACCCAGGCCAAGCAGTTTGAGCTCCAGACACAACAGCCAATGACAGGAAACTTGAATTGTTTAATGGACAGGTGATTCAGTGGTTTAAGCAGTAATGCTGATAATAGTGTTATGCTTATAAAGTTAAATTACTCATTAGCTCTCCATAACAAGGGTCTTGAATAGATTAGAAGTTGTTTTTTTTCCAGCTCCAAATGTATGACTTTTGTATCAAATGTATAATCTAAAAACTCAAAACACCTGTCTGCTTGCTATTATGTAAAATGCATATCAAAAAGTTCATATTCCAGGGTTTTCCGAGCACTGGGAAAGGGTAATAGATACCACAAAACTTCGTAACATTGTTTATTATAAGGAATGAAAAATTAATTCAAAATGACAATATACATGTGAAAGGCCATACAGGATTACACTGTATGTACTTGTAGGAGGCACCACAAAGATCTAATATTTGGGACTACTAGAATGGATGCTTCAAAATGTGACATTATCTATGCCAATAAGAAATCAGTAGTGATGTTCGTACCAGGGCACCATTCCATGAAAGTTGTCAGCCCTGACAAGTTGCCATTCTCTGACAATCACCATAGTAACAGTCAGTGACCAAGGCTCCTCAGCCAATCAAAACCAAGGATTTTACTGAAATTGTCAGAGATTGACAATTTGTCAGGGCTGACAACTTTCATAAAACGGTGCCCGGGTCTACCCTCATGATCACTGGTATGAAGAAATTACAATTTTGTATTAAAACAAGAAAGCAGTTTGTGGCAAAAGGAGCTGTTGTGGTTCAGTGGATCAGACCATGTACTGTCAATCACAAAAGGTCCCAAGTTCAATTCCCTGGCTGCAACAGTTGTGCCCCAGAACAAGGCACTTCATCGTCATTGCAGAGTTCTTTGGAAGAGACTTTCAGCCTTTGCTACTGTGGTTGCTTTCTAAAAAGCATTGAATTTCATCATTTTGTTTGCAGTCATGAAAGCAAAGCAATTCTGTTCAATTCAATATCATTCAAAATCTTCGTCATTTAACTTACAGCTTTCTTTATGCCTGTGGACTATGAAGAATAAGATTAATAGTGAGAATGATGAAAATATTGTCATATTTACCCAGGGTAACCTTGTAAGTTTTACTAGCACATTTTTTTTCCTTGAGTACCCTATTATTATTGTTACCCAATTTTGCCAGGTTTTTCATTACATTCCTAGAAGTACATGGTGGGTAGAGAATTATATCCTGATATGTAAACATAATGGGTATTGACCCTACCATTCTCTCTTTGAAGTGTTTGTACCATTATGCCACAGTACAGTGTAGCACTGTGATATTCTCTAATATGTTGTACACAGAGGATTAATGTGACTCTCAACAGGCTTGGAACTGTGAACAATTTGACTATCCTGCATTCATTTAGCTCAGTTTTGTTTGTTATTCTTACAAAAGATACAAAAGATATGTACAAAAGATTTGTTGGATTTTTTTTTCAGTTAAACACAACAAAGTTCAAGTTCAAGTTCAATTTTCTCTGTAAAAACACACAGGGCATTAAAGTGAAGATGTGCACATTTTGACTCAGCCAGAATGTACATTGCACAACGTCATAAGATACAAAAGCAGCCAAATGCAAATGGACGTCTGCTTCCTTGGAATCTCTTCAGGGATACAAGGATGGTATACAAGTTTTGCTCACATATCGCATCATACCACTGAATTTTGAATGAATGGATTAAGTTATGAAACCTCAGCACCAAAGGAAAAGTTGTGATGATGTTTGATATACCAGGTCAATTTTGTTTTTTTCTGTCCCCTTGCTTGTCAAGGATTTTTTCTTTATTTTGTGAAGGATAGATATTATTTGCTCTTCAATGATTTGTTTGAAGTTACTTGTTTGAGCCATGATAACTTAAGAAGTAGTTCAACATTCAGAATTTCAGGCATTTCATGAAGCCTTAGCACCAAGGGGACAGATGTGATGATGTTATACCAGGTCATTTTTTCTTTTTCCTGTTTCCTTGCTGGTCAAGGATTTTAAAACAAGAACCGATAGATATTAAGGTATCTGCTCTTCAGTGGTTTGTTTCAGCATACAAGTTACTTGTTTGACCCATGATAACTCAAGAAGTAGTTCAACATTCAGAATTTCAGGCATTTTGTGAAGCCATAGCACCAAAGGGACAGTTGTGTTGATACTATACCATGTCAACTTTTCTTTTTCCTGTATCCTTGCTTGTCCAGGATTTAAAGAAAAATAAGTATAGATATATTAAGGTATCTGCTCTTCAGTAATTTGTTTCAGCATACAAGTTACTTGTTTGACCCATGACAACTCAAGAATTAGTTCTAAATATTCAGAATTTCAAGCTGCATAAAGGCATCTACAATTTGTCATAATCTTAGAAATGCAGAGAGACTAATGACCTAGGACTTTACCTTGCTCAGTGACCCTGTAAACTCTGCAGTCATCTCAGATAAACCACGTCCAGGTGTTGACCAGGGAGAGGTCCATGCAGCTCTCCAATCTTAGGTGCCAGGGGGTGCCAACTTGGGGGCAGGTTCGGGCACGGGTGTGTCCCCCTAGGTTCTGCCAGGCTTTTAGTTCTTCAGAGACATCATGAATTCAGTTGGTTCAGACCATCTGGATGAAAAAAAAGAAGAGATTCATCTGGCTTATCTGTCCTGGGCCATGCATGGAATGGTTTCTCTCTAAATGTTTGTGAAGTTTTAAATTTTTCTTGCTGGATGCTTCATGGAAGGAGACAAGTCAGGAACATGAAGCTCTGATCGGGAAAAGCCTTGGAATATGATCGGGGGTGAAGTAGGATCACCGCTTGAGTTCACAATCTCCTCCGCACATGAGCTGCATCTTTTGGCGTTCCTGTCTGTTGAGAGGACAGGGGGTCAAAAAGATTTATTGTTAATTAGCGATTGATTTCCCAGATAGTGCATGTTAACAGAGTCGCAGTGATAACCTACTTACCGAGATTATCTAAATTGTTGGGAATTATAATTGGCCAGTTGCTCATTCAGTGACATCATACATGTGGAATGTAATAACCTGTGGCTCCCGGTGTCGTACTTGGGATCTATGATATCAAAATATTGATATTGCTCAAAATTAGCTGATTATGGCATTTGTTGGACAAGGGAACATGAGACAAGGTGGCACAGAAGCTGCAATGTGCAATGCGCTCAGGGTAATCTTGCTGTGTGGATCTTCTCTAAATCATATGTTCTCTCTAAATCTCTCTTGGGTCTGTCTGTTAATTTCATGTATGTATGTATGTCTTTATCTCCATTTGTCTATCTGTCTGCATGTATGTGTATATATGTATGTATGTATGTATGTATGTATGTATGTGGGTCAGTCTGTCAGTCTCAGTTTCTCTCTACCTGAATTCCCAGTTTGTATAGTCTATGTCATCTTCACTTCTATCCATATAGTATCCATCTCCTTATCTTCGTTATAACCCTCTTCCTTGTTTGGCCCACTCATTTACAACTTCCCTCAGGCGGTGTGAGTGAACCATCAATGTAAAATGTTATAATTCTACCCCCAGATGATACTATTAAGATCATTAGATGCTAGTTAAGATATAGGACAGAGTTTTTCGAGATACAAGGAGATACTGATCTAGCGTTGCTGTAAGGCGGTGTCATAGACTTAAATGAAAACTGTTGGGAAGGCTTGCATCTTTCCTTCAAAACTTTCATGCACTTTCCTCCGGGACAGCACATTTTCATTTTGATGTTTCCTCTACTTAAAGCGCATGTCACTTTTTATGATGACTCACTCGCAATCTAATTAGATACCTTCGATAGGTCATCATTTCCATCGTAGATCAGAGGGTGGCGAGTTGTCGCTGTGATTTAACTCGGGATGGCTGGTGTCGCGGTTATTCATCCTCTGCGCATCACGTGTGGACTCATGCAAGCCATGTGCCCGTGGGATCGGAGGGGTTGGAGAAAGTATCAGTCTACAGACGCAGGGGTGTCATCAATGAGTTCCAGCCTCTTTACTCAAAATAAAGGGAGAAAATAAGGAGGGGGGAATTTCAGCCCTGCTTCTTCTCTTTCAAAAAAAGTTTCAGAAACTTACAAAGCACTTATAAGCCGCCTGCATATGGTATAACTAAAAAATTTGGCAATTTTGTGGAGCAAGTGTGATTTTTTTTTTCTTTTTTGTTTTACTGGAATAAGAGATATGTGCATTGTAGATAATACAATTTGACATAGGAAGACAGTACAGTTTCCTTTTGTTTGATCATCACTCGGTCTTTGAAGTTAGAAAATATTGTTTTCATTCCACAAGCGGATTTCTGACTGGAAAGAAAAAGGTCAGTGCTATGTTATCATTATTTGTTGAAAGCTGCAAAGGGGAAAAATGTTATTTCTATATGTTTTATGCTTTAACTCACTCGTTCATGACTTGTCTTGGTTAAGTTTATAAGATTTATTATGTTGCTGCTAGCACAAGAAAATACAATATTTGTGTAGTGTTTCAGTGAAGAAATTAAAATACAAAAATTAAAGTTTTAAACGACTTAAAGAAATATGGAAAAAGGTACATGTACTTGCGTGGTGATTGTTTCTGTTGACATGGATCTTTGTTCATGGCTGAAAATGGCTGCGAATGCTTTACAAATTAGGAAAGCAGTCTTCTGTCACATAGAGCTACTTGTGACCTTGTTTCGCAGAACTAACAAAAGGTCACTGTGAAAGATTTTGAAGAAATGGTTGACATCTGAAAGAGGAGATTTTAAGCTGTCTGATAATATACTACTTTCATTTGTAGAGGGAGACAAAACTGAAGAAATTCTCACCTGAACCTTCACCCCTCTGAATAATGTCTTGCTTTTATTTAATATGCCTTGTCCACCTTGGACTACTTAACATAACAATGTCAGAGTTTTGGAGCTTGGGTATTTGTTTCATGTTCTTCCTGTCACTGCCAGGAACCATTGACACCCTGGTGGTAGTGTTGCTGCCCGGAAAGCAGTAGATGACAGGTTTGAGTCCCGTGGTTCTTTTTTTCTGACATGTTTGTTGAATTACAGATCAGCAGTTGCGATCTTAACATATTTCATTTGTAGAGGGAGACAAAATTAAAGAAACTCACAACTGAACCTTCACCCCTCTGAATAACATCTTGCTTTCATTTGATATACCGTGCTACTTGTCAAAATTTGTTATTCCAGGACCTAGTCCTCCAAAATATGTGTAAGTGATGGAAAAACAGATGTATGATGTATTAGATGTAGAAATACATCTTTTGTGAAGAGGGTCTCTAATGTGAGAGGTCTGTTAAAGTTTTTGTTACTCTTTGTTTGTTTATCCGTGTGCAAAATAACTCAAAAAGTTGGGGATGGATTTAAATGAAACTTGCAGGAAAGGTTAAGAATGACACAAGGAACAATTGATCAAATTTTGGTTGTGATTCGGAAACTTTTATGGATTTTATGAAGGATTTTCAATATTTTGGCAGGTAGGGTCAATGGACATGGGAGTTCAAGCTGCGCATTTTTTAGGCTTTCATATGCACACTAAAGTGCATGCTCTAGATTCTGCTAGCGCAAGGCGCGCCACACAGTAGAGGGTTTATGACGTAACAAAGGCTTCTATATTGGGAAATTTGACAAATTTTCAGCATGCATATGTATGGGTGGAAATCACTGATCACTATGTAAGAGCAAGATCATTGTTGGAAAGTAGCTGCTTGGCGGAGGTCTGTGCTCTCAGAGTGCTTTTCTAGTTGTGTATGAAACAAAGTTAGGATTTAAATCTCCATGGTGACCAATGTAAATGGATTATCAGATTAAGAATTTCAAAACAATTGTTACATGCATTAGCAATATTCGATTCTTGATTGTGTTATCTATTTGAGCTGTTAAGTTGACTGTTTTAAAATAGAATAGGTTTTTCATGCGCGCTTTTATTTACTTCATGGACAGAAATTCAGGAAAACCAACTTGAATATATAGAGACGAGTAGGTAGGTAATGATGATTAAAGCACTCATTCTGTTTTAAATGCATGCCCAAAACTACAGTAAAGCATGATATTTTCTCAGCATGAATTGCCACTGGCATTCAATGCACATAGTGTAGAAGAACTTTAGGGTGCATTTTAATTTTGCAAATCTTGCCTGTCACAAAATTCCTGAAATTAAAAGGCACACTAACATTTCTGGTTTTACATTAATATATATACCCAAAAAAAAAAATTAGCTCAATTGATCCAGAAGACATAATTTCAAGCATACTGGATGCTCAACCCATGCTACTTCTTTGGGGTTTTGGATGCGAAGTCACAGGTTTGACGATGTTCTTTCCCCCAAAGATGTTTCCTTAAAGGCATTATTTACCATTTGCAGATGAAACAAAAACCCAGCTTTAGTGCTTCAAAATAGTTTTGAAATGTGAGTTAGGGATAGAACAACCAATGTAAAAAATGTTAATCAGTATAATCAATATTAAGTATTGTTGAATATACAAAATGTGATCAATACTTATAATAAAAATGTTTCCAGAATAAACTGTCTACAGTTATGGTTTATATAGAAAAAATAGTGATAATGTATCTCCTTATATTTTAGGCTTTATTGTGAAATTTTATGTGGTAAGATGTTTTGTGATACAACTGACCTACACGTGTGTATGCATCAAATTTGATAACTCAAACATTTTTTATATCACTGCTCCCATCGATGGTAAACAGTAGCTTTAAAGTAAAGCTCAGACAATGCCCTCTGATTCTTACTCCTGTATTTGATGAAGAGAGGTCATCTGTTATTGCAGTGTTGACAGTCTTTCATCAGAGTCTTGCGGGCATGATTCCATGAGAGTGTTACGCAGCAGAATTTGCACACCTTGAATCTTACGGCTTCTCAAAATTAGCCTCAGTCAGGAAAAAGGTGAAGTTAATGAATCCATAAATGACCCCTCGTTCCATCCACTAACCAGCCTTAATTCAATTTGCAATGCTGTCACCACAAAGGCAGGTAAATTTGAAGCCTTTTATGTCATAAAAGATGGATGGATACCTCCCTAAATATCCTTGAAGTGACATCGTGTAAATGAAGAGACTACCTCTTAAAGGGGAAATCCAGTCCAAATATGAGATCGTCTGATAAGAAATAGTAAAATATTACGAGTTTAATGGTAAAATTTTGATCAAAATCAGGTAAAAAATGAGGAATTTATGACATTTCAAATTTTTGCTAATTTTCTGGGAAACACTTCTTGAACTAGTCAATATGAAAATGCAAATGGCAAAGTGAGCATGTCACTCCCTGACAACTTGTCATATTCATTGTAGTTTATACATAAAATCCTGAAATTTCCAGTTTTTTCATTCAAACGCAATTATGCCTGTTGCTCAAATCCTGGTACATCTAACTGATCACTATTCTGAAGTTATTCAGCAAGGAATAACATCATATTTTAGATTTCAATGACAAAAACATTGAATTTTCATCATTTTTTTTTTTTGTACACAATGAATGGAAAATTGTGAGGGTATGACATGGTTAGCTCACTCATTTGCATATTCATATCCACCATACAAGAACTGTTTCACAAGGCGTTTTCACATCAGCCCGATAAAGATCCAAGCTCGAGATATTTTTCGCAATTGCGAATTAGCGCGCTATTTCATTTCTTATTCACATCAGCCCGAAGAGAATTAGCCCGAAATTTTTTCGAGCGAATTCGACAGCTGAACATGTGCAAACAGCATCAGTAATGTGTGCACTTTCAAAAATTTCTCATGCTTTGTGTGCAGTTTGCCTCGATCGATCGGGTCACACACGCTAGGCATGATGGGATGCATCGCGCTAATTTCTTGAGGCGTTTTCACATTATCAAATAGTTTGCCAATTATCCCGCTATTTCAGAAATTTCCCGAGTTGGACTCAAGAAATTTTCTCGACCAGAGCGATACAATTAGCGTGCTAATTTGTGTTCACATTATCAAATAGTGCGCTATTTCGTGATCGGGTTAATTTCCCAAGTCAGAAAATATCGCGCTATTTCGAAACATCGGGCTGATGTGAAAACGCCTACAGAAATTAGCAAAACTTCAAAATTGTCATAACTTCCTTATTTTTCATCTGATTTCAGTCAAATTTTTATCATTGAACTCATAAGATTTTACTCTTTTTTATCAGACTAACTTATATTTGGACTGGATTTCTCCTTTAATTTTGTTTCTTAGATATACAATTTGTACAATGTACATCAGGTGATCAACTACACATGTACATGTAAGTCATGAAGCATTTGTTTATGTTTTTCTCTTAGCAGCAAAACGCTCTAATCCCTCATATATATATAATGTATACAGAAGATATATATCAAAAGACTATGAAATAATGCAGTCATAAGTTTCCTTATGAAAAATGCAAACACACACACACACACACACACACACACACACACATTTTATGAGCTGTGTACTCTACATTTGATACAATCTCAGTTAAATGTATCCTAAATTTTCTAATATGATTACAACCAAAGAGACTGTCATTCACCTTTAAGTAGGTAGATCACAGATATTTTAAGAGGTTAATCTCTTTAAGACTTATATCTTTCTTGATAATTTATCGAAGTTTTGGTTTTTTTTTTAAATCTTAATTTTGGGTTGATATGACCTTGTTGATTACTTTATTTGTGATGAGTATACTTGATGATTTATGACATTAAGAAAATGACATTAAGAAAAAGATTAAGCTTGTTACAAGAGGTCATCTTGTATCCGTCGGCAATCAATGGTGATTTGTAGAGAGGGGTGTGTGATTGAAGATTTCCTTAACCAAGTCACTTGCACAAATGTTTGTGTAAAACTGTAGTCCCATATGTGAAAAAATTGTGTGGGTCATTCATTAGGTGACCTCAAGATAAATTAAAAGATACTGTCCAATCTTACACTCCTGATGTCAGACAGAAAAGTAGAAACCTCTGGTTATAATTCCTCACGATGAATGCTAGCCAAGGCCTACAAATCATTGCCAAGTATGTGGCTAATCATGGAAACTCTAGAGAGTTTATGCAAGCTCTTCATTAAAAGGGGGTTTTGACCAATTCCCCCCCCCCCCCCAAAAAAAAAAAAAAAAATGAGTTTATCTCAAGTTGTCACAAACAGGAAATTTTCTAGATCTATACACATCAAATGGGGGGAAAAAAAGAAATAAACTTTAAAAGGCCGACTTTAAACCAATATGACAAGGCACAGGAATTTAATTAATTAAATCTTTAGAAATATTGGACCTAAGAAAGGTATAGATTTTGGTGCAAAAATCAAGTTAGCATTAATAGGACATATACAACTTAAAGGCAAGACAAAAGATATTAGCTGTGTTATGCTCTGGTGTGGATGCAAGATAGGACCAGTCTGAAGAAATGCTAAAATGGAGACAAGGAATGCCACCGAGCTGTTTGATGTCATTAGTGACATCATGGGTAATCAGACTGTGATGTCATTAGTGACATCACTGGTAATCACACTAAAATATCTCTGGAGAAATAACTGATATCTTGGTGTATATTTCACAACTAATCTGATCACACTCTATAAATGGCTATCCCCTGCAGAGAGAATTTTTAAGTTGTGTTTAAATCATTAAGGAGCAAAAGGTGTTAACTCCACAGATTCTATACATATGTTACCTTTTTCTGATTTTGGACCAAGAACAGACTCTCCATATTTTGGGAGAGAAGTCATTGTTTTTTTGTTTTTCAGTTCTGAAAGATATATACAATGTAAAGTCATACACATTGCATAGTAGACACTATGAATACTCACCACATTAAAACATATTTTCCCCTCCATGCCATTAAGTACAGTGACCGTAACAAACCCATGTCTTCAATTTAGTTTTCCCCCAGTGCATTCCAGGGTCAGTGCAAGAAAGGCAGCTTGAGTTAATTTTTTCACGTCTGCAACTGACGTCATTCCATGACTAGCCAGTTAATGAGCTGAGAAGCAGATTTGCCGAGTAGGTGGACGATGAATCGTTTTCTACTTGCACCACAGAAGAAGAGCAAGTTAAACAGTCATATTGGAGCTCCAGCTGATATATTTATCTCTTCAAAAGAATTCTCGGTTTCCATGTGAAATGCTTCTGTTTGCTTCTGAATTGCGCAGATCACTGTCATAGCATTCATATCAAATTGATTGATTCCATGATCCCCACTAAAGGTTAAAAGCCATAAATACATATTAGATTACCTAATCAAATATATATGCCGACAAACGTGTAGCATGACTCATGAAGGCAAGTAAAAAGGTTTCCATAGATATCAGATGTAGGAATCCCACCCAATGTCAATGTTTGTTACTTTGAGATACAAGATGGTTCATTTGCCAAAGGCTTCAAGACTTGCTATATTTCCTTTTTTAATAACACCTTCTACAACTGTACTTGATGTATCCTATCAATCTAAGTACAGTTACCTTAACTGTAAAAATAGTCAGATGTGATGTCATACATGATTTCAAAGTAAATAAGGGTCAAAGCGTAAATTTGATTTCCACAGAGTTCTTTAAGACAGAAATGATCACTATTTTTCTTAAAAGGGAAACAGAGCTGATTTCATATAGAAATGCCACAAGCCACCCATTGCTTTGTTTTCTATGCACTCATGGACAGTATGATCATTTACTGTACTGGTAGATGGGTTTTATTCAAGGGCTGAAATATGAAACATTACTCTGTCATCTGTCAGTAAGTGGGTTTGATATAGTGATGAAAAGCACACCAAGCAATTGAAGGGGTCGGTGCAATATAGTGCTAACCCACACAGTGGTCATTTTGAGATAATCGCTGTTGAATGTTTGGAAAGTCCATACATTGCACATTAACAAAACATGAATCCATGCATTTTTTACCATCTTATTGGTTGAATTCAAATATGATATTTTCACTGAGGTTAGAGTGAAGAATAAGGATTATGAAAATGCATGTAACTCAATTTTGACAAAAGTGTGGGTTAGCATTATATTGCACCGACCCCTTCAATTGTACTTTCCATTTGCCTTGTAATCATCAGATGAAGGAGATTCGATCTTAGCTTTCCTTTTTTTCTTTATCTGCTTCTTCTTTTTCTTTCCTTCTCCTCTTCTCCATTACCTTGCCCTCCTCCAAATTCTTCTCCTCTTCCTCCTCCTCCTCTTCCTTTTCATCTTAATTCTTCTTTGTCTTCTGCTTCTTTTTCTCCCTTTTTCATCGTTCTTCTGATTATCAAACTATCCATAATCCATTCCGCGTTGGAAATGTGGTTGGCCCTGTACAAAGTATACGGGATTTGAAGATCTCGTAGGGAGCATGTTAACTCTGCCTATCCAGTAAGAGTCTACACGTTATGATAGAACATTGCCTGGATTCAAGTGATGGTCACAACAAGGTTAACAAGTAACACTCACCAGATGCATGAACCTGTTACCCCCTGTAGTCTGACTCATTCCTCCTCACATTATATGAATCCATGGTGATGAAATGTATGTCCATCCTTTATCCCATTAAACAGTACAAAATGATCACGGAAGAAGTATGAAGATGGCAAAAGGGATGAAAATATGTTGTAGAGAAAAAGATTAGCCACTATAGTGAGAGTGTTGAGTCGGAGCACACAATACCTAATACAAGCAACTTAAGTTTCCAAACAGGTTGACCCCCAACTCAAGTACTTCCCCTACCTATCTCCACCCCTCACCTTTTCTACCCTCCTGTTGTTTTATGGCCTGGTCCATCGGCCTGCCCTGCCTTGGACAGGAAGTCTTCATCTCACGACTCCCCATCGTCCAAATTATGAGGGTTAATTTGATGACAAACTGGACCAATGAGTGACGAGATGCACATGTGAATAGCATAGCCATGACGGAGCTTGTATTTTTCAGCTTCTAGCTAATAGTTTCAGAGTATCACCTCCGAATTGAAAGGTAGTTATCTGTAATTACAGAGAATGGACCATACACAGTCACAAACAAACCAACAAATTTGTAACTAGAACATTAACCAATGTATCACATGATAGCTGTATATCCACCATACTTACAGTGATCCCCCCTGGTGTAGAACCGCTTGCAGATCTAATCACCTACGTCTTCACATGTGACTTTCTTATTTCCTCATTCATGAAAAAGAGACCACAAAATATGGAGTCCACATATTCCCACTTCCAGTATTTTGTGTCAGCTCAGCAGTGTTTTAGCAGCCATCCGTCTATCACTCAACTGAACCAATTCAACCAGGCTGCAGTTGTAGATGAACTTAACAGTGAAGTAGGTCATAGGATTCCTAGGATTGACTTGTCTAATATATTCATCATACCCGCATTTAGTTTTAAGTGCATTTATTGCTTTTTGTACATGCTCTTCCCAATATCTCTTCATAGTGCAGTCAAGAACTGTGAAACATGATAGGGATTTCCAAATAATGTTTTGTTGTGCCAAAGAGCTGTGAAATGGGTTAACTGTCAGTCTTGGCTCAGAGAAGTGTTGTTGCTAAGCCCGTCTGAGACCGACAGCCAAGATTTGACTTCAATTTGGTGTCATGTCTGCAAGTCATTGCAGGAAATGCTGAGAATTTCCTCCAAAAGATTTGACTGTAAAAGTCTTTCTCAAAATTTCACCTTCTAAAGCAACAGTTTGGCAGCAGTAAATCAACAATGAACATTTTAGTTCTTCTTTGGTTCTTTAAAGCCAGAAATTTTCGCATGCAATGATTTTTGCAGATTTCATGAGGAGCCAAGATTGCATGAAATTAAACTGCTCACAAAAGTTCTTGCCTACACTATATGCATTGAATGCCAGTAGCGATTCACAAAAATTTCATGCTGCAAAAAGAGGCTGTCAGCCCCAATTTGCCAAAATTTCATTCAGCGAATATTTATGGATTTACAGTTACACAAGTATGATATTTTGGCAATTAGTACTTGTGAGACAATATTCTGAGTTCAGATGTGAATTCATGATCATATGTGCTGTCCACTTTTAAGAGAAAATTAAGAAAATTTCCACTTTGCATTACAATATAGAGTGCATTTTTGTTACAGTAGTCAATATTTAATTGTTTTAAATTTTGAATAATCTTGTATTGAGTTGGTTTAATTGCACTTTATTTTATACTGACAAATTGCCCTTCATCGACATAAGGGATCAGAACCATCATGACTATCAGATGAAACTCAGTAGTCTTGTGAGTATAATGCAGGCCTCACAATCAGAAAGTTGTGAGTTTGAATTCTACCCAAGCATGTATGACCATGATTTTTATCATGGCTGTTATTCAAAACAATAAGTAATTAGTGCTTATCTATGTAGATGAAGGGCAATTGATTGATTGGTTGCAATACAAAGTTTTTTAATTGAATGGCATAGTTCATGAAAGGAAAGAAAAAAATCAAAGGCAGGTACTGAAAAACAAGGAATGTTCTCGTACATTTTAATTTCGCGAGAATCAAGATTCGTGAAATTAAAATGCGCTTGAAAGTTCTTGTCTATGCTATATGCATTGAATGTTAGAGGGAACTCAGGAAAATTTCATTCCGCGAAAAAGGCCGTCGTCTCCAATTGGCGAAAATTTCATACCTTGAAAATATCATGTTTTACAGTATGCAGTCAGTTAAGGATTGGCAGGAACATAGATCTAGAAATAAATGCATTATATAGGATTAAGGAGATATTGTATGTATGTGATTTCATAAGATTATTGTATCTTTAAAACTAGCATTGGTGGTGTTTGGGGGGGGGGGGGTGGGGGGTTAACAGTGATGTAAGATTACATCCTGGTGACCTGGTCATCTTGTCCCAATGACATCATTGCACAATGCTGTCCATTGGTGATCAATCTCAGGACCTAGGCCGGTCAAGAGAGTGCAGCCTTGTCCAGATATTGGACTTCCTGTAGGCAGGTGTAGTGTTAGAATGTCAAAGATATCCAATCTGAATGACCAAGGACTTGGTTTGCAAGGCCTGTGTTTTTGTACTATATACAGGTGTGGAAGAGATTTTATAAGTTTAGTCATGCTTTCCTAGTGAAAATAAGTGTGATCATGTACATACATTTACTTTCACTACTGAAACCTAAGGTTGCCATGTTTTCATACACAGGAAATTGACTATTTTTCCATGTGATTCTCTGTGTATGCACGTCTGTTGTTATATATGTTGTTGCAGAAAAACAGAAAGCTTTGAATAGGCTTACCTGACATAGCAACACTTGATGCATGCACTCTGGGTTCCAAGGTTTGAAGTGTGCTCCTTATGAGCAGATATCCATTACTTTGAATTCAGCAGTAAATTTGTATTATCATAGTACGGTATATATTATAGTTTTAGTGGCTCTTATACTGTTCAGATGACATATTGCTAAGTTTATATATTTATGCTTTATATACATCAACAAAGACCAAGTCACTTAGTTATATTCTTCTCTTTCAAAGTTAAACCAATGCTGGGGATTATCTTGACATACTAGCCTTTAAATTATCTTGGCACAGCTAGATTCTGACAAGTCCATGAATGCATCATGCCCTAGGTAATTAATGAACATCTTCCTATCCATTGTCGAATTTATACTTTTTGTACATTCTTTTGAAAGAAATGAAAATAAAACCTTTGAATTGAATTGAATTGTGTAGTCCATAGCAACACCTCTGAAAGCGTCAATATGCTCCTCCTCCCCCCCCCCCCCCATTTTTTTTTTTCTTTATGAAGACTTTTGACGAATCTTGACCTGGTTTTGATTTGAATCTTATCACATATATGTCTCTGATTATGCTCACACAGATTTTGTGTGCCTTTTATGAAAAAAAAAAAATCAGTATTTTGTATTTATATCATATCTTCCAAATGTATAGTCATATTTTTGGCTGTCTGTTGTATGTATTCATATCTCTTTTCCTGCCTCCTTATTATATTTCATGTCTTTCTTGATCTCTATCTCTCACACTTTGGGCTTTTTCATTCTTGATATCTCTCACTCAATTCACACTTACTATCTTTCCATCTCTCTCACTCTTTCTCTTTCTTTTTCTCTATGTCTTTTTGTATCCCATTCTCTCTGTTTTACTATCACTATCTCCCTTCTGACTGTAGGTCTTTTATTCCAACGGTGCTCTTTCTTTCAATCCCAGGCTATCTATTCATCTTCTTGGATCTATTTGTAAAATGATCTCATAATCTCTTCCCCTCCGCTATCCCCCTAAACCTATGTTCTTATCTCCTCCTCCTTCTCTTCCTAACCTGATCTCCCCTTTACCCCTTGTGTTACCCCTTACCCACTTCATGTCCCCCTTTTTCTTTCCTTTTTATTCTGGGTCCTCATCCACATTTTCTATATCTTCACCTGCAATCCTGTGTCATCCTGGAAAAGCTTGTTTTCGTGATGTTTAATGAGGACAGGTTGAAAAATTGAGATTTTCTAGATAATCTGCTTTTGCACAGAGGAGTGCAGTCATGAATTTTGTTTGAAAATGGAAGGTTGGAAAAATCTGTGTAGAGTTGCGTAACTCTGAAATGAAGGCAGATCAGGTAAGGTGTATGGAATGAGAGATTTTACATTTATTTGAAAGCATAATAATGAGTGAATATTTGGTCTGTGATACCTATCATAACAAATCATCAGCTCATGCAGGTCCCAGAGCATTTCAACTCTGGTAACTCTGTAGAGCTGTAGGCCCTGATATCTTTTCGAACTTGCTAATTGCAGATACTGTAAAACGAGGAATGTTTGCATGCATTTTAATTTCGCGAATTTCGCGAGCGCCAAGATTTGCGAAATTAAAATGCAATGAAAGTTCTTGCCTACACTATATGCATTGAATGCCAGTTGCAGTTTGGGAAAATTTCATGCTGCAAAAAATGCCATCGGCTCCAATTCGTGAAAATTTCATGCCGCGAATATATCATGTTTTACAGTAATATCAATATAGTTCTATATTTCTCTTTTTTGTCTGTCATTCAATGCTCATTCTTAGTCATATCACCATTTCCTTCTTAATCTTTATCAAGTGCCATCTCGCAGCAACAAGAACAACAGCAATCCTCAGAACTTCACAAAGAGAAGTGAAATCATTTAAAGATTATTTAAGGGGTAACTTTATTCCTAATTATTCTTTACACCTGCAGGGGCTATGATGAGTACCCCTGGGCCAGTACCCCACAGATCAACCACCGGGGTATGGCGACCCCTCCACCGTACAGGACCCCACCACACCCACACAAACACCGGGAGACCACTTTCAGGTGAGTTGAGTCCTTATTACATTTGGGGAGTTATCTGGCTGGAGAGTCTTAGTGAAAGTCACTTATTATCTACAGAGAATTGAAAGAGCATTAAAGCAGGACAAAGTCTTTGGAATTAGTGACTTTATGCTTCTCGTTCAACATCTATTTATTCATCATGTAACAAAGTTTGGATTCATGCAGTTGTAATTCATGGATTTAGATGTATATGACCAAGGAAATTTCGAAAAATTATTCACAAAGGTACGCGAAGGACATGCACTACAAAGGTTTAGCCACAAAAGTTGCTATTACATGAAAATATAAGCTGTCGAAAACCCAGCTCGATATTTTGTTACAAACAGAAAGAATTCTACAAGTTCAGTATACTGCAGTTTATTCTTATACCATGAACAAGACTGATTACGATAAATAAAATCATATATAGCTTGTTGACCAAATTTCAGTTATGTGGTTGTTGTTCCTGTTTTTAAAATATCTTCAATCAATTCAGGGAGACAAAAGGATGAATAAGTTTATCAGATGATTTTTTGTGAGTGGTTCTCTTTCTGTTTGATGCGAAGAAATGTGAGTTTATTGGCCAAAAAGTCATTGATCTTGAGTTTTTTGCTGCCCTAGAGGATGAGACGAAAATGGGTTTTTCCCTGCAACACAAGACTACAAAAAAAAACAACCATGACACTAAAAAATAGTTGAGTTCAAGCCATATGAAGTCTCTTGGGAGAGAAGATAATCCAGGTCCACTCCGGTTTCGTCTCACTCGGAGCAAGCGTTTTATGGTTTTTGTTGGAGAGGTTCAGACTCGATGTAGGACATGTGGCAGTCTGTGCCCATAGGCGAGGTCAAGTTCTACTGGACAGAGACTCTTGACCGCTTTGGATCATTGTCCTGATCAATGACCAGTCCAGTGGTGAAGCACATGTTAGGCTAGTGTGATTATGATACAATTTCTCTGGCAATAAGAACATTAGCTTATTTGTATTTTAATGAGTGAAGGCTGTTTTGAAATTAGATTTGACAGAGTTCCCTGTGGGCAGAATCTACATCCTTTCTTCTTCATTTAGAAAGAGAAAAACATTTACGGTTTGATGTGAGAATTCAGAATAGCCATAGCTTTCCATACATTAACAGAAGAATTTTTCTCTTTCCTTTGAGTGTGTTGCATTGAAAGGTCCCATTTATAACTCTTTTAAAGAGCAGAAATAAAGCATTTTGTGAGCAGTGCATAATTATGCTGTTTGTCTGCACATTTTACACAGCCTCTTTTTACTTTATATTTTATTCAACTCTTTCTTCATAAAACATCAGAAGTATGATGAAGTGCTTGAGTTATATAGGAAGCTTCATTGACCAAATAATGTCGTAAATTCACAGATTTATATAAAAGCATATAATAGTTGCAGACCAGATTATATATTTATTCTACACATCATTCCAAGACTAACTTTAGATATAAATTGATTTGTATATCAAGTGACATCGTGTTTGAATACAAAATGCAAAGAAAAAACGTCAACTATCGGTACTACCAGTAATTTTGCCTTCAAGAATGTTGAGAGCTCTTCCTAGAAGTGTTAATATGTGTGACAAAACAGTAATTTTGTGTCAAATTCCCTGGAAAAGAAGACAAGAGACTTGGCAGAAGCGAAGGATTTCAATCTGAGACTGAAAGAGGAGGATCAGCCCCTGGGAGGGACTCCCTCCTAAAAAAAAAAAAAAAAAGGTAGAATCTCCCCTAGATCTGGGTGACTGATCCGCTTCATTGACACTCTTGCCGCTATCGGTTGTGACAAATAGAAAGCTGAAGTAAGAAATATTGACTGTGCCCTGGCAATTATGCATCGAACTGGGTCAGGGAAATAAACTTGATCTAAATACAATAGTTTGTGTCATACCCTCCTTTTTTTTAGAACTCACAGGAGGCGTGGACAAACACTTGGTTTCACTAAATGCGCTTCTTGCATGACCTACTTTAGAATCTAGTTGCTAATTATCCAAATTTTCCGTGGGTTAAGCAATCATTTCCTCCTCAGTGGACTGTGGCCCTATTTTAAAAGTCAGTAAGGAGTCGCAGAGATTAAGGGAAATCGTGTCACGACTTACAGTGTGCTCTGTCTCAAGTTTCATGAAACAGGATTGATGAGAAACTCTCTGTCTTATATGTTCATTTATTTTTGATAGTCAGGCAGATATGTTTGAAACATGCTGCGCTCAGCCTTAACTAGTAGTACCATGGCAAGACAGGAATTGTTACATGAAAAAAAAAAACAAAGAAATTTAAAAAAAAAATTTTTACCAAAAAATTTCAGTATGACCAGTCAGTCCGCAGCACGTATGCTAATGAGCCGATCCGGCAAGATTTATTCAGCACTCTCGTTGACAATCTTTGCGTTCCGAAGGTGTCTCTTGAGTGCGAGATTTTGCGAGAGTTTGACAGGGCTTTGGTTTTCACAGTGCAGCAACTTTTACATGCTTTCGTTATGGTTACAAGTCACGATAAGTTGTTCCCCAGACTTTGATTTTTATTTTGATACAAAATTTGCGTATAATATCGCTTCTTGTTATGACGTTATAATCAGTTGAATTTACGTAAATTTCACCTGCTTTTCATGGAAGATTTTGTTATCTAAAGTCCGGTTTTGGTTCCTGACCGGATTAAGAAACCATTGTTTCTGATTTTGGCTTTTTCGTAGAGAGGAAACTTAGATGCTCATCATATATTGGAGTCAAAGAGACGCAAGCATGATTTATACTAGTTTTTCCGTTTTGAAATCTCTGTAAAATTCACTCCTAAGCCCGTAGTATGCTCCACACAAAGTGTACAGTGGTGCCAAACAGCTCTCTCATTGGACAGCGCTTGCATTCACGCGCGCCGTACCAAGCTTCTTAGTTTCTAGCAAAGACACTTAACTAGTAAGACACGAAAGTGCGCGCTAATCCTGTACAAAACAAATGGACAGCGCGCGGTCCTCATGCGTATTACGCACGTCACCTGAGACGCGCTGTCTTGACACTTGATAAACAACAACAGCGGCTTCAGGGACAGCGCGTCTCAGGTGATGGGTGTCTTTGCCTGAGACGCGCTGTCTTTGAAGATGTTGTTGTTTATCAAGCGTCTTTGATTGTGAGATCATGTTGTTGCCAAATTTTTACCTCCACGAAATAATCCTTATTACTCTAAAATCTTGTTCTTCAAAATAATACCCGTAATCGAAAAAAAGCTACGACTTTAATTTTTAAATCTTTTTAAGATAATAAGAATACCACTGTCTTTGGAAATGAATGATGTTTCTAGGTGTACTGAGTTTGTACTTAGCTCTCTTTTGTATCGTCATGTAGGGTAGCCATTTTGTGTCCATTGTTATCGCGCGCCTTCGTATCTTGTTATCTCTAGTATCTTTGGTTTCTAGCTTCTGTCCGAATCACAGAAATCTACACGCATGCCTATGCAAGCATGCGCTCTGCACGCACGTGGCATTAAACCATAGCAGCGTAATGACATAATGCAAGCGCTGAATGCAAGCACTGTCCAATGAGAGAGCTTACTCTTGAGATTGCACGGTTTCAAGCTGGTTCCTGACCGGATTAAGCAACAAATTGTCAAGATATTTACATGGATACAAAGATTAAGAGATGGGCTACCAAATAATGCATTTTCATTGAGACGCAAGGTGAATTTGGTATTCTTTTGACGTCTTGAACGTGTACAACACGAATTACTTTTTTCATCATTTTTCAAGCTCAAATTACGCTATGATATTTTTCATTTACAATAATTTGAGTAACATGTGACGATTACTTACATATTTTCCTTGGATTTGATACCAAATTTGTGAATATAAGGTGTATTTTTGTTGCCGAAAGCCCAAGGACAAAATCCCCTTCCGCAGCTCATTACGTATGCAAGCCTAGAGCGGGCTTGCATACGAGTTGAATAAATACGAGCGAATTATCGGGTGCTGCGGTCTGACTGTGACCTTACAAACAGGCAGATTTTTGTACACTATGTAGTACAGTCATCACCTTCCACAATATATAAATCACTGCTGAAATATTGAGCTTTTTCATTCAAATGCAGGTGTGCAGTGTTAATGCCAGAGACCACAAGTATACAGATACATTGTGTCATCGAGTGAAAATGAAAGAATTTTAACCTCTTTTGCAATATCTCCCAAAATCCTAAACCCATTCACAAGATGACGAAAGATAACACCAACATCATGATTATATCTCTTGAATGGTAGTGTGGAGCTTGTCCCAATTAGTTAAACATCAAGAATTTCTCTCTTTTTTTTTTCATTGAATGCAGCAGAGAATTTAGGCTAAGAACATAAATATTATTCATGCTTTTGTTCAGTAATCAAGAGTAGAGTTATGATAATTATGATGATGTAGAGCTGTGCTTCTCAACCTTTTTCAACCCGAGGCCCGCTGAAACTTTTACAAATGTTTTTTAGGCCCAGTTTGATCACATATTAATCTTGTTTCTTTCATTTTTGGCAGACATCGTGGCCCACCTGTGAGAGCTTTGTGGCCCACAGGTTGAGATGGGCAGATGTAGAGAGCATGTTAATGAACAATTTGTTTTAAAGGACAAGTTCACCTTCATAAACATAAAGATTGAGAGAATGCAACAATATTAGTAGAACACATCAGTGAAAGTTTGAGGAAAATTGGACAATCGATGCAAAAGTTATGAATTTTTAAAATTTTTGTGTTGGAACTGCTGGATGAGGAGACTACTACAGCTTGTGAGTCATATGCGTACAACAGTATAAAGAAAATGTAAAGAAAATTCAACATATTTTCACTTTTTTCGCATAATAAAAGAGCACTTGACTTGCCTCTTTCTAAAGGCAGGGGGAATAGTATTACCCATAACATTTGTCGGTAACAAGTCAGGGGAATGTGTACTTTTTACAAAAGATGAAATTTTGTGAAATTCTCTTTATATTTTCCTTATATTGTTGTACGCATGTGACATCTAAGTTATTCACACACTGCAGTAGTCTTCTCATCCAGCGGTTACTGCACAAAAACTTCAAAAATTCATAACTTTTGAACGGATTGTTCGATTTTCTTCAAACTTTCAATGATGTGTTCTACTAATATTGCTACATTCTCTCAATCCTTATGTTTATGAAGGTGAACTTGTCCTTTAAGGACCATGATGTTTTCTACCAAGGGACTTTTCCTTTGGGGGCATCAAGGTCTTTAGCATTGAATAAACCCTTACAAAGAGAGGTAGATCTTGAGATAATTATATCAATGAATTGCAGAAGGAAAATGAATATCAAATTTTGCACACTTTGCACCAACCTTATTTCTGGTCTTGATTGACAAGCTTACAAATTTGTGGCTCTCTATAAAAAAGGATATAAACATCAAATACCTGCAAGAGGAAGGGGTCTTGATTTGTACTCAGAATCAAAAGTGAAAGTGGATGGAGTTTTGTGATTTGTGGTTTTTAAGTTTGTGTTTGTCTGAGGAGGAAAACAGGTTGGTTGTCTGACCAGGTCTGCAGGAAATATATCTGGCATTCATCAAAGCAGGTGTGTTGGTAGCTAGGCTAGGATGCTAGTGCCCTTTGGGTTGCCTAGCAACCAGAGAAGTTGGATGCCGGTAGGATGTGATGATGATGTCTGATATTGTTTGACCACAGGAAGATGAGGGATGGCCTTCGTTTTATAGTGTTAGAATTTTTTCTTTATGTCTGAAGATGGCAGTGAGGTCAAAGAAAGAAAATAGAAGATCTAGATCTGAAATGTTTTATATCAAGATCTGTTTGATGCAAATATATGATGTGGAAACATGCAGACATGTTTCCTCCCAATTAAAAGACTTTATAACCTTGTTTGATTTCTTACAAAGATTTATACATGTGGTATGTAATGCTTCTTCTGAGGGAGTTAATAAAGTCATTGCATTAGTGTGATTGGAGCTATTTTGTGCTCACTCGATCAGAATTAACCTTGCACAAACATAAAACTGAGTCTTAAACCATCCAGATTTCATAAAGAAAATATTTCATGTAAGCCATTTTTCTTTGTTTAAGTGCAATTGTTTGTTTTAGTTTCAGAATTGATCCTCTGAATTTGCTGCATTTGTAATTGATTCTTAGGTTGGCAACACATGTGAGAAGATTAAAGTTCCTTTATTTTTTCTTTCCCTCTCAAATTGGAAAAATATTGCAAATTTCTCTCTGATCTTGTAGACTTATTGAATTTAGCCAGTGCATCTAATCTTTCTTGATTATGAAATAGGCAATAGAATTCAAAGGTACCTGTTAAGTGAATGCTAAATAATGATTTCTGCAGCAGAAAATTCCCTTAGAACTTGATAGGCAAAACTCTCAACCCCTAACCTTCCCTCTTCTCTGCCATTTTCGTGGAGGACATCAGACCTAGATGTAACGAAAGGCGTGAAGCAGATAATAACATCAGGTCCCCTGTCATGCAGGCCATGAAACCAGCTGAACCAGATATCTTTTCTTTCATCAGATAAAACATGAGAACCATCAAACATGGCATCCACTGAGGTTACAAACAGTTCACCCAGGAGGGGGAAAAAAGAAAGAAACTCTCCAGCTCTCAAATATGGGTTGAAGTCCCCTCACCCTCACAACATAACTCAAAGACAAGAGTGACCCGAAACATGCAGTATTTGTGTCAACAAATCATGATAACAGCATCTCATCTCATCCCTGGAGGATAGGAAATCCTATAAAAGCTATCTGGTTGAGAAGCAAACAAAGCAGTATCAATTTCCTGGGGTCGATGAAAGCTGTGTCTTGTTGTTGGTCTTGTAATGTTTCTGATCCTGCTGATATCTTGGTAAGGAAAAGGGAGGGGTAGAAGGGAGAGTTGGACTAGTGACAGGCTGGGAGATGGAAGTGACATGATCCAGACTTAGATGATACACAACAGATGACTAGTGCGCAAACCATCGACTGTCTCAATACAACAATAGGGCCTATATTTGCCTAAGACCCATTCTCACTGCTGAAAAAGGGTGGATAGATCTTAATAACGTGGTAATGTAGTGGTAGTGTCGGGACGGCTGGCCCAACTCAGATATATTTGGGAATCCTGTACAACTTGTATACAGCTTTATCACTAATCTCTGTGTAATTAAGTACAGACACACTCAACTGGAGTAAAATGCTACTAATGAGAGTACTCTTCGATGCACAAATTTCATTCTAGCAGGCCTGCTCTATTCGTGATTTTTGAATGTACCCCAGTGAGCAGCCAATGGACATTGATTCAATCAGGCCTTCCTTCTCTCCCCGTTGCTACCTGGTCTTTATTAAACCCGTTAAGGATGAGTCCCAAGTATACTCGGGCAGGTGTCTATGGGAGATGCGTGTTGTAGCAAAATCAGCCCGTCCTCAATGGGTAAAGATGGCTTTCACATCAAGGAGAAGAGGCTGCCAAATGACACCTGAACAGAATCATGGGAACTAGAAACAGCAAACATTCCCACTGCTGAAGTAGGGTCAGTAGGTGGCTTTTTACATCAAGGAGGAGATAATCCTGGTGGATCCAGGAGATCCACAAATGATTCACTGGATTAAATCATCGAAGAAATTAGGATGGCAGAGTGGAACACTTGTACTAAGACCATCTAAAGATCACTCAAATAGTAGAATATACACATTGGCCATTAGATATGAATGCAGACCACTTTGTCCTCAGTTACCATGGCAACAGCATCATTACTGCATTTTATGCTCTTGAGCAACAAGACTGATTGGACCAGCAAAGCTGATGTGCAGTATGAAGTGGGTCCTCTTGATCTCTGTCTATGAGATCAGTCGAAATTTATCAGTGAGAATAGGGCCCAGCCCTCTGTAAACGGCAGTTTAGGTCAGGCTAACACAAGTCGTGTCTTACCATTGTCACAGTCCAGTGGTCTTGCGTTGTTCACAGTGATGGCTTCCTATTTGTACAAAGACCTTGAAGTTCCCACATTTGAACACATGAAAGATGACAGATGCTATGTGAACTTGGAAAGATCAAGTTTTATCTAAATTATCTTTTGTTCACCTGATTCAGTGACATTATTTTATATTCACTTTGCATTTGTGACAAATGTGTAGTTATGAATACAACCATCAAGATTTTAGGTGTTATTTTTTTCTTAATCTACTGTATGGGGTTTATATATACAGCTTTCAGGTAGAAAATGTGTTCTTATCATCAGTAATCCAATCGATTTGTGTTAATCATGACAAGTGTCAGTAAAATTAAGCAGAGCTGATGCTATTGAGTACAAAGCTAGGAGTCAGGTCTTCCCTCCATACTCTCCATTTTCATTTTCCTTGTATTCATTCCAAGCAGTTAACAAACTATAAGACATTGAAATGAACTTGGCATATATGTATATGACAAATGTATGACTGTATACACATAGCTATGTAGGTACAGTCATTTTGAGTCTCTGAAAGGTAAGAGCTGTTTTAATTTGCCATTAGACATCTAGATCTATTTTTTAAGAAGAAGAAGGAGAAGAAGTGCTATGTCAAACTCAAATAGAATGAGTCATGTATTCAATATTTCTCATGCAGCACAGCCAGAGGAAATATGTTTTTTTATGTATAAATAAGTATATCTTCCTCTCTCTCCATCTCTGTCCTTCACAGCAACCACCCCTCTGACAAACGTAGACTATCTGAACCATCCAATGCCAGAGGTAAGATGAACTCTATGTTGACATCTCACATCCCACATCCCACAGTGGACCTAGCAGTAAACTCTTCTACATGCACTATAGGGCTCACACCCATAAATATTTCCCCATAGGGATGTGTGTTAAAAATCAAATTTCAAAAAATTCTGTAAAACAGCTGGGTGAAATGAGGTGTTTCAGCTTCACTAACCTGGATAAGTTAGATATACCCTTTCATCCATCAAATTCTCAGGGTGGATAATTCAGTTCAAATTCTGTCCAAGGGTCCGCAAAGCTAGATTACGAGTTCTTATCACTCAAAAAATCACCCATTTTCCGTACACGTACCCAATGAAATATAGTCCCCTCAAATTCCACCAGAAAATGCAATTTGTACAGGAATTCATACTCAATATCTACAGCTATTCAGTTTTTTGCCAAACTACATCATTGATTTTTAATCAATTTTTTTCTTCATTTATTTTGGTATCTTTGGTACGAATTTGTGAAGGGGCCTGGGGCATTCCCTTGTATTTACGGGTGTGAGCCCTATAGTGGAGGTCATATTTCTCATTTGACTTTTAAACATCATAAATGTGTTTTTGATGACATTTGCACCTACATCATATGGGAAATTACACATTCAAGGGTCATAAAGCTTCTCAAAGGGACATTTTTTAAACTCATGCCCTTTGAGGTTTTTAAAAAAAAATAAAAATGTAGTGTGGATCAGTTCTTCATAAGATGAATACCTAGAGGCAGGCAGTAATCTTTGATTATGGGGTGTCATCATCACATTATTGCCTACAAAATACTTGAAAAGACTCTGTTTTGTCAAACAGACTAACTTTATGAAGTTTGACCTGTTTCAGTGGTAGCCAAACAAAGAAATACATTAGAATAACACAGTCATTCAAAGTTGTGTGATACTGATGCCTGCTATGTACAAAGATCTATCTATACCACAACATAATAAGAAAACAAATTGTAGCCAAACAGAGTTGGGGTGGGGTGGGGGGTGGGGTAGAGGAGAGAGGTGGGGGGGGGGGGGTAGGAAGGGGAAGGGGGGAGGGAGGAAGAGATCTGACACAATAGATCAACATAAACCAGCAGAGTTTGTATGGGATGAATACTTCCCATAGACTTGTGTGCATTGCATGCATCCTCTATAGGGCTCACACCCATAAATATTTCCCCATAGGGATGTGTGTTAAAAATCAAATTTCAAAAAATTCTGTAAAACAGCTGGGTGAAATGAGGTGTTTCAGCTTCACTAACCTGGATAAGTTAGATATACCCTTTCATCCATCAAATTCTCAGGGTGGATAATTCAGTTCAAATTCTGTCCAAGGGTCCGCAAAGCTAGACTACGAGTTCTTATCACTCAAAAAATCACCCATTTTCCGTACACGTACCCAATGAAATATAGTCCCCTCAAATTCCACCAGAAAAGCTTTCATCTTCCAACCAAAATGCAATTTGTACAGGAATTCATACTCAATATCTACAGCTATTCAGTTTTTTGCCAAACTACATCATTGATTTTTAATCAATTTTTTTCTTCATTTATTTTGGTATCTTTGGTACGAATTTGTGAAGGGGCCTGGGGCATTCCCTTGTATTTACGGGTGTGAGCCCTATACATAGCAGGAACAATTCATCAGCACATAGTAATGTTGCCCTCTATAGGTCAAAGTCCTATAGTGTTTTTCAAGTTCATCAAGCTAAATCAAAAGTATCTCTGTGAAACCATGCCGTTCATGAATGTGGTTGAGCTCTTCATTTGGTTGGTAATTAGTTGTGATTAGCTATAATGAGCTGCTGCCAACTTTTTAAAAAAATGATATATATATATGGTGTATTTTTATTTATTTTTTTTTTTTATTAGATATTGGTTTTATATTTCCCTAGATTTTATTAGCTTGTGTATTTTGAGCAGCTCACCTATTTTTTAACCAGTCCATTTTTTTTTACTTCAAAACATGTTTTCCCCTTTGGAATACACTGTTTGCTGCACAACAGTTTGTTAATGCATGGTTTGGGCATCCAGTCAAGTAAAATAATGTTAGATGCACACACGAACAACAAACAGTATGAAAGCCATTTCTTTGTTTTTAATGTTGAGCATGATCATTATTGTAGAATAATTCTATTACTATTTGCACTGACTGGTGATGCAATGTAGTACTAAAGTGGCATTTACTGATGTCTGACCAGTCAGATTGCAAAAGATACCTGTATGCACATGTACTCCTCAGATGTAAAGGTTCGTACACAGGCACTGAACTATCAGCTAACTGCCACCAGTAATGAGGTGAAATGACTTGTATTTATCTATCCAAGGGTATTACAAGATTGTCATGTCATTTCTTAGGTGCCTAGACCTCGTATCTCAAAAATCCGGAATTTTCAGGGGAGCGAACAAGCTCTTTCATTTTTGCAACATTTTTGCAAATTAACATCAACGTTGATGTCAAATAATGTAGAAACATTATACACTAATGATTAAATGTCTAAAAATTAAAATAGGTATCTTACATATTCTTAATTGTGTGAGGAGAATTTTATATGTATGTCAGCCAATTGAGATATGAGGTCTTTGCATCCTACCTAGGGATGATATATAATGCTCCGGTGTAGACAGGGTAATCGAAAAGAAAATGATTATTACCAGTCAAAGTTCTGAAATACACGTAGATCAAGACCAGTGACCAGCCATGTAGATTGCCGAGATATACATGCATGTAGTCCTTGGATGTATTATAAGACAAGGTGAACAAACTAAATGTAAATGAAGACAAGACTTGTGACTTGCATGTAACCAATCAGATTGCAGAGATTCTCATCCCGTCTGTTGATATTTGTATGTTACTTCCCACAAGGACGCAAGCACAGGGCTGGTCCACAGTCTTCTATTCTTACCCTCTGAAAGAAAACACACAAATGTACACGAAGTGTGGACAGTTTGTATCTGAAAACAGCTCAATTCATAGCATGAAGTCCTTTTTTATTCATGTTGCCATCATTGACACTTATTCTTGCCAATTTTGTTGAACTTATCATTTTTTTGTTTTTATTTAATTTTATTAAATGTCACATAGTTGAGACCTGAAAAGAATAAAAATGAATTCAGGGGACTCAAACCATGTGTTAGGCGGCAATCATAATTACAAACAATCTGGCACCATCAGTGTTGTTACCAGTTTCTGCTATTATTGATGCTTTATCCATTGTACCTATCTTTCAAGAGACTGAGAATATATTCCTACTTGTAAACACTGAAGTCTGAGACAAGTTTATGACAAAATAAAACAGTTTTTCTTTTTAAATGCCCTCTAAAACCTAACTGAGCAATTCTGCTAATAAAATGACTCAGGACAGGTCTCAACTACATCATCAATTTTAGCTTTCCCCACCCATTCTTGAATATCATCTTGGCAGTTAAATGAGTCATTAATTGGATTTTTGACAAAAAGAAAAATCAACTCATCGATTATTTTGCATTTGCAGAATTTTGATTTGTTTGATTTAGCTTCATATTATGTAACATCTAAGTTTTTTAACCAATTGATTTTATTCATTTATTTTTTTTTTTGCCTGTGACAGTGTACAGTGTACTTTGATCAGACTTCATTTTTTTCTGTTTTTATTTGCCATCATTGAAATTCATAATCAGCAAAGCAGGACACTAACATTCAAGCAATTTCTGGTTTCAAACTCCAAACTTAAAACTCTCCTCTCATCTTTTATGCAATGTATTTTTGTTCTTTCATGCATCAAGTCTGTCTGTCTGTCTGTCTGTCTGTCTGTCTGTCTGTCCATCCTTCTCTCAATTTGTTCACTTCTCTCTGTCGTATGTTTTTACCCCTGTAAAATTCTACTTCTCTGTATTTGCTTTGTGTAATCTAGTATATTCCTGCCGTGTCCTATTTGCTCTTTGGTTCTTATCTCTCTTACTGTCAGTCCCAGATATGTCTTTGTGGGTATGTCATGTCATATAATACAACATAGCTGTTTGATACTTTTTGTATAAGTGCCTTTGCTATTTCATTCCCATTTTCCATGAATCCTCCATTTCGTCTTTATCAATAAAGTACTTCATGTGTTGTAATATTGTGATTGTCAGTCATTGTGATGTCATATATTGTATCTGCATGACGTTATTATATATACATGTATGTATACTTTATACCAATCTTGTTGGATAGGTGCAGTGTTTTGTGTTGCTAGATTGTCTTTAGTTAGTTTTTGAGTCCATTTGTTGTATTGTCACTTTGAATATAACATGTTGTTATGTTTTTCTCCCATTTGGGGGAATATGATAGCAAAAATAAAGGCATATTACAGACACCAATGATTTAAACATAAAGATAATATTAAATCAAAATTGATGAATTTAGCCAATTTATTCAGTATCGTTTTCGAGAAGTTTTTGTATTGCCCAAAGGAGTAGAAGTTTTCAATTTTGTGTAAAGACAGTATTTTGAGATTTCAGTACCATTTTGTCAGACAAAGCATTAATGAATGTAAAGTTTGTTGTGTTACCACACAGATTAACATTTTGCCATTACCCATTACACATGACAGTATCGACTTGTTGCACTTTCCATACCACATATGAGAACTCTCGTATGTATTTTAACCAAACTATTTTTTAAAAAATGATTGTAATAGCAGATTTCACTTAATTGCAGGGTTTTATTCCAATATATCCATAAAGTTATTGACGTTTCCAGCATTTTTATCCCTTTATCTATGTCTATATGTTGATTTTCGTACGTCTATTGTCATTTCTTATTAGTTGACGTTGTAGTCATGTTGTGATATATGTGTTAACATTAAGTGGGTGTATTTGGAAGAAGTGAAACTCTTCATGTT
This sequence comes from Diadema antillarum, assembly GCF_040938485.1. Classification (NCBI taxonomy): domain Eukaryota; kingdom Metazoa; phylum Echinodermata; class Echinoidea; order Diadematoida; family Diadematidae; genus Diadema; species Diadema antillarum. The sequence continues at coordinate 2,095,117 of NW_027270975.1, read as the reverse complement.
TTCATGTTACACTGTCTCTACCCCCGTGTAGTATAAAACTGAAAACAGTAGATTCCCTCCAACACGTTTCAGAAAGTGTGTAGTATGTTTCAAAAGATGGTCTTTAGCCTTTATTTCAGATGTATATGTGAATTTCTCTCTTTCTTCACTTTCTCATTTCTCTGTGTGAATATAAACCTCTTTCTGAACTAACTTCAAACTTTTCTTGTCTTTGTCTTTCTCTCCTTTTCTTTTAAGCCTTTTGTCTGCCCTTCAGATATTTGTCCATCTTTCCCCTCTTCAATCACTGTTCTGTCAATGTAAGGGAGGGAAGCTATGGACAAAACTGTTACCATTTCGTGTGGCGTCAAATACATATATCAAGTTTTATTTGCATACGGTTTTGTCACACCAAACCACAAACTGAAAACATCAACTTATATGGTGATGCTTGAAAAAAAAAAAAAAATCTTGCAAAGGACTGAATATTGTTGGTTTGTGAAAAGTTTTGAAAACAGTATCAGACATCTTTCCTGTCTGGTTTATTTCAGGTGAAGACATGGCACCAATTCGACCTGCTCCTCCTTTCATGGGAAGCTCAACTTCTGACCGAGGAGTGCGGCCAAGGCATGTCTGACCTCTCTCGGACGGTCAAGGAAATCCTCAGAATCTTGTAAATTAAGAATTGTTGTGAGGGAGAAATATGGTGAGGAGTTGTGAAGAGACGAGGATCTTGCCATCTTGAAGTAAATCTGTGTATGATTAAGTTCTTTGCATGAAAACAAAACGGCTGACCGTTTAAAAAGAAAAAAAGAATGGATGCTCCTGAAATAGGATGTCTTCACTTTCTACAAGTATTACTTATCATGGGACATTCTCACATGAAGCAGTCATTTGGAGGAGCATTTAAAAACTGGCCTGCAAGCGCGGCCCCGTTGTTACCCATCGTTTGCTATGAATCGTTTGATTGAAGCTGAGGTAGATGTACACAGATTTTGAAAGTATTGAATATTAACAGCCAGTAAAGACAAAGAACTGCAACATTTATATTATATTGGATGGCTATGAATGGGATACCAGGGAATATTGCACGAGTTGGGGCCAATATTGCACGAATCGAAGATGAGTGCAATATTGACCCTAACGAGTGCATTATTCCCTGGTATTCCATGAATCAAGGCCATCCAATATAATTATTATCATCTATACAATCAAGCAGAGCAAGCATAAACTAAACAAAATTAGCGGGCTTCTACTCGTCTTTGAAGTTGACTCGGCAGTCACATCCCAGCGCTGAAAAGGGGAAGCCCCTATAAAACTGCGTATGGGAACAAACAACTAGCAAGACGTTTGCGCGCTTGTGAATTGTAACAAAATGACGCGCACTAGTAGCAAGCTTTTGCGCATTCAGCAAGTGCTCGCACATTAGACGAGACAGAATTGAATATGGTGTGATCTTGAACGGCGAGTAACAAGGGTAGCCTATGGTGAATTAATACGTTGGCCTATGCGTTTCGTTCAATATGCTCTGATATTGAACGGTAAAATTTGAGTGGACTACAATACACGTTTTTAATGCACCGCTAAAACGTCCTATATAGATGATAATAATTTATATACTGGTAGTTGTCACTTGTAATTAATGTCAGGATTTGTCATGATGGCTAATTCTTGAGATTGTCTGATAAAAATGTTATGTTGTCATGATTACCGACTTTGGCACATTGGTTTGGATACAGGCTCTGTAATCAATTTTTTTTATAGATTATGCTACAAAGTATACGTGTGACATTGATTAAAAAGTATCATAGTGGTATTTCTACTTATTAGCAGTGCTTAGAATTACACAGCCATTCTGTATTATTAGTGATGAATACAATTGTATCCAAACTGGACAGATGATTTTGAAAATTCAGATGAAAAATGTGCTGTTGAGAGAGGAGAAAAATATTATCAGTTTTCCATTGTAACCATAACAGCATTGACTCTTAGATATCATGAAGAGACTGTGCGTGCACAGTTCTGTAGACACCAGGCAGCATTGGCTATCTGCTCAAGAGTAGCACATGATATGTGGAGATATATTTATTCTAATGGCACTGATCTAGTTTATCCAGGAACAGAACTCCTTTTCTGTTAAACTTTGTCTGTGCTCAAAAGTACTTTTGGTATTAACTGCATAGATGTTTTGTGTAAAGTATATAATGAATTGGATTTACAATGTGTGTGTATGTGTCACAAATACTATTGTTTATGCTGAATCAGTACAAGCACTTGATGTTGTAGGACTATTAAAGTACTGATATTGCACCTTGCCAGTTTTTCTTCGTATTGCTCATGTATTTATTTTGTATTCACTTAATATCACATGTATACATTTGCTGACTATGTGCTGTGCAATATGGTATGAATTGTAGGCTTATCTTCTTATGTCTTTGTTGCTAATCATTTATTGGGCATGACATAGGGACCTTATAATCATTTTGGCAAAGAAAAAGCTTTGTAGGTTCTTTTCTATATTAAAGAGGTGATAGTTTACCATGTCATTTAAAGGGGAATTTACTACAAATAGTGTACAAATCAGTGGATGCAGAAATATCAGTAGAATACATCAGTGAAGTCTGAAGAAAAATCAGACAATCCATTCATAAGTTTCGAGAGTCTTAGTTATATCCATGTGCTGTGTAATGGCCAGATAAGAAGACTGCAACAGTTTTTGATATCAGAAGAGTACAACAATATGAAGAAAATTTTGATAAGCATTCCTCTCATTTTAATTTCTCTGACACAATGAAAGAGCACTTTGCTTACCTCAAAGTCAAAGGAATGTGTGCTTTTCAGATAAATATTAGATTTGTGGAATCCTTCTTTTCTTTCCGTCATAATTGGTCTACTATTGTAACATTTCATTGTTTCAGGCTTCTCATCCAGCAATGATGATGTCATTCTCAAGTAATTGTCCATAGATTTGAAGTTTTTGACTGACAATTTGCAAGAAATGTATTAAACTCAGACATGATCTTTAGCATCCTTTAGAAACAATGAAGCAAAAACTCATTACCATGCATTGCCCAATTCCTTGAGAAAGTGCACTAAATGTTTCTATACTGCCAATGTATGTTTCACGCAAGACCTTGTACATGTACATGTTGTATCATACAATGGCTGACATCTTATAAATCTTACATTTCCGAACTTCAGGTTGGAGTTATATTTTGGTCACACTGGATGTAAATTACGAAAAACAAGCATAATGATTTGCTTTACTTCATAGCTGTGTGTGTATTTCAATGTAGAGGTTAGAGGTATTGATTTTTTGCAGTATTATATGTAATTTGTATTCACATTAATTCATGTTTGATATGGTTTGATGTGCAAACATGTCAACTCAATAAATGCTTTGTTTACAATGCAGCCCTCATTGTCACTGTTTACTTTATGCACACGTGTGTGTGTTTTGCCATGCATATATATATACTGCCCTCATTGGTATGACAGGTCGTAGTGTTATGAAATTAAAAAATGTTATACACTTTATTCTGTTTCAGAATATAGCAAGTTTGATTGACAGGAGCAAGATAAAAGCAGATCATTGGACAATGCAGGGGGGGATTGAGGAATTCCGTAAAGGGGAGGCGCCTTTACAAAATTAAATGGGGTTGCACGTGCCCCCCACCCATTTTTTCTTCTTATTTCTTTTGTTTCAATGAAAGAGGGCACGCACCCAGTGCCCCCCCATCCTCCACTGGACATAGGAGGGAAATGAAACAAATTATTTATATCAGCACCAGTTGTGTGTCAGTAAATCACGTAGTATTGACACCATATTGACTGCTAGAGAGAGTGACCTTGGTCACATGACCTCTGTTATTTACGACAAATCCGTCCTCTTTCTGTACATTAAAAACATCAAAAGTCAACACCTTTTGGGCAAATTCCTTCCATGGAAGACAAAATGCCCTATTGATATCCCAAGCCCAGCCCTGAGGTTGTTGGGATTTTTCCTTTTTTTTTTTTGGGGGGGGGGGGGGGTGAGATTGGGAGTTAGAGGGGAAGACTTCTGAAATCTGTGCCATTTCACTGGTATACAAATAATGAATGTTTATGAGTGCAATGGACAGAATATTTCATGAGATGAAAGATGAAATGATCCATTCAATGAGGCCCAGCCGAGTTGAATGGATCAATAATTTCATCTTTCACCAAATAAAATTGTCCATTGCACGAATGAAAAAAAAAAATGTTTTATATAACACCTAAAAGAGATCCTTGTCATTTGATGTTTTATGAATTTAGAAACAAGAAAATGTGCGAGATCTGAGATCCAGAGAGCGCTCACCGAGTGTTTTACACTATAGTGTGCTGGATCGCAAACGCAAGCGTTTTGCATGCTAGTGTACCAAGCTCTCGGTGTGCGTGCAATGGAGCAAATCGTATGGATCCACGATTGCATGGTAAATGGAGCCACAATTGCATGAATGATGATGTAATAGTAAAATGGGACGAATGATCAATAGCAAACAACCAATCAAATGACAAGGATCTATCTACATGTAGGTGTTATATAAAAAAATTATAACTCACAGATGTAATATCTATACTACCAAACAATAAATTTGATAAAACATGAAGCCATGCCGAAATTCAGCAGGTTCGGTTTGGATAACCATTTCAGTATCAGATGTCGGGTAGCCAAGTTTTGATCCTGTTTTAGTTCAACTCGGCATGCTTTAATGCAATAAGGGAAAAGTTTTGCTCTAAATACAAGCATGACATGATGTAACTAATAAAACTACTAAAAATAAACTACATTGCTAATGTGCATTACTTCACTACCACACCAGAAGGCAGTGAAAGATGAGGCACTCTATTTAAGTCGTGCCCTGTAAAACAGAGTGCCTAGCCCCTCATCGAATGTGAAATCTTGTAGCGGCACACTCGTGACCATTCACTGTTTGTATACAATCACACAACGCTTCATCCACAAAAGTGTCACTGGATGACATGATGAGACACAACCACTCCAAATAATTCCCTTCTTTTTGATTTATTGTTATCACTCAAGTTGGATCTACAAATATCCACACTATCTTGTTCAAAATAAGAAATAAGGGATAACAATGGGCATTTTTTTTTAGGTGTCTAATGCAGGAGGAAAAGAATAAAGACATGTTCACATTACAACACAAATCGCACTACATTTGTCTTTCCAAAGAATGTCCAAGAACATGCATTACTATGAAGCAGCAAGGTCTTAGCTTACATACACACTCAAAAAGAAAGAAATAATGACTAAAAACACTGAAATGTCTGAAAAGCATTTCTTAACAGACAAGGTTTGGTGCCATCTTTGGCAGTCGGTATGTAATTGATTTTGATTAACAAGTGATGATAACAGAGAAATGGATGTCTCAACTTATCATATCCACTCCATGGATGATTAATAGGGATAGGTTATCATCTTGCAATCTTTTTTCCTTTTTTCACATCAAATCAAATGCTTTAAATGCACAGTAATCACTGCCTTCAGTGTGACGACTTCTGATATATGCTGAATCATAATGCTTCAATTGGTTAAAGTTTGTTTGGAATGGTGTCACGACTGACACTTGCATACAGTGCAACACAGGTCCGACTCGTACAGAAGGCCTGCATACTTTTCAACTTCACAGGCTTTAATAATCCTTTTTTTTACATGGCCAACAAGACTTGTCAGCCAGCAGAAACAAACTGCTCCTCCGCAACCCAACGTGCAATTTACAAGGGGAATAACATATGCAGCTTACTGTAATTAAAAGCATTGACAACAACACATTCTTGCAATAAATTTGACAAGTACACGCTTTACAAGATGTGCGCAAGAAAAGCATTCAATCTACACTCAACCAAATAAAAAATAAAAATAAAAAATAAAAAAGAATCTGGTCCCTGAAATAAGAATTCACACAATCGTCTCAGTAGTCCTGATTGTGAAATATGCTAAATCACCATTACTCTTATTCTCAAAGGAGATTATAAAGAACTTTACAGACATAACCTTGCAACTTTGACAGATACAGTTTTGTATCTCCATTATTAGGCAAAAATGATTCATAATTTTCTGCATCCAATTCAGACAATCTTTTCACTGAAAGATCGTGTGAACTAATCCACTTGGAAAAAATACTTGGTACATCTGATATATTTGTTTTTTGTCCCCTTTTTTTTTTCAAATTTATGTTAAGTGAAGTAAGCACACCTTGGTAAAGATATTCAACCTCTCACATTATCAAGCAGAGAAAAGAAGAAGATTATCACTGCCTGTACATGATTATATTTGATACCATGTTTATTTGAAGAAATCTAGGGAATATTGGCACTCTCAAAACATATACAGCTAGTAAAGAAAAGGTGCCAAATTCTATCCAATCACACATGATCACGCATGACTGTGTATCGGAGGTTGCATGCCACTTTAGTCTGACAGCAAGACCTCCAGATCGGTCTAAAAGATTGAGTGGGGCACAGAACCAAACTATAAACTTACCACAACGACAATCAAATTCTAAACTGTGGACACATAAGCCATCTACGCTTACTCTAAGGTTGCACCAAGTTTTTATACAAGATCGCTGTCTGCACTGGTAGAAACACTCCTGAAGAATTAAGGCCATCCATGGGTCTGTTACAAGCTACTGAAAGAGGGGGAAAGACCCCTGATTTTTTTTTTTCATCATCTGGCTCTTGTATACCTTTTAGATGTTCACAGAACGACAAGGCAGAGAATGTGTGGTATTCTACCGACAGTATTATGTCAGAGGAAAAAAGGCGTATCGAGTTTAACATTGACCGTTTCAGTCTTACAAAATGACAGAAATCATTCTATACACATTGAGTTAACTCTTCCAGTTAATGCCACATTTTCACATCATTATAAAATGAAACAAACAAATTACAATACTTGGATTGTTCTAGCAAACGCAAACATATTTCTCCCTTCATTCTGAACGGATATGAAGGTAACAGGAATGGGTGCATATTACTAAAAACAGTGAGGATAGCTTCATACTTGGAGGCAAACCAGTATTTGAACTTGTCTCATCTGTTTTTGTCTTGACATGTACATTCATTGGTACACCCAAAAGTTATTTCACCAGGATCAAACTTCGGTGCAAAGGTGAACTCTAAGACTCGCTTTCGCTACAAGACTTGCAATGCTTTTCAATCATTAGAAACTTTCAAATAGTGACAGACCAGTTTTGCCCACAACACAAACATGAACATGGTTCACTTAACCATCTTCTCTTCTCTCTAGTATAAACAAAATTTTCCTCATCTTCTTAGCTTTATTTTTCTACACTTTCATATTTCTTTAAAAAAAAAAGCATGAGTCACCCCAGGATCTCTATTAAAGTTCTCATAAAAATTACTATGGTAATCATTATGCTTTTTCTGGCATCTTTGTGACAATTAATAGCGATATGAAACGAACTTCACTTGGTGCAAATTAGTGAAAAGAATCTGAAGACGCTTCAGTTCTCTCTGTTGCTAATGAAGAACTTCCAAAACTACTAATTCTTATCGTCTTGCTTTGATGAGGTGAGTAAGCATTTTTCCTGTGGAAGACATCAAATTTTAAGCATTCACATTAGCATTCCATCAACCAGTTTTAGAGGACATATACAGCTGGGAATTGTATGAAAAGATACAGATTGACCACTCAGACTTGGGGTCAGCTTGTGTGCTCAGTTTCACAAAAACAGAAGCCATACTAAAATCACTGATCTAAGAGGTAACAAGCAAGAAAAGAGTAGCTTTTGCCTAACAAAGTATGACAATGTACTGACCACAGTCTAATATATAATACGCTTTTAACATAGAGGAAAACATCTTGTGTGCTGTTAAGGACTGTAATGCACTACATCAGAACTGACTGTCAGCAGATAAAATGATTAAATTCAAAGTTTTGCGTCTTGCTCACTATTCATCAGAGCAGACATTTCTCCTTTAGAAGGAAACAAAAACTACAAAAAAACTAATGTTTTAACCTGACTATCCACAACATAGACAGTTGCTTTCTTGTAACAACGATCACATAGCTAAAGGCATTGGTAGATTTACGCTAACTGTATAAATCATGTTTGTCATCACATAACCTTGCCAACTACTCAAAATCATGTGTGGTCTTTGATGAATCTATCAAGGTTTATCATCATTTGTTGCATCTTCTCTTACCATCTGGTTTACTACCCATTCTCTATCACGTCCACCATCCCCCCCCCTCCCCCCAAAGTTTGCAGGTTGATGTTTTTTCTTGTTAAGATGCTTCTCTTCCTCAAAAAATCTACACAATGACACTAAACTCTTTTAAGAGCCACGCCTAAAATCACGCCCATTGAAAAGTGATGAGTAGTACACCCACTCTTTTCCTTCTCTTCCACAGAGTAAAAACCTATCTTTAAAAAAGGGGGAAAAATTAGAAACATAGGATAATCGCAGAGGGGCGGCTATTCCTGTTGCCATGGTGATGACAATACAGAATACTGTCCAGGACAAGCTCCACTTGGGTCCTCAAACTGGCTTTCAGCTGGTCAAAACCAGTATGAACCAGTCTAGACCAGTCTGAACCGGTCAAGGTTGGATCATTTCTTCTCAACCAGTGGAGGCGCCTCCTCTTCTTCTGCTGCCTCGGCTTGCTTTGCAGCCTGGACGGAGAAACAGGTAGAGAAAGAGAGAGACAGCCAGAAAGACAGACAGAGACAGACAGACAGACAGACAGACAGAAAAAGGAAGAGAGAGAAGGAAATAGAATGGTGAGAGAAAAAGAGAAAAGGAAGATAAATAGGGAGATAGAAACGGAGAGAAGGGAGAGATTGGGAGAGGGAGAAACAAGGAAGAGGACAAAAGAGGAGACAACAGATTAGAAATATGGATAGATAGAAGGAGAGAAGTTGGGGAGCAAGACACAAAGGAAGGGGATGATAGAATGGATGTGGGATGAAGGATAACACTACACATCACACTTTGTTTCTTCGTCAAGCATCTCAGAACACAATGATAATTCTTCACGAAAAGAACGTACATATCATTAGAACCTCCAAGGACAGGCTCTACTGCCCATGAAAAGAGTTTGTGACATCTTGAAGGTTTAGCTTTTTTTTCATATTGAGTCTTTCTGTTAACTTTTTCCATGACCCACCAAATTCCCATCATTAATGGGTTCACAGATATGTCACATGCTACTCATAGCTACATAATGAATATTGCAGCTCATCATTTCCGCGCCACAGAACAAATTATATGTGATGTAATTTCCTGGAGACTTCCCTTCCCATAAAGAGGAAGAAGATCTCTGAACTATATTGACTGAATTGCAAGAGACACTGGGCATGAATCAGTCGACATGCAGACACTTATGATGGACAGAAATATATGGCAAGGCATCATGTACTCGATCTTGGATGCATCTAGGTCAAGAAGTAGTAGTAGTAATAATAGCAGAAGAAATAGTAGTAGGAGAAATCTACATTTTCTTTGATGCCTAATAGTTACATCCGATAAATTGAGGTGACACAGAATACCAAAGGTAGACCTCATTCTAAGTATAACCTCATTCGTTTCATATCAGCAAACTTTCATTACAAACTTTGCATTACATTATCTTCACTTTACCATTTACAACTTTCATCTGCATATGGCACCTACAAAATATTTTTGGGCATGCTTCACGACTGTTAACCTTTTACCTATGAAATTGAAGGACTTCTAAGACAGTCCATTCACAGTAATAACCTCTCTAGTAACAAGGGAGGAACTTCATAAGATCACAAACAAAACAATCAAAAATATATTAATGTCCGTCTCTTTCAGCCTGTCTGTCTGTATAAGTCAACTAACTAATTTAAGTAATTTGGTAAATTTGATATGCTGTATGTTATTGTAATGTTAATTTCACACAAACGTATTTCTTCGCACTCATGAAATTCATCTGTCAACTTGTTTTTATTGCAACTGACTGACAAATTGCCTTTAATCTATGTAAATAAGCATTGAATTAAGCAGTGTTAACCCTAATCAAGCCAGGTTTTTTTGGCTATGCTAAAACCAGAGACTTTTTGCCTCATGAAAACACACATTAGATATTGAATATGTACTCTTACCTTCTTCTTTTTCTTCTTCTGGGCCTTGCGACTGACCGACGAATTCAGGAGCTCCTGTAACAAGATGCAAACAAATTTATACATTTATAATATATATTTATGTTTATAAATATATTGTGTGGTTTAATCAGAACAATAATTATCAAATTGCTCAACAGGCACCCTCATAAACCAGGGGCGGATCCAGGAATTTCGTAAAGAGGGGGCGCGTTTACAAAATTAAAGGGGGGGCGCACGCACCCCTCCCCCCATTGTTTTCTTTATATTTCTTTTGTTTCAACAAAAAATAAGGGGGGGGGGGCGTGCGCCGGTTGCGGTCCTCCTTGGATCCGCCCTTGTAAACTACAAGCTTGCTATACAAATACTTAATTACTACAAAACAGTACAGCACTTGGTAGGATTTTAATTCCACTGAAATTTAACAACCCAAAGTCACCATGACACAAAAGAATACTCTCATAAGACGTGTTTGTTACTGCTTACCGATACGGTGGCTACAGGTTAACAGGAGTTATAAATTTAAATGAATGGTCAGTATCGCTGCATCCCCATTTATATACTAGCAACACAATTTTGATCACAAGAATATGAGGAAAGACCATATGCCAGATATAGACAATTATAGTTGTTCCTGTACACATCACACACTAAAACTTGTAAGAATAAAAACCACAGGAACACATATCTATGACCCACTTCTTTCATTTTAATATTCAAGACAAAGAATTGATTTAAGTTTGCACAAACGAAAATGGCCCTTGTCAAATTTACCTTGAGGTCCTTGTCTTCCACAGATTTGTCTGATTGGTAAAGGCCAAGATCCACGGGGAGACCGGTGATCTTGAGAGGTCCATTTGGCATCAGCAGCACTGTGAACTTGAACTGAGCAACAAATTCACCTGTGGAGGACAAATAACAAAATATTTATAAATGCCTCAGAGAACAAATTGGCAAGATAATCATGATTTTAATTTTTTTAAACCATCTTTGATACCCAAAGACAACAGCAAACACTGATAAAGGCAAATTAATTTCTATCTGAAATGGTCAGGGAGGGGGTTGTGCAGAATACAGGTCACAAAGCACATAGCTGCAGCAAGGTTTATGCAAACGTATCATCAGGTGATAATCTCACAGAAACCTTGATTTACAGTGTAGATGCAGTGAGTACAAGGGGACATTTTGTCTGTGACAAAATCAACAGAGCAGATCAATACAGAGTTACCGTATCAGAAGCCCTAGCACACAGTCACTGAGGAACAAATAAGGGAGACTTATGGTTTGTTTGACACATTTATCTGACATGTTTATATCAAGTCTTAATTCTGAAACTGCTTTGTGCAGAATATTTGAGCTTTTCTAAGATGAATGATGAGCAGGTACACTCACCCTCCTTCTCATAAAGGACTGCGTAGGGTTCCACAAGGTTATGGTTGAGACACTCCACGATGCCCATCCGTGCTTTGGCTTCATCTTCAAATGCTCTAAGAGAAAGAATAGAATCAATGAGACAGAGCATGAAAGAAAGAAAGCAATGTTCTGACACTTGCGGGTAATCCATAAATTTTTCTATGTGAAAAGAATAATTACGACAACTACAGGGCTGTCCCATTACAACAAATAATTCTAACAAAATTTTGTAGCACAACAAAAATATCAGATCCAAAAACTATAAGCTTTATATATCTTTATGTACTTTAGATGTTTCGCTACAACAAAACTGCAATATAACAAAAGGAATACTGTCGGTCCCAAGGACCATTATAACGGGATTCACCTGTACAGTAAATGTTAAATAAAGACAGACTGTAACACACAGCAGTAGACACCACTCCTATTACCATATGTGGAGTTCAAACATGATTTCCATGTAACGGGATTTGTAAAACAAATTACTGTCCTGTTGATGTTATAGCCTTACATCTTCCAAGTAGAGGAACAACCCCACCCCCCCCCCCCCCTCTTCCCCATATGATGGCCTTGCATCAAATAATGATAAATTAGTATGTAATGTCCTCTAGACAGAGTTGAGAAAAATAAAGCAAATCACTCAACAGTGGATATGGTTATAGCACAGCATGGGCAAGAACAATACATTTTTGAAACATGATGCCTAAGAACCGGTAGAGCTATCAAACACACCTTAGTGGGAAAGGCATTGTAGTAAAGCGATTGGTCAGTTCACTGAAGAACACGCGAGACGTGCGCATTTTGAGCTGGTAGGTTTCGGTGGTGCGTTTGTAGACGGTCGTTCTTCTATCCTTCTCCTTGGCTTTGCCATCCCCTGTACTGACCAGGACATCGACAGCGTACACCTCATGGACCTCAAACGCACACTTGGTATGCTCTCGTCTGGGAAAGAGATAGAGATAGAAATTGAGAGAAAGAGACAGGTGGAAGACAAAGAGTGATATGTCAAATGCAGGATCGGAAATATATCCAGACTGTGAACTTTACCGTTCTGTAATGTAAACACTTTCATTGACATTTTATGAGGAATGACATGATACATGGGAACAGGGGCTAAGTTTGTCACATGATTAATAGACTTGTTTTACTTTTTCACTAGTCATTTTATCATTTTGTTTGTGTGTGACAATGTAGGATCAGGAAGAACAAATTAGCAGGAAGTTGACATGAATTATTATACAGGTGGTGACTGGTATAGAAGGAAGCATAACTCTTCTATCCCATACGTATGGAATGCTAATAGATTCCAGGCGACTTACAATCTCTCCAACACGGCAGTCCACATGCAAAATTAGAACACTTGGTATATTCCTAACAACAAAAGTAATCATACATCATATCATGTATCACATGAGTTTGTCATAGTATTTTGGGGACAAATTAATACCTCTTTAATATTTGATAACCCAACTTGTCATAGGTTCTTTGTGTATTTGTTTCTCATGGAAAATAAACCACCATCTCTTACGTTACTTGTTGGCCAGAAATGTAGCAATGATATGAGAGGGTTGCCTACATTATGGTAGTCCATCATGCTTTATAAAGGAAGGTCAATACTAGCCAGTGTAACAAGTTTACTACACAGTTAAAGCTAGAGCAGTTAAAGGTACGGGGTACCAGAGGGAGTAGTGACTTCAAAAATGTTCGAGATATCACATTTGATGCATGTGTGTTGGTCAGTTGTATCACAAAACATCCTACCATGTAAATATTTTGCAATAAAGCCTGAAATATAAGGAGAATTCACTATTTTTTCCAATAAACCATAACTGTAGATGGTTTAGTCTAGAAATGTTTTCATTATAACTATTGTTCACATTTTGTATATTTAACAATACTTTACACTGATCATACTGATTAACATTTTTACATTGGTTGTTTCTATCCCTATCTCACATTTTAGAACTATTTTGAAGCTCTAACGCTGGGTTTTTGTTTAATCTGCAAATGGTAAATAATCCCTTTAATTTCAAAGTTTCCTCACAGCTGCTCCTCGGTTGGGTTCTGGATGATACTCTTCTCCCCGTTGATGACGTTCTTCTTCAGTTGATGAGAGAGCATTCCTGAGACGGGCTTGCACTGAAACGACTCGGCGGCCTTCTGGATCACCTCGGTCACTTCATAGTTCTGGTAGAGGATCATGTCAAAGACATAATAAGTATAATATCAATACATGTACTTAATATTGTATCCTTCATTAATGAAATCCTGTTCAGTGACTGGTCTACACAGAAACATGTTACCAAGCATAACATTGTCATCTTGATAATGTTGAAGACACAGTAATAATGCCATTGAAATGTTTTTTTTTACATCAATAATGTCAGAAATTGCTATCAATATCATAGAAGACTATTGTGTTTTATCGGCTTTACCAAAGTAAACTGTCTGCACTGCAATATCTAAACAATTGTATTTTGGCAGTTTTACTATTTTTTTATGATTCTTTCAAAAATATGAATCAAAACATATCATGCACTACTTCATACCACAGTTACATAAATAAAAAACTATGCACTTCTCTTCAGTTTTACCTTGCCTCTGAAACAGCGTGGACAAGAACTTTCACACACATTTTACATTTGTGAATCTCAGCTCCTCGCGAAATTCACAAAAGTTTTGTGCATGCAAACATTCTGGTTTTAAAGTAACCTTTGCAAATTATTTTATCTCAGTTGTTCATTGCTATGACAACCACGTGAAGTAGAACTGACAGGCATCTAAAAGGCTCTACACCTGTCTGATACTGCTATGAATGATTATATATGACTGCAATTTTGCAAACTATCCAAATTATTCCATCTCACCTGTGTGTCTGGCTTGACTTTCCTCAAGGCGGCTTCAGCACAAGTGTATGCCGCTCTCAAAAGGTCAGCCTTTCGACCCTTGACTTTCTTTTCGGGCGTTGCCCCGACAACCAACGTGTGGGCAACAACAGCAATGAAGCCGTCTATATGAGCACCAAGATCTCTGGATAGGAAGATATAGGCAAAAGTCAGTCAAGTATTCCAATAACCAATGATTTCTGTTGGAAATTTAACAACACTGACATGTTGTCTACCAAGAAAGGAAAGTTGTCTGAGTGACTTCTAATCTATTGTAGCTCACAAGTATCAATAAAATATGGTGGCTGTGATGAGCAGTTTATTTGAATTCATGTCTGGGGGATGTGGGCCCATGAGGGTTCAAAAGTTTGAGTTTTTCAAACTAGCCTTCATGTGTGCCTAAAAGTGCAAACTAAAAGCATTTTTGCCATATCTTGTGACTGGGGAAAATTTGCTGTAAACATGTACAATAACATAGTGTGGAAATTCTGTGACTATTTCACTCTATAACAACCACAAACACAATAAATTTTTTCTTATTTATCATTTGTTTTGTCCACTGAATCTATACTAAAAGAAGGAAAGTTTAGAGAGCCCATAGACTTGACACACATATATTTCATCTTACTCAACCATAAACATAAATGTGTGCGAGGATCAGAGCCATTGCCATTTCCCATTTCAAGAATGAAATTTGGCTTTCAATGGCACTGTATATGCCATTCACACATAACTTCCCTTCCAATGAAACAAGAAAGAAGAGATGTATAAATTCAAATTTGACCTGTACTCTATGCGGAACATGTTCGAATGGAAGGCTACAAGAGACAAACTCACATCTTTACGACGTCCTCGTCGTTAAGTAGTACCTCCTTGTCGCTGCGTAGTGGCGAGAAGTGACACACGCAGTTGTTGACTGAAATGCATGTTGGGAATGCGATACCTGAGGGCGTAAAAAAAAAAAAAGCAAGGATCAATCACAAATGATCATCAGTGGAGGGAACTCCCTGTCAGGCAAACACCATTCCACAGAATCAAGCGACTCTATAAGATGGAACTGGTGAATCTCCCAGCTTCTAGTAACATGCAATTCATGTTCATGCTACTATTAAAGAGAACCAAATCAATATTGAACTGACTCTGAAGATAACATGCTGGATGATTTTTTCACATGACTGACAAAGTCAATGAACATCAGCATCGCTCTAATTTTGCTTGATCATCACAAATCCAGTCATCTACTGCACGCTGCTTTTCTTAAAAGATCAGACCTACGAGGACTATAAATTTTCTCCACAACAATGACTTTAACATCATGTTTGATTTTAGTTCATTGCATGAATGCAAACTGTTGATTTTGTTTCAAATAACCAGGAATATTGTCATATCAGGGGTCTATGATTCCAACACAACATGATGTAAAAATGTGAATTTGTATCATCTACTACCTTTGTGTAATTACACTTTGAAAGTCTCCAAGACATGGTTATTCTGAACACAATGCACATAATTTTTGGCTTGCTTTTTAAAATATCTCTACTGATTTAATCACATCTGTTGTTTTTTTTTATTTCACTAAAAATCTACAAAAGGTATGCTGTGTGTGTGTGTGGGGGGGGGGGGGGCATTGTACCGTAATTATGGGTAACATCTTGTTGCCACAAATTGAGACTACTGCAGCTTCACAGCCCAGCTGTTGTCAGGCTTTTGAATAAACTGATCCAAAAGGGATAATTTTCCCCCAAAACAACATCAAATTGCTTGTCTTGTGCCATGTGCTACTTCCAAGATGCAAAACATCTCTGTGCATACCACTTCTTTTATTCTTAGGGAAGCCAGTTTTTCTCCGAACAGACCTGGCTTATAAAACTCACTCCTTCACTGAAATCTGGAATTTAAAAGCTCCTTCACAACCCTAAAAAAAAAAAAAAACAAGATATAAAACATATATCGCAGATTCCTCTGTCGTATAACAATCTTTATGCATACTATTACATGGGCTTCAGAACTGTCTTCTGATTAAAAAAATTTAAACTAGATATATCGCTACGGCGACTGATATGCCTCCGCCATAATGCATGGTTCTCCTAATAGGTCTATAGTACAATGTCTTGACAATGTGTGATGACAGTTTCACACAATTGGCAAAATATTAAAATGACAGGTTTGACACAAATGTGCTGAATGTTCACTTTCCTAGAACTAGGTTCAATTGGATGAATGATTAAAATGTCAGAGTGCAGGTATTTGGGGAACTGATGATTTTTACTTGACTTTTGACCCTTTTATAAGTTTATGCATTGAGTAATTTTCAAGGTATTGAGAAAAAGTATAATTTCAGTATCAAATGCGAAAATAGCATTATCTAAACCTGGCCTTTGACCTTTGACCTCACAGTTCCAAAGAGAATCACTGTTGGGTTGAACATGCATAAATATGTAAGTTTCATGATGATACCTTGAGTTACTTTTGAGATATGGAGGAAAAAGTGCAATTCAGCACTTCACTTGACCTTTGACCTTTTGGCAAGAAACTTCCCACAGAATATTTATTGGGTAATACATGTATACATCAAGTTAAAAAAAAAACCTTCAGGCATTGCATAAATATAAGGAAAGTAGTGATATTTTGAGGAATTGACCTTGACCTTTGACCCCTGACCTTTGAACCATGACCCCCAACTTCCCTAGATAATCACTGCCCATTGGAACAAGCATATATACTAAGTTCCATGAAGATACCTTGAACCATTTGCGAGATATGAAGAAAAACATGAATTTTCAACCTTTTTTTTCACAAAATAACCTGTGACCTTTGACCTTTGACCCCGTGACCCTAAAATCCAAACAAAGTATTATCCCCCCAGGATATACCCTCATACCAAGTTTGATGTAAAACCACCACACGGTTCTTGAGATATCGACAAAAACAAAACGGGACGGACGTACGTACGGACGGACGGACGGACGGACGGACGACCCGAAAACGTAATGCCTCCGGTCACTTCGTTGGCGGACGCATAAAAAACGATTTTAAACAATGGTTTTCTTGCCATTATCATCTATACATCTACTGCAAGTAGCTTTCATACCCACAACAAATTTATTCTTGATTCTATGCAATTTTCATCTAATGGCTTAAACAGACTTCTGTTTTGTAGAATGAATAAAAAGGGTTAAAAGTGGAATTTGGCTAAGAGCTGGGTTTGGAAAGAAGTAAGTTGAGGGATAAGAGACAGATAAGCAACATTCTGAGATCTTCTTTTTTTTTTCAATACCTTTCTTCATTTCCTTTTCTTTCTTGTACACCTGGCTAGTCTTCTCCTCCAGCAGTTTGTCTCCAAACTCGCATATCGACAGCACCTTTGCCCCGGCAACACATTCGGCAATCACTTTCTTTAAGACCTCTGAAAGACAACAAGCATTAGCGAAGAATACAAATTTGATTCCTTGTCACAGAAAAAGATTAAATTAAAAGTATTAAAAGTATATTAAAGTATTTTATAAGAATAATGACTGCTGACATGCATATACTTCACTCTCTAACATTTCATAAGTGGTTTCTTTCCGGTATCTTGCAAAAACTTACAAGCTTGATCCTCATCTCCACCAGTACATCATCCCTTAACACTACAATCCGAAACCACTCAAAAGCATTCTTGATAATTCCTTTGCAACAGCCTGCAGCCAGCTCATGCAAGAAAATAATAAAGTTTTGAATCACACAAGTTAGTTTCCATGATTTTAAATACAGAGTATGAAAAATCAGTCATGACTACAGCTGTAGGCTTCTAAAAGTTCTATGTACAACATAGAGTAAATGTCCCAGTTTGCGGCCAGACGCCTGTTTGCGGCCATTACAGTATATTTGGAAATAGAATTATACCATTGAACCCAGCGACACATTCACCAACACACTGCTAATCTACAAAAATCAACCGATGACATGGGCAAAATCTCCAACCAAAGTGAAACATTCTCCTCTAAATGACGACATCTCGCATCCAAAATTTCATTTTCGATACTTCTTAAACATCACAGTTAAGGAACAAGGGGTCTAAGAAACTGGATTTTTCGTCATTTTCCTGATGTTCATGGATTTTGAATACATGTCCTCACATAGAAATACAGCTCTGTAGAACTTTTGCAAGCCGATGTGGGCCGCCATTTTTTTCCGGAAGTGGATGTTACGATTGAAAAAATACAAAAAACATGAGAAAGACAACAGTAGAGTAACAATAAGGTGAAATGGTAAGTGATCAACCTCTATTACCTGGGTTAAGCAATTTGCAAGTTTGCGTTTCAGAGTGGAAAAACCCTTATGCGGCAGCAAACCAGGACACTTAATTTATTCTACACCTTCCATTGAAACCCTACAAAATGAACTCACCACATCCACATGGCCAGCACGACTGCAAAGTTAAAAAAGAATCAATACATAGGCCTACTGACCGTCCTGTGTATCAGTCATGACCTTGGCTTTTGCTTTGCTTATTCACAACATACAACACTTTGGATTATATTCTATTTTCTTTAATTTGGATACAAAGGCATACTGGTTCTACTCATCAAGTCTTGTATGAACACACACTCTTCCACATTTTTTTTTTCTCACACACTCACATTGAGTCACACACACACGGCAAATAAAATAAAATTGCCTCATTTTCAACGATCAAAAACTAGGTAGGTTCTAAATATCTGTCAGCAGTGTTTCACCATCACAATCTGCACTCATCAGATTCTGCAGATAAAAAATCACAGTAATTTTTAGTTTGATCCACAAAGAGTCAAAAGACTCCGGAGTCCTGGCGATGGCAAGGCAATAGTAGTGTGTATAGGTTCTACTGATTATTGCACACATGTGGGGACATACTAGTACTCCATCCATCTGGAAGCACCAGACCAACCTTGTGACAATCAACCGACATAAATCGCAACTTTACGCTCGATTTCCTCGACTCTAACATAAATAAAGGCCTTAAACTTACCATTGACCATGTCGCCAACCATCTTATACTTCGTGACGACAATGTCTTGAGCTATGGTGGGCTCTTCATCAGTGTCTGAGTCTGCCATTTTGCCCGATTTTTCTTGCAACACACAGCTCACACGGATGGCTTTAGTGAAGAAATAGGTATACAATCACATTTACAGTATGTACACACACAATCTCATCATAAGCATGCAGCAGGAGCGAGGCCCATATGCTTACCACACAACGCGAGCATATAACGGGGCGAGTCGCAGAACTGAGAGTACGTGCGTTGTATTGCGACGTGCATTGGAAATGGCCACACGTGTTCGGCGAACACAATAGAACAAGCGCGGGAGTTCAAAAGGATTACGCGCGAACTCGTACTCTCGGCTATGCACACGGTACTGAGAGTATGGGACTTGCTCTCCGATCACTGCGACTCCAGCACCAACGAACAGACACCACTGACAGAAACACGTAAAACTGCCAATATGATGAGATTTGATATGAACGTGTGTTTTCTATACAGCTCGCATACATCAGGTATAATGATTAGAAATGATTCATATGACAATATTTTATCATGTAAAAAAAAATAATAAATGAGAAGGTATGCCCTCAAGATCATAATGTATTTCCGATAACTTATCACTGTTTGATTAAAAGCGCCTCTCTAATCCATTCAAAGCGAAGGACGTTAACTTTATTTTATGTCCAAATGTAGCATATCAATCAAATGGTAACATGCAAAAAGTAACAGAATGTTACAGATGAACTAATATGCTAATTAGATGAGATAATATGTCGTCGTTAGGGAACTCTTTTATCTGCGTGTAAATCAGTTTAAATTTCAGTTTCAGGGTTTTTTTTCCACAAACATTGGTGACATAGTAAGCGATTACACATAGGCCTTCAACAATATAGCATGGCCGGCGGAACGGAAGGGGGGCGTGGGGGCTCGGGTCCCCCCCCCCCCCCTCACTTTTTGTGCACCATACAAAGGAATACAAGGTGTCATCACTTTGGGCCCCCCACTTTTTTTAACCCGGAAGTACGTAAGTGGCACTAAAAAGAAATAGATAGAGATCTTGAAGGGGAGAGATGAGATGAAGATCTTCTTTTTTTTTTCCTTTGCTTGTTAGCTCATGAAACCTGGAAGTGCCCCCCCCCCACACACACACACTTTTGAAAACGCTCCGACGGCCCTGTGCTAGAAGCATGTTCACATAATATATGTTAGGCTACCTTTACAAATTTGCAATAGGATTATGCATTGAATGTTGTGAGGAACTTGAACAAGGTCCATAAAGTATCATTACAGAATAATAAGTAGATAAGGGAAAGTGATATGCAGAAAGTAGCGCAAAAGAGCGAGAAACAAAGTGTATAATGGGAAGCGCATGGGAGAGGAAGAGAAAAGGGAGTATCATATCTCGGAATGATTCTTTGAGGAAAAGTATAATTCATTGCCTTTTGGGAATTTTCGAAGCAAGCTATTTCTTTCTGTGTCAATTAATAAGGTGTTTCCGGATAAACGATTTTATGTCGACTTTCTGAATCATCACAGAAAAATAGGGCCTACTATACAATATCTCGGGAATGAATAACTCAGTATCATATTCTGATGTCGCTCTGATGTATTTTAAAGCAAAACTATTAACAACCGAATTCGAGTGCTGTGATTTTATGATGCTCTAAGTAGATATTTCTTAATTCTTTTAAATATATTGCAGGGCCAATATGTTGGATGAAAAAAAAAAGGAATCAAACTATAGGTTCCTACCATCCTGCAGAACAAGGTATAGTAATACGTTGGGTATTATTACTCATCATATTATAGTCTAAATAATTGTACGAGACCAAGTTGATGATGACCGTATAATAAAAGGATAATTCCATCAACCTAGACCAGAATAACACTGATTAAATGCTATCAAATATATAGTGAAAGAAAGATAAATTATGAAATCTATTATTTAAAGAAAAAAAGTAGTTTAGACTATCAAGATCAAGGTAAAATGTTTATAATTTTAGAAGATAGCCGAACAATACATTATCAACGTCATCGCCACTAGACAAATAAAGATTATTTATACTTTTTGTTAAAATGTTCATGCGACATTGTGTTCATGCCGCACAAGATCTTGATAAAATTCTTTCTTTTATTATGATAATGATAGGGTCATAACGCATGCTGACATTACGAGTAATCAAATTTGTAGATAGATACAATACTGATGTATCTAGATATAACAGACATGTTATGTTGATCGAATTCCAAAATTAATGAATAACATTATCTGTCAGTGCATATGGATAAACACCATGCTGTTTTTTTATTTTATACACTATTCCGCTGGATTATAGGTGTATGAATATCCGACCGTGTGTACGTTATAAGACAACTCAAGAGTTGAATTTTTTACGTACATGCATAATATTGCATTCTTATTGTTATGTTGCATTATAATGAATCTATATGACGTGCTTTAAGAAACAGACAGTAATAACATTGAGGTTCGCAGAGTTCTGAGACAAAAAGTAATTCTCTTTTCGTTTTCCATAATCTCATAGGCCCTAAAACCATCTGGGTTAGAATCAAGTTATTTCATCGACGTGAAAGCAAAGTACGAGGGTATAATTGAACTAATATCAAGCTTAAACCCCATTTGAGGCTATAGATGCTGGTCGACACATTGAATTCTTTCATCATTTACAGTGCATGTGTGCTTTCAGACGAACTTATAATTAAAATGCATTCAGGTATATGACGAACATTGCAGTAATATAGTTAAGAGCGAAAGAGTGAAAGAAACATGCAGTTACTGGTATATGATTATCTCTCCAGGCCATATTTATGTCTATCTCATCTACCCGCTCTCCCCCCCCCCCCCCCCCTCTCTCTCTCTCTCTCTCTCTCTCTCTCTGGACATGGTAATATAGATTTACATTTTCTGCACTGGTTATAATTATATGAGAATGTACCTTAGTAATTTTTCATCGCGTCCAGCAACAGAAATATACGAAACGACTGTAAAATTGGATCATTCCAGTTGATAGATTAAGCGTATGCAGCCATTCTAATAATCAAACATTACCTTTTTAAATACATTTTAATCTCAAATATCAACATATAGGAAATTACTATAGGGAATGTGTCGGTTTTCAAACGAAAGTGGTATCAAAAAGGAATTCGTTTTGTTAAAGATTTGTTAGACGAAGAAGGAAATGTATTATCATTTACTGCCTTTAAGAGGAAATATGATGTTGACGTTGATTTCTTAGATTATATTTTGGAATATGTCATGCGGTTAAAAAAGCAGGTTGTGATGGAAGTATGAATAATATGGAAAAGTTTTGTCAACCAACTATACCTGATATTTTAAAACTGGTTATAAAACATCGTAAAGGATGTTCACATATTATGCTGTTTTGTTTGTGGCCGACTGCATATCTTCCTTTCCGTTCAATTTTCCTGGCACACTTTCCCCCATAGTGTCTGTGCCACACATGTTATTAAGTTTATACGTTTGCATTCTAAAATCCTAGTAAGTATTGTTCATAGTATGAGCATCATATATCAATGAGAAAAATGTACAATAGTATATAGAAGAATTTAAAATGAATATGTCTTATTGGAATAACACATTGGTGCTGTTGTTGTTTTGTTCCAGTGTTCCACGTCTTACAAGCTTGGCTTTTTTAGTGGAACACTGTTTTCCATCATTGTGATTATTTACTATTTTTGTTGCCATGGCAAAGTGCATTGTTTCTTTTTTACGACATCATTCGTGTATATACTTCATATTATATTGAAAAAAATCCTTTATCAGACGAGTGTAAGAGAAATTTAAAAAAAAATGTATCACTTTGGATTATGTCAACTTTTTCTTTTCTTTTCTTTGTGATGATGGAAATAAATAAACTATTGAAAAACTATTGAAAGAATAGAAATTGTGTATATCAATGTAATGGATTTTTAAAATGGCGACAACTGATATAACTTGAAGAAAACAAATGGCAATCTTTTTCGTTGGCCCCGTTCAAAAGTACGGAAGATGTTAATTTACGATGGTTTCAGTTTAAACTAGTTAATAGAATTTTATATACAAATAAGATGTTGAATAGAATAAATTGGTTGAAAGGAAAGAATGTTCATTTTGTAATGTGTATGTTGAGACTTTGATACATTTTTTTTGAGTGAGTGTCAATATGTTGATAGATTGTGGGCTGAAGTATAAGAGAATGGATTAATGTTAACACGGGGTTAGAAATAACATTTACGACGGAAAATAAATCATTTGGTTTTGGGGTATTAACAATTCGGCGTTGAATTGTATCACCATGCTTGTGAGATATGATATTTATGCTTGTAAAATAAGAAAAAATGATACATCGTTTTGATTTATGTAAATATAGTATAAGGGAATATTATGATAAAGAGAAATTTATTGCAAGAAATAATCATAAGTTGCAAGTGTTTCAGAAAAAATGGTGTCTCTTTAGACACCTTTTCTCTTGATGTATATCATATTGTATTGAATTCGAAAAAAGAATGATGTTATTTGAAATATGATGTAATACGTGTACAGATGAAAGAGAATAATAAATATCCCAGTGAGGGAAAAAATAGGAAATTCTTTGCTTTGGTTTGTTTGTTTGTTTGTTTGTTTGGTTGGTTGGTTGGTTGGTTGGTTGGTTGGTTGGTCGGTTGGTTGGTTGGTTGGTTAGTAAGTTGTTTTGGTTTTGTTTTTGTTTTTTATTGTGGTTGGTTGGTTGGCTGGTTGGCTGGTTGTTGGTTGTCAATGTTTTTTATTTGTTGCTTTTTTCACGCGAAGGGTTTAACTTTTTGGTTGCCTTGGTCGATAAAATATCATTCAGTTATTTACGTCGATGTATAGGGTAAATTTGTCAATCAGTTGAAATGAAAATATCGTTGCACGAATTCAAACAATCGCAAAGTAAAACCACCCCCATATGCATGATTATATAGATCAAAACACTTATTTGAGGAGACGACAAAGCACGTTGCCCTTTGACAGGCGAAATAAATGATCACGTGACTTTGAAATTGTCACTCTCCTGTGTCACTCTCTTTCTCCGGTCACTTTTCAAAATACATAAATTGCACTAATTGCTGGATCAAGAATTCAGCTGTAGCGAGCCTCACCAGGCTGGAGGATTTGGCTTGGTTCTTGAAGACATCCAGGTCTTTTTGGGTATACCAGTCGGGCAGGAAGACGGAATAGACCCGTAAGTATAGTGTGGCATCTGTTCCTCCCTACATCGTTGACACTCATTTCTGCATGGTGATGGCTCTGCAATACGCAGTAACCGGTCTCTGATTGCAGACAAGAATTCAGTTATTGAAGCAAGACCATGTATAGGAGTCAAATAATTATCTCTCTATAAAAAGACCCGCCAAAAGAGAGGATGGAGGTTTACATTTTTAACAATCCATGCAGAGACAATTGAACTACACACATAGGGCTATCCTTTATTTAATGAATATTCTCGGCTTGATAAGGAGGCTGCCGTTCGGAGACTTCATGCGTGAAGATATAATTGACTGGTTTATTGTTATTCATTTATTTACTTTATTATTATCATCATCATCATTTTGCTTTGGCCCAGGATCTAAAGAGTGGTTGACGGGGATCACTCTCGTGCTAGAAGATTCATCATCTCAGAAAAGACTCGTTCTCTGCATGCGTGCATGTGGATAAACTTGGAGAGGTACCATGAAAAGCGAGAAAAGATCACCAATTTTATATCATGGTGCGCATTAATAAACTGGTAATAAGTCTGCAGTCAGTGAAAAAGGTGAAGTCAATTTTTGTGGCATGAAACATGACCAACCCATCATTTCATTGGCGAAGGTGTTCTGATAGTTGACATCCCACGTACACAATTATGTAGATTTTGTTAATTTCTCTGAAGCTTTTCACCACTTCATTATGCAAGCAGGCCCTAAAAGTAAACCAAAAAGTGGTAAAAGAAACCCTCAAAACTAATATACTAGCCATTAAAAATTTCATGGGCATTAACCCCAACAGAACAAAGTATTGACTCCAATAGGAGCATGTAAAGAGAATGATTCCCCCATCATCCTTACCCCCCCCCCCCCCCCTCCCTCCTTCCATGAGCAGGTGGATTGAATTTAATTTCTCTGTTAGAGACAAAAAGAAATTGGAAGGAATCGGCCTCGGAGGCACGAAGATTACCTGCGTGCAGATCAAAGAAGTAGAAATTTGGAGACACAACAAACAATGTCTTGTACATTATACTCTTTATTCAAAATGAAAATGAATAAATGAATTAATCAATGAAATAACATTTTTTTAATTTTTAATTTTTTTTTTTTTACATGTATCTGTGGTTTCAGGGATGGACAAAACACAATTTAATTGTACAAGTTGATACGTCACAATATTCCATGATTGGAGCCCTATCAAAGTAGATTTTAGACATTCAGGGAGGTCATGATTGCAGGCAAGATTAATTTGGGGTCAAATCAGGGAGGCGGAATAGACCCCCTGTCAAACTGCAATCTCCTGAAGTTTATTGAGGTGGATTATAATACCTCCCGATAACAAAAAGTTAACTCTGCACATACTGGGCGTCGTTCACGATTCGACAAACCGGTCCAGTAGTACGTGTGTAGTGTGACAAGTGGTTGAGCGCCATCTATGACCATTCAAGACGCATTCAGGAAGCGAAATCTTCACTTGCACATCTTCCGCCTATGCAAGCCAAGTCAGTTCCTTGTACTTTATTCAGGGAAGCAATTTACGGCCCTAAAATCTAATTTCTCTGCGTCCACGGTGCAGAATTGTTCCTGAATCATGGCTGGCAGGTTACCTGCATGCGTTATCGACCCAGGGACTGGGTAAGTGGTAGCTGAAAATTCTCGCAATGTTCCCCAAGGTTACATGATTTACGTTATGCCGGGTTCTGGGGAGGGACGGGCAACTCCCATTCGTGCCGTGTTGATTAATAGTCCCATTGCTTTATGTGTTGCGTGTGATGTGTAGTAGGATATTGCATGTGATATGTGGATGTGCAAGCTACATTGTAAGCTTATAAGTTAGTGTCATCGGTAGTGATAATTATGCACTGTATTACTATACGGGATCTGGACAGATGAAGTGGCACCTAGGCCTAGGCTATGTTAGCTGGTGTGCCATCATACAGTACAGGCTGACAAGGAAATGCAAGATCTAAATTTACATGCAAAGAGTACCGATACACTATGTTCTCAGGAGTCAGAATCAGGGACCCATCAACTCTTGCTAGAATAGCAACTTCCAGTAGCAAACAGCCATGCTAATCAGGAAGCTGGATTCTTGTTGTTGCCATGATAATTGCTACGCCAGCAAGAGTTGCTATCATAGCAACTTTTTTAATTAAATGGGACCCATTGCACTGATGTCATCATGTAGAATCTAGATGTCGTCTCTTTGTCTTTGGTGAAGACTGCATTATTTTCTTTGGACCTTATTAAGTGTGAACTTTGTAACATTTGAGTTGTCTCATATCAGGCACTGTCATGCATGTTATTACAAATTATATGGCATTATTTGTGCACTTATGTGTCATTTCTGTTCTTTTTTTTTTATGTTGATGTCTTATGCATTACAGTAGTTTTTCTTTATTTATGGCCCAGAGAGATGAAATATTCTGTGTACTAACTACATACCACCTTATGGTTTGACAGTTGTTTCTAGAAAGGATTAATAAACCTTTGACTGTTTGTACTTGTAAAGTGACCATGTTTAGAGTCCAGATAACAGTCTCTAATTCTTTTATTGCTAACATATGAAAATTGTTCAAGTTGTTTTGAAATTAACTTCCCAATGACATTTTGTGACCAAAAATGATGCCATTATAGTATTGTTCTGCAAGTTGTTAGTGTTTCATTTGCACATGGAAATTACTCTGATGTGGAGTTGAATTTGTAATTAAAGGATTGATCATTGAAACTGATTTAATATGATAAACTATACTATAATGGATAAAGTGAAAATTACTATACTATAACAGATAAAGTGAATAATTTTCCTGGTGTACATGGCATTGCAATTTGCTCTGCATATTTCATACCACTGCTACATGTACACGAACTATCTTTGTGTCACAACTTTCTTCCATAAAAATGTACAGGATACCATTTGAAGCTAACATTGCTAATCAAGTTCGAGTTTGGAAATTATTTCCTGCGTAATCATTTATACTGCTAATTCATTTCAAGTCTCACCTAACACTGCCTCTGGGGATGAAAGGAGAACACAGGAAAGTACTGACAATAGAAGTTGGTTGTCTATCAGTTGTTTGACTTTGAGGTATAAGATGTTTGTATTTCTATCATGCATCAGGTACTGTAAGCTGGGATATGCAGGAAATACAGAACCCCAGTTTATCATGCCGTCAGGTAAGTACAGTGTGCAAACCAGAGAGTAATCAGTATGTACACATGTGTGTATGTATGTATTTGTGTGTTGTTGTGTTTGTTGTTGTGTCTATAATTATTATTATTATTACCTCCACCAAGGAGGTTATTTTTTTTTTGCTGGTGTTGGTTTGTTTGTCTGTTTACAAAATATCTCAAAAATTGTGAAAAGGTTTGGATAAAACTTTAATAGAGGAGAAGTCAATAATAGCACATGGGATAGAAGAGATGATTAAGATTTGGACAGCTCCAACTACAGTCGGGATCCAGGAATCTTTTATTGAGTTTTGTTTTAGGATTGTCATTGGCAAATAGGGCCAACAAATTAGTTCAAGCTGGGTGTATTTGAGGTTTTTATACGTACACTGAGCACGCACTTGAGGCGCAGCATGCACTACGCTGATATGAGGATTTTATCATTGAGAAATAGGGTAATTTTCAGCATGCGTGTATACAGGTGGAAATGAGCTGCTTGGCGGAGGTCTCCGCTCTCCGAGTGCATTTCTAGTTCTAGTTTATATGTATCATTAAAGTTGTCATTATTATTTAAACAGACCTTTAGTGCACCTGAACCGAATGGCTCAAGTGATGTATTGGGATCATTCACCATCCATCGTGTGTTGTGTGTGAACTTATTATTTTTCTTTTCTTTTTAAGATCTTGTTGCTGGATTTTGACTGCAAAGTTTGGCAGGAATCATATATGTGAGGGAGGAGGGGGGGGGTGATATAGTTTGTGCATAATATGGTGGTGGTGTTCCTAGAAGGCTAGAGGGTCTCTAGGGCAGGGCCCTAGATACCCCAAATCAAGAGGATGTTCCCTAGGGGGCCTCCAGCAATCACTGAATGTCAAGATTTTTAGAAAAAGTTTGCCTCAGGTGTAGTGCCATGAAAAGGAAGTGTGCATCTCAGGTTAGCGCTAGACCCATAAGAGTCTTGTTCGATTTAATTCAGCTTATTTGTCGTATCCAGGAAAATCTGTTAGTATAAATGCAATTGTAAAAAAGTTTGTGTGTGTGTCTCTGTCTGTTTATACTGTAAGTCTGTTGCCTATTAGTGAATACTATGATTGTGAATGCATTTTTTTTACTTCTGCATGTTTCATGTCTATAGTTTAAGTACTGCATATTTGTTTTAGTATATAAATGACAAATGACAATCTCAATTAGGTGGTGTACATGAAGAGTGCATTTTACCATTCAGACAATCTGTTTTTTAAGGTATCATCTGATACCATTGTTCATCTACAGTATTACTTATAATGTATATAGTGTATCTACACACATTACTGTACTCTTATCGTATTATCTAATTACTCTGAAATGAAAATTGAATTCTAAAAGACAACTGACAGAGTTGAGTGGTTACAAGCCATCCCCCCCCCCCCCAACAAAGTTCATAATTAGATGGAAGTGTTACAGTGGCAATATCCATGCAATGGTCACTTATGAATGTTTCAGTTGTAGTTGAATGCTTTCAGTTGTAGTTGAATGCTTTATAACAAATACCATACCTTCTGAGAGTGGAGTTAATTGCTTTCACTTTGTCAGTTTAGTATTGGTTAAAAGAATGTGAAACAAACAGCTAAAAGATCAATAAAGAGAGAGATAGAGGGAAAGAGAAAGAGGAAATGTCCAATGACAGATACAAGCAAAGAAGGAGGAAATTGGATTTGATGATAGGCAGAGAGTAGTTAGAAATGGTGACTGTTTTGATATGTGATAAAGCAGACCACATGGAGGAATGTAAACCATGGTTAGGCCAAAACTTATTCATGAATTTCAATTGTTGCCATTGAAGGAGAATGAACTGTTAGAGGAAGTCAGTTGGCTGAAAGCAGTGGCACAGAAGGAACCAGTCAGTAAAAATAATAAAATTGGCAAGGTCATATGACATATAAACCCGAGCAAAAAATAGGATTACTATCAATATACGAGCTTAATAGCAAATATATAAAAATCACTAAATAGCTGCCACAGATGATTATCAAGTAGTTTTTAGAGTACATCCAATTTTCCTTATGAATCATTTGTCACTGATTTATCTTCTCATGAAAACCAGCAGATATTTCCCTACACTGTCCTTCCGATATCGCTAGGATATTGTGATCTTTATGTCTGAGTTTGCTCAGACTTTTCTTTATTCACTGCTCATGTGCAAAGGCTTTCTTGTAAAACAATGCCTTTTTTGCTGGTAAACGCGACTGATTTTTGATGTTGTTGGTTTTGACGATCTCATGTTGACATCATCCCACAGCAATCGCTATCAAAGAATCAGCCAAAGTTGGTGACCAGTCAGCACGCCGACTGGGGCGGGGCGTGGATGATTTGGATTTCTTCATCGGTGATGAGGCCATTGACAAGCCAAATTATGCCTGCAAGGTATGCAGTCATCCATGTAATTCCATTCATCTCATTATACCAGGATTGATGTTTGAATTCAAGTGATACTTTTGCCTGTATTGTAATGTTTCATACACTTTATAAAATATGTCACATTTGCTTTGCGTAATCTCTAATAAAAATGATTATATGCTTGTAAATTGTATTTCTATTCTACATATTTTCAAAGATGTTCATATCTCTGTAGAGTCAATGTAAAGTTGTTTCTGAAAGGGCTATTTACTGCACCATGAAAATACAGACAGGTGAAAAACATACACTGTACTTTCCTATTCCTTTAATCACACCCAGTATCCAATCCGTCACGGTATCGTGGAAGACTGGGACTTGATGGAAAGATTTCTTGAGCAGAGCATCTTCAAATATCTTAGAGCGGAACCAGAAGATCACTATTTCCTCTTGGTAAGCATCCAGTACCACCTCAACAGATATTACTTTTCTCATGTCACCGTCTTCAATCATTGTGATTATTGGCTTTACAATTGTTATTCCTTTATCTGCTATTAGATGACAATTTTTGAATCACATAGTTTTATGAAATGCTGATTTTTTTTTTTCAGGGTAGGTACACTTTCAAAAATTTAATTAGACTCTGCCACATACACATATATTCTCTATGAATGTGAAATTGTTAAGTGTTTTTCTTAGCTGCTAAGTATAAGTGTACCTTGTAGTATTGGGTGCACGTCACAAGACCAATACCCACAAGTCATACAGCCCACAAATCATACAGCTCACAAGCCATACAGCCTATGAGTTATACAGCTCACGAGTCATACACCCCATTAGTTCGACACTAAGCTAACAAGGTCCACGAGACCGACACATTAAGCCCCGTATTGTATCTGTCGAACTCGTGGGCTGTTATTTACCTCGTGTTGAACTCATGGGCTTTATTTGCCTAATGTCAAACTCATAGGCTGTATGACTCATGGACCTGTTTTAAATGTCGAACTAGTGGGCTGTATGACTCGTGGGTGTCGGTCTAGTGGGATGATCCCACAGTATTGGCAATAGATAGCTAACCGAAGGTTAGGGCTATGTAGCCCGAAATTGATGTTTGAACTGGTTAATCAGAAGCATTACAAATACTTACAAAGACCAACAGCCAATATTTTCAGTGATTTTTCTGTAATGCCTTTCTATTGCCTGTAGTGGCTGCCATCCGACCTTTGACCTCTACATTGACCTCCCCGGTACAATTATTTTGTTTCCCTATCAGACGGAGCCTCCTCTAAACACGCCAGAGAACAGAGAGTATCTAGCGGAGATCATGTTTGAGTCTTTCAACATTCCGGGTCTCTACATAGCCGTCCAAGTAAGTACCGCATAGTGGTCATATGAATCCTCAGTAATGCATGCTACATGGAGAAATTCCTGCACAAGTCAGTTGCAGATATTTGTGACAAAGGTATGTGATTCGATGTGAAGTGATCTAGGCATGAAATGTAGAGGCTTAGTCTCCTGGCAGAATTGTTGCACATAGACAATCATTACTGTCATTGAAACCAGCATGAATGAGATTGATAGAGTATCTTTGATCAGAGAAAGGCACTACCAGCATAGGTTAGACAACAATTTAGCTTCTAGGACCATTATTGGTAACATAAGAGTATAGGAAGATGGATAATTAGCATCGCTGAGATCAGACTTCTATTGGTAAAATGACCTGACAGTCATGAGTTGATTCCATGTGATCAGTAAGACAGCACCACCTGAGTTTGTCTGTAAATTGTTTCTTTACGCACAGAGGAGTAATTTGTATTCATATAAATCACAGCATGATGCATAATTTCTTTGTAACAACAGAGACTCACTTGCATAATGTATAAAAACTAGTGACTACATATCTGGGAACTTTTCAATAGTCTACAAGCTAATTTGTCTTTTAAAGGAGATCTCATAATTTTGTACCTGCTTGGCATGCTTAGTTGAACAATTGACCTTTCCCATACTGCTTTTAATCTGATGAGATCAATGATTACATTCTCTATACAGATGCTACTTTTTTAAGAGCCAATAGACAAAAGAAAGACAAAAAGTTCTCTTGCAGACAATGTTTCTAAGACCTTGGCAGTACACCAAGTGAGTTTGTAAAGTAAGAACCTCCCTAGTGATGTGGTTGCAATTTCCTTCTCAGAAAAACATCTCAGAAAAAAATTTAGTATGCCATTATTTTGTGATGAAAGCAGTTGTATTGATTTATTTGTAGCATTTAGGGCACAACACGCTAGCTTTTCCAGCTTTTAACACCCATGGTTCTTCAATGAACCATGAGTGTACCCTTTCATAGAATAGTTCTTGTTGCACATCATTGGGATGAGGTTATGGACAGATGTATCCTAGTTCTATCTGAAACTGACTTCTCATTGAAACTTAAAGCTTTGGTAAGTATAGAGCTGGTTATTCCCCAAGTTGTCACAAAGAAAGCTGATTTTGAATTGTACCCTCTGATTACATCCCCTTTAATCAAATTTTTCCTGTCTTTCCAATTAGGCTGTGCTAGCGTTAGCAGCCTCATGGACGTCTAGACAGCAGTCGGAGAGATCCTTGACCGGTATTGTGGTGGACAGTGGAGATGGTGTTACTCACGTTATACCAGTGGTAGGTGGAAGAGAGTGTGGAAACTTGTTGGATGTGCTGTGTGTGTCTGTGTGTGAAGACTTGTTGTCTTTGGTGCATGTCAAAACTTGTCGAGTGTGTGTGTGTGTGTGTGTATGTGTGTGTGTGTTTGTGTGTGTGTGTGTGTGTGTGTGTGTGTGTGTGTGTGTGTGTGTGTGTGTGTGTGTGTGTGTTTGTGAACGGAGTGTAACTGTTGACTTGCTTATGTTAGCAAAAACATTATCACTGATTTGTGAATGTCTAGGGTCTAGGCATGGTGACAATAATATAGAATTGATTGACAATGTATCAGATTCATTATTTGAAACCTTGTATTCATATACAAGGGATGGATAAATTTTAAGTGTTGTGACGTGAAGTTTAATGTTTGAAATATACCTTTGTATAATGATCTTTACATGTAGTATGAGTATTTTCAGCCATATTGGGTGTGTCTTTACCTTGTCCCCTAGGCGGAGGGGTACGTCATCGGGAGCTGCATCAAACACATCCCCATCGCTGGTCGTGACATCACATACTTTGTGCAGCAGCTGCTTAGGGAGCGAGAGACGGGTATTCCCCCAGAGCAGTCCCTGGAGACAGCCAAGGCAATCAAGGTGGGCGGGTGGTAGGAGGGAGAACACCCCACCCTCACATCCTACCAGTCAAATCCTTCTCTCAATAATGTTCTTGTGGCTAGCTTTCATTATATCTCACTAGATTTCCTCTATAGAGGGCAGCAGACACATGTCTGTAGTAAGTGTTAGATTTCCATTGCATTTCCATTGCAAATGGGCTTGTGGACTGAATCTTGCTATTGTGTATTACATATTCTGTATGCAAGATCATATGATTTTGAGTTTCAACTTCAGTAATTGTTTGTTTTAATACCTGTACATTGAACAAATATCAGCAAGATTTACCCCTAAAAAGACTGAAAAACCCTAATAGCAGAAAAAAATCACATGGGGCGGATTCAGCTCTCCTGTTGTTATTCTGTGATCATTTCCAAACCGAGGAAAATTGCACCTTGGCCTTCAAGACTTTTGAGCCTAGAGTCTTGCGCATCTCCTAATACCAAATTTTCATTTCTTTTGCCAATTCCTTCTGAAGACTTCATGGAGCATCCCAAACGTGTAATGTAGGAGAAAGGTTTTGTGAGTTTGTATTTAGCAGAATTGATTGAAAGTGTTTCTTTTTCATTTTTCATTTTTTTTTTCTAATAGGAACGATGGGGTTACATCTGTCCAGACATCGCCAAGGAATTTGCCAAATATGACACAGATCCTGCTAAATGGATCAAGAAGTATGATGGTGTGAACTCTATCACGAAGCAGAAGTTCAGCGTTGATGTGGCCTATGAGAGGTTCCTCGGACCAGAAATCTTCTTCCACCCTGAGGTAAGGGCCAGTGCTGTTGATGTTGACTCATAGTAG
The DNA here is from genome assembly GCF_040938485.1 of Diadema antillarum. Lineage (NCBI taxonomy): Eukaryota > Metazoa > Echinodermata > Echinoidea > Diadematoida > Diadematidae > Diadema > Diadema antillarum. Next base: position 2,060,840 of record NW_027270975.1, on the reverse strand, counting down.
TGATTTCAACAGTGCAATGATTGTTGCGAACATGAAGATAACTGTGGAAATTGTGATGATGATGATGATGATGGTGATGGTGATGGAGTGATGGATGTTGTGAGAGTAGTATTGGTGCTTATGATGATCATGGTGGTAGTGGTGGTGATGAAATTGATGATGATCATCGTGGTGGTATTGGTGTTGTTGATGATGATGATGATATGATGGTGATGATGATGATGATGATGATGATGGTGGTGGCAGTGATGGTGTTGGCAGAGCTGCCAACTAGTACTGATTTTCAGTAATTTCTACTGAAATTGGGAAAGAATACTGAAGGTTACAAGCAAATTACTGATTTTAGAAATCATTGTCTGTGATGTATTCTATTGCACTGTTAAGGATAACTGATTTATTTTCACTCAATAAAGGTGCAAATTACTGATTCTCAGCCATCAAAGTACTGAAAGGCTTTTAAAAAAGTTGGTAGCTCAGTGTTGGTGGTGGTGTAGATGATGGTGATGAAGATGACGATGATGACGACAATGACGATGATGATGATGATGATTGTGATTGTGGTTTATAGTAGTTATGATGATGAAAGTGATGGTAGTTGTGTCGGTGATGATGGTGATGGTGATGATGGTAGTGATGATGATGAAAGTGGTTGTAGTGATGGTGTCAGTAATGATGGCGATAGTGATGATGGTAGTGATGCTGATGAAGCTGGTGGTAAAGGTAGTTGTTGAGGATGGAGATGATGGTGATGATATTGGTGATGATGATGGTGGTGGTAGTGGTGGTGTCAGTGAAGTTAATAATTGTGATGATGGTGATAGTGGAAATGGTAATGGTTCAAAGAAGCTTTAGATATGCTCTATTGCAGAGAAAGGTTGTCCTGTACATTAGAAGAGGTTTCTCACATAATTGTTCAGGAATAAACATGATATGGCATTATTCCTGAATAAGAAATGGATTAGAGTATTGTATCATGATACTGTATTTTGAGTGAGAATGACATGATCAATGCCAGAGCACAGACTAGAACTTTTGAAGTGAGTGCTCAATGCATGTCCACTGAATTCTGTTGACCATCTTTTCTTTCCACCTACAGTTCTCCAACCCAGACTTCACCACACCAATCTCAGAAATTGTGGACACTGTTATCCAGAACTGTCCCATTGATGTCAGGCGACCACTTTACAAGGTTAGTTCATTTTTTTTTTTCATTACCTCCCTCACCCCACCCCACCCCCTTAACCTGTTGAGGATGGGCTGATTTCACTACAGTAAGCATTTCCCATAGACTCCAGCGAGTATATTCGGGACTCATCTTCAACGGGTGAATACTCTTACAAACCATAAACATTCGCAGCATTGAAACTTTTGGGATTGGAGCTGATAGCCTTATTTGCAGCATGAAGCTTTCACGAATTGCCAAACATGAAAACATTATGAGTATACTGCATGTACTGGATTATGCAGGCAAAAACTTTTACGTTCATTATGTTGCCATGAATTGTGGCCCCTTGCCAAATTTTGCGTAAGTTTCAGCATGTATGCAATTTCTGAACACGTGCAAGCTGGCCAGGCTCGCATTTCTTAATAGTGAACAAGAATACTTAGTCGCAGACAAACTTTGCTTCCCAGATAACATTTCTCCCATTACATATTCATGTTTTCTGATTTGTACTTCTTCATTAGCTCTTGTTTAATTCATGTAAAAAAAAGATGAATGCTTGAAAATTAGATCATTTTACCATTAGAAAGAACTTACAGTTAAACACAAAATGCAAAGAAAAAATAACAACTTGTATGTAATTTATGTTATTCATGTAATTTACAGACAAAAACATGTGACATCCATGAGGCTAGTAGCTGATTTAAATATATCTCACCCTATCTGCTGCTTACCTTTTCAGTCAGTGTAGGGCGCATTGCAAAACACAGGAAAGTGTCCTTCATACATGAGTAAGAAATGAAACATTTTCTTTTTCTGCTTCCCTCGTACCCTTCAGAACATTGTCCTCTCTGGTGGCTCCACCATGTTCCGTGACTTCGGCAGACGGTTGAAGCGTGACGTCCAGAAGATCGTTGACAGTCGTCTGAAGCTGAGTGAGCAGCTCAGTGGCGGCAGACTTAAGGTAAGCGTGTACATCATGCCTCGCAGTGTGTTGACGTATGTAGGATTTGACTGAGGTCATGTAAAGATGATGACCTAGATGAGTACAGACTACTATGGAAGTCACTCTTGATCATATGTTTGTGAAGCAGAGCCTTTGGTAGCTGAAGCTTGGAGACTCTGCGGGACATCTTTTATTTGTCCACTTCTTTCTGCTTTAGCAGTAGAGGACTTCTCATAAAACGGAATTAAAGAAATCAATTACATTCATGTAAATAAATAAATGCTTGATGGGACAGAGGAACGTTTTTGAGTATATTGACAAGAAGAATCTTAGGGGTAGATCCCCGCAAAGTCATGAGTTTTCTTGTGTTTTGAATAATTTTTGCTGATTTTTTTTCCCGAGAGCCAAAAGTGTGTGAACATGTATGTGAGGGGAGGGGGCTGTAGCTCCCCCCCCCCCCCCCACACTTCCGTGGCCCCTGCTTGAAGCTGATTGGCTATTGCCTCATGAGCTGCCGTCATTATGAAGTCATTTGTTTATGCATGAAGAGATAAGTCCTGCTGCAGCCAATCAGATGTCTTTATTCTCCGTGTTGTTTCCCCCCTAGCCCAAGCCCATTGAGACGGCAGTTATCACCCATCACATGCAGCGGTATGCTGTCTGGTTTGGAGGCAGCATGCTGGCTTCCACGGTAAGCTGAGTCAAGTTACAACATAAGTTTACAGAATGTTACCAAAGCCGTACTGTAGAAGTGGAAAATAAAAGCATGCAAATTTTGTACATATTATGTGTAATACTATTTTTGTATTTTGATTTCGTGGAATTAAATGTAGGAAATTCATCTCAGATACCTGGCCGAGGGCCAAAAATTACCGGTAGTCGAGCAAATATTTCTGGTTTTGTAGTGATATTGAGATGTTTGCTCTAGTTTGTAGTGAAGATACATTTGTGTGTCTTCATACACAGCAAGATCCCACCTATGTAGCAGCTACCTGTATACAACATCCACCTGTATGTAGTGGCCACTAGGGTCTCCAACATCAACAAATGAAAATCTGTCTACACCAGCCTGTCTTCGGCAGTCACTTCCCTGTTTTCAACTGGATGACTTACAATTTATACCTTGACTTCTAAATTTGTTCAATAGAGGACATAGCTCTCATCCTGATCAACCTGATCTTTTTGTGATGATAACCGTATATGCCATGTATTAAGTGAGTCTAATTTTTTGCAAATGACGACTTCCCGACAACATTGCGAGTGTTTGAATTTGCGATCATGGAGTAATGAACGGAGAAGTATGTGCTTACAAGTCACATTTGTGTTGGGATTAGACTTGTTATTTTCACATGTTTTTACTTCACAAACAGCTCTTGACCTTCAAAATTCGCAGAAATAAAAACTTTGCGAAATATGTATTGCATTCAGTAATTGATGGTGATTGGATTTTTTTTCCCCCTGAACGTTTGACAGCTTTTTTTTTCTCTCCATCTCCTGTTCTTCCCATTGGCTTAATATGATTTTTTTTCCCCATTTCTTCCTTTGCTGTACACCATATCTGTCCTGCAGCCCGAGTTCTACAATGCTTCCCACACAAAGGCTCAGTATGATGAATATGGACCCAGCATTTGCCGTCACAACCCCGTCTTCGGAACCATGGCCTAGTGGAGGACGCGGTGGGGGTAGCGAGACAGGACCGAGCGACGTTGTGGTGGGGGCGACAGATAGAGTTATTAGAGAGCGAATTTGGAGGAGGAGAGAGAGAGAGGGTATAACTAGAATGGGTTGAAAATAGTCATCACACACTCTGATTAGATGAGTGATTATTGTCACATCATTGTCATCACCATCCCTATTTCTGTCAAGTTTCAGCCAGTTTAGTCTCTGAAGCAAGTTAGCATCCACTGAGTCTCCCCAACCGGTCAGATTACCTTAACTGGAGTAATCCCTCTTATTATTGTGATAAAATCTATTTTGATAAGCTCGGTATAATTCTACAGAATATGACTGATGTGGTAATTCCTTATTGATGGCACATAAACTACACCACCCATAGACCGAATTAGAGCCTTGAATATGATTTGAATCAAAAGCATTTTAAAGCGTAGTTGAAACTGATACCAAATTTGAATATGGTCCTGTGTATGATATGATCGTCGTGAAGCGAAGACAAAATACGTTCCATTTATCTTAGCCAGGCTTTGCGTCGTCAACTGGAGAGATGGATGGTGATTACGAGAGAGTGAACGAAGAATTCACTTGACGGAGGAGTGGCTAGTAGGATAGCCGTTTATCAATACATGTAGTATATGTTATTTTATACTTATAGATGCATTTCTGCTACTATGAATTATGCTATCATTACCAAATAAAGATAAGTTGATGTTATATGGAGAACATTGGAGACAGGAGAAACACTAAAATCTGCATTGTTTGCATGCATTTTATAGCAGGTCACTGGAATCTATAAATTTTGGCACCTTGTGGACATATCCAAATCACTTTTTCTACTTTTCTTCTCTCTTTTTTTTTTTGTTTAAATTGTGACCTGTGTAGACAATCCAAACATGATTAGGTAGCTTGATTGAAAAAGTTGAACATTTGTAGGCAGTAAGTGAAATAAATCGAGAAGCGATAATATACCAGTTATAGTGTTTGGAAGATGATCTCAAATCATATATTACCGTGGCAGATAATGAGTGTTTTCTCGGGATGGTTACAATACTGAACCTGCTCAACATGTACTTAGAAAGTGAATCTAACAAATCATCAGATACTATCATGTAATATTGAATATGTTATGATATTTTTGTTTGTTTTGTCTTTTGAAGTTCACTTTTTTTTCCCCCACGTCAAACTAAAATGGCATTGTATACATATTGTGTTGTGCGTAGTCCCACGATGTGAGATTGATGTCGAAGCAACAAAGTATTATATGTTCCTTCGACAACAGTCTACCTCAAACTGTTTCTGGATCATAAGATGATCAAGACTCTCTATCCGATGCGAAAAGAAAAATAGAAAATGAAAATTGTCTTCTTTTCCATCCTAGTATCATTTTCCTAGGAGATCTCTTTATTCCTTATGTACATAAACCATCCACTCTCGTGTAGGAGAAATTACACAATGTGATGTGAACACGAAGGACATGTGATAATATATTTTCTCACATCTTGTAACTGCACATAATCCAAACAACCACCAGATATCTGTAAGTCCAGCAGGTAGCAAAGTTTTCAGGATTGAAAGATCTCGCCTCGTCTTACCAACAAATGACTAGCCTATCTCAGACTTTGTAGTGACTAGTGTTCAATGTGGAATATGGGAGAGTGTTGGAACAGAATACAGTGTGAAGTTAAGATATTGAATTCATTCATTTTGTCCATGATTTTTTGCTCTTTAGAACAAAATGTTCTTTTCAAACAAAAAAACTCACTCAGGATAATGTAAAGCATACTTGTTCGTCATTGTTTCCATAGAGATTTAACTTTCAGTATCACTAAGAAATGGGTCTGAATCTTCAGCAGGTATATAAATATTTAAACTTTCTGATATTACTGCAGGTAAAAATGAGAACAGCTCTGAATGGCATTATTCTTGTAGAGGTATTAGAGTGAAGCATGTTGTCACAATCCAACAAGATGGGAGGTGGTCTGCCCCGTTAGTGAGCATCAATTCTCTTTGACAAGTGATCAATCAAAAAAGATTGTGTGGATTTAACCACTTTTTAGGGCAGTAATAATGTAAAGCTAGAGTCTTGGCTCCTGTCCATTGGCTTTGATAAATTTCTCCTCCTATGTGCACAATGCTCAGGAGTGATTTTAGAGGAGAGACTAAAACTTGACACTTGTATGTGTGAATATTAATTTGGACCAATTGTGTACAAACAGGTAAGAGTAAGTGTGTATTTATGTTATGTCTTTTGCCATCTTTTAAGTATGTCCTCCTAATCTTGATTTGACTGCTGTAAACAAAAAGTCCCTTGCTTGGTGAAATATTTGATTGAGTCTTTAAAACAGAGGGCATTCACGCCCAATGTGATGTCACACAGCTGTTTAAAGTGATATCAGAGTCAGTTTGTGGATAAAAATTAGTGAATGGAAGATAATTTTGAGTTCTGTTAATGTAGCTGTGGTTGTCTCCCCAGCAGAGCAGTGTGATTCCATTATGGCATCTAAAGATCAAGTATTTTAACCCATTGAAGAGGTGATTTTTGTGATTTACACATTTTTTATTTTTTTTTGTCTTCTCATTGTATCTGATGTACAACTGAAGTAAAGTGCCTGAGTTGATGACAGATAGTAGAGTGTAATCTATTTACTCAAGCAGTGACTAATCATGGAAGCTAAAAGGCATCGGTTGAAATCTATAAGTATAAAACATAAATCTTACAACTTTTGCCCAAATACACCCTGTTGCTCAAAAAGAAGGAAATGGAGGCAAGCGCTGGAGGTTTTGGAGCCGGAGGGAAGGTGGCATTCTCCATTTTTCCAGTTTGTGGCACGCTTTCACCGCTCCCTCAGCAGCTGCAAGAGTGGAAATCCGATTTTGACTCCAGTGAAAAATGACCCGCCCAAGACATTCGTCAGTTCCATTGACATGATCAAACTCATCATCCTCTTGTGAAATGTAGTGTGTGACAGACATCCACACTGTCACACTAATATGTTTATCTCTTTCCCTTCTACCATTGTCTGGTGCAAATAAAAAAGAAAGAACACTTGCAAACACTTTTGAAAGAAAAAAAAATGGTCTGAGATGTGTGTATTTGTTGTTTGGGTTTATTGGTTTGTTTATTTGTTTGATTATTTGTTTATTTGGTTGATTGTTTGTTTGTTTGTTTGTGTTTTTGTTTGTTTGTTTGTATTGTAGGAAATGCGGAAAATGAGCTGACTGTAATGGGAGGATGAAATTTAGTCTACCACTTTGGTCCCATAGTAAAGTTTCAAAAATGACACAACTTGCTTCGTTAAGAAGTATCGAGGTTGTGCATATCTTGATGATCCGGCAGTATCACATATATCCAGATGGATCCCAGTCCTGCTATGGCTGTACAACTTGGGTTGGACTGTACACTGTACAGCTTGTATGTGGTTTTAACAAACTGTGTACAGTCCAACCCTGATTATCTAGCCATCTCCTATCTGGATTTCTCTATCATCTGAACATGTTCACATCGAGAAGACAAGAAAAAAATAGTGATTTCAAACTCAATTAAAACTCCTACAATTTCACATGATTTACTTCCCAACAGAAACATGTTGCAGATTTTACACTAAAGTGTTTCCATTTCTGTTAAAAATTGACTATAATTCTCATAGACTAGCATAGAACCTCATTTTTTGTCCAATTTTGAATACCATTTATAAGAAAATGAATAGGAATTTCAGGTTTTGGTGGCCATTTTGACTGCCATTTTGAGTATCTGAAAACCCTCATGGATACATGACTTGCCTCATCCAGATTCATATTCAGCACACTCAAAATACTGTAGGATAAAACTACCAAAAAACATTGAGTGGATGGTAAAACAAGGTTCAGCCCCTGGCACCCAGACTAAGATACACTTGTATGATAATCAACGTCGAAAACCAGAGAGTCTGGGATTTCAAAGACATTGTATCAGGAAGTTGATGTTCGACTATTGTGATGAAGGTTCACAAAGCCTGCAAAGAGGGGTTCACAAAGCCTGCAAAGAGCTAGGCTCTCTTCCAGACCATCTGCCAATACTAATTCGTTGGGTGAGAATGACAGGGCGTTAAGTTGCCGCATGAGCCATAGTGCTCAAGGCACCTTAACGCCCTTATCATTTTAGGCCAATGAATTTGCTTCCCACAACATTTATTTCCTTTAATAACAACAGATGTACTGTATACACCATATATTTAACAAAAAAAAAATCATGAAAGGTTAAATTTGTGATTGCAAAAAACAGTACTGAACAGAGAAATGATGTGTGCAAGTCACATTCATGTCAGGATCAGAGTTGATATTTTCGCATGTTTTTGAATACGTGAATAGCACCTGATAGAAAATTTGCAAAATCCTCGCAAAATATATTATTGTACATTATCTGCTCAAAGTCACAGGATGAGAAAGAAACATCATCATGAGTCTAGCCTTTGTTTTCATATCTCAAATTCCAACTCATCAAACCAAACTTTTTTTTTCATATGTCTTAATTACTGTGCTTTTTTGTATCATTTTTGGCCATGTACTGTACAGCTGCGAGCACCATTCATTTTCAAAATGTAGAACTTGTGTTTCATACGAATCTAATTTTTAGATGCACGTCATACTTGAATAAATGAAACAACGATATAAATTCTGGTACTGTGGGTTGGGCATAAAACTCTGGACAATACTTGAGTCAAAAGTTATTGCAGAAACAACGATGTACGAGGATATAGATGGTAAACCTCGCGAACACACATAGGACCAGAGAAAATATGTTGACTTGCATGAAAAAGTTTAACTTGCGTGTAAGTCAACAATGTAATGAAAGTCAATAAATGCAAGAAAAAAAATCAGGCCTTTTTTGATGAATAGACTTATGAGATGTAAACTCATGCAAGGTTATTGTGTATTAATAGACAGAAAAAGAGATATCTTGTATAGACATACACACACATGTGCATGTACTCATATCTTTTTTCTCTCTCTCTCTCTTCTATATATTTCTCTCATATCTTTCTTTCTCTCTCTCTCTCTGCATACTCTCTCTCTCTCTTCTATATATTTCTCTCATATCTTTCTCTCTCTCTGCATACTCTCTCTCTTCTATATATTTCTCTCATATCTTTCTCTCTCTCTCTGCATACTCTCTCTTCTATATATTTCTCTCGTATCTTTCTCTCTCTCTGCATACTCTCTCTTACTCTCTCTTCTATATATGTCTCTCATATCTTTCCCTCTCTCTCTGCATACTCTCTCTCTCTTCTATATATTTCTCTCATATCTTCCTCTCTCTCTCTCTCTCTGCATACTCTCTCTTACCCTCTCTTCTATATATTTCTCTCATATCTTTCTCTCTCTCTCTGCATACTCTCTCTTACTCTCTCTTCTATATATTTCTGTATTATGTCCTGCCAAAACTGCAGTGTATTGATGTCACATCATAGCAAGAGTCAATCAGCATCACATCATAGTAAGAATCAATCAGCATGCACAAATCAGGCAGCTGCAAACTCGATCTTTCATTTTGGCATTTTTAATTTCAATTTGTACACATTTGGTATAAAAACTTCATTACACAGGACCATGTGACATCACATGGTTAGTATAAGTATTCAATGCCACTCGGCCATTGAGCATAAAGTATGTGTCTTTCCACAGCCATAATTTGGATGAAAAATAACTGGTCTTCTGCAAGAATGTTGTAAATTCTCCCAAGAGCCGCCTTCCATGTCTCTGAAATTGTGCAAAGTTTACGGCTGTAATCTTTTCCGTCGGACACTTTCCTTACCACACATATTCATCCTAGTGAAACTGGTAATTGATAAATCAATATATGCCCATTATAATTTACATAGAGAAAATAGCAGAACTATGTACACACCCATATAAGTAAATATATATTTATATATAACCATATACAACCTACATTAAAATGAACTTTGTTTTCTGCAACCACTTCTTGCAAGACTTTCTTGACGGACTTTGTCAAAGGAAAAAAAAAAGAAGGTACAATTATTCAATGTAAGCATTCTTTCTGCTAGTATATACTAACTAAAATCATTTGCAGTGGGAGTTCTTAATGTAACACTATGTATAGGGAGTAAGCATTCAAAAGATGTACTTATATACCACATTCACAATGAATACTGATGCAGCTTGTATATTTCATGTGATTATTTTAGCTGGATGAATGTACAAGGAGACACCAATGTGAAAGGATTAATCCCTTGGAGGCATACAGTGTAATTACAGCACAGAGATTTTTTTAATGACAATTTGGGGTTGAGCAAAATATTCCTTCACTGTGCCATCACTGAATATCTAGGTGACGAATCAATGGGCTTGTTTTGATGTACTCTCTAATTTTGCAGACAAAGAAGAAAGATACAGTTTCATATGGAGACCCATGTCTCCACACTATTCAACATAGAATTAGTCACAATGCAGAATTATTGCTTCTCATAGAATTTGAAGGCAAACCAGCTATCTTCTCGCTGTTTTTGAACACTATGAAACATGTCAGTCATGACCATGCAAGATTCTAAAATGCTCTGGAAATCCCCAAATCTTCAGTGTGAAAGGACACAGGTTTGTGATAGTTCCTGGTACACTGATGAAAGGAAACCTACACATGTAACAAAAACCAACCAATACAACCAGAAAAACCTGACACAGCAGAGTTCTGAAATTGACCTAGTATCCTAAAAACAGCATGGCATTCATAAGATAAACTGCCACATCGATTCTTCTTTCTCATCAGGATATTGGTGACTGGATGACCAGCCTTATATCACTTAATTGAGGGTAGGTGACATTCATCCATTGAAAATGTTTTTCCAATCCTCCCTTAGGGATACTGTTACATCATTTTTTATGTTAGCTTGGATGCAGACATCATGATATGTATGGCGGTGGCCCATCATATCCATGATATTTAATGAAACTTACTTATTGTCTTGGCTGTATTGCAGCAAAATGATACATGCCTTACAGTCCCCAGTACAGTTTTTGAGAGTCACTGATCATCAAAGTAGTTTCTTCTCATCATACAAACAGATGAGTTGACATCAGATACACAGTGTTTCACAAGAAACCTGCTTCAAGCCAATTTCTGGCATTTGGTTGTTGTTGGTCCCCCCTCCCCTTCTTTCTTATCTATCTTAATATATTCTTTTTCATCCCTGATTACAGTTTCTTGAAGAATTAGACATTCCAGGCCCTTGTCCCACATACTTATATCTATGCTGGTAGTTCAATGGCCTTTAAAGTCTGCAAAAAAAAAAAATGTATACATTCCGTGGTGATTTTTGCTCTCCTGTAGATCCAGGATGTGTGGGAATTGTGCAATCACCTGGTATGACACGCCTGGACAGTTTCCCTTTAAATAGCACAGTATCAAAACTATATATGAGATCTCTTAACTTGACTGTACATAGTCTATATACTTTCACTGTGGCCAGCTTGTCAAGAAGAAGGATCTTAGATTTGACAGATAAGGTGTTGGTTAACTTATCATCTAAATATATGTGGGACTTTTCAGATCGCTTCAAGGATACAGAACAAAGAATGTGGTGTGACAAGAATCAAAATCTCAGCAAAAGATGTCGAAGAGAGCAAAAAAAATCAAGAGAATATAGAGAACGAATATGAACTGGACTCACTGCAACAAGCAGCTAAAAAATCTTAACGTTTGTAAGGAACAATACCAACTGGCTCTATTACTCTGCCACTGTTCAAAAGAAAGATAAAAGTTGCATGATAAACTCAACACACAAGTATTAAACACAGAGAAATTTCTATGTTGAAAACAGTGTTTTTTAGGTTAATGTGAGTTCTATCAGGAGAAAACAGACACTCAAATACATTCTGATCAGCCTACACACAATAACTCATCTTTTCCACGCAGAGTTTGTAAATCTTTGTTTATATTACATGACACTTCTACTACTTCCATAGAGAGAGACAGCTATCATTGGGACAAGAATGTGTCTATTCTCATGTGGTATACCTACAGGGAAATACTTCACAGATCTGTACATGGGCTGTTCTCTTGGTACTTCTGCAATACAACACCCATTTGTACGTCATATCTGGCATTGTCACCGTCATTCGTGTAATGTTCCCTGTCATTTCTTTCGCTCGCTGTTCCCCTAACTTGCCAGGTTTTGCACTGTCTTTTCATGAGTACTGACCCCTCATTGACGCTTCACTTATACATCCAAGAGCTAAGAGGTTTTTAAACTTAAATGGAACATACAGTATATCTCAGGTGATAACAAAAACAACATAAAAACAAAACATAAACAACCTGGACTCTTAAAGGCATGTACTGAGTGGGAATATCATCCACAACGTTCAAGAAGAGGCACAGCTATTACCTCGTACACAGGTATACTTCCAGAAGTAAGTCACAATAACAGTGAATTGGTAACAAATACTTCTATATTGTCTTATGTGCAACATTACTATCCGGTAAGTTACCGCATTACCCATCATCTATGCTGACTTCTGTCTGGTCTTTTACATAGGCTTGATGTCTGAGAAATCGAAGAAATTCATGGCTCAATTTTCTTAACAAAATCAGCTTCGCAGTTAAACTATGTAAAGTCAGCTAATCTTTGTGTTGCATTAACTAACAGAAAACATTAAACATCAAGTGAAGTTTTATGAACACAGCCGAGAATAAGGACAGTGTTGTGCATCATCCCACTACAGACCTGGTAGTGTAGGGTTACCATGCAATGAGAGGGCTGGCCAAACTTAGATATATTCAGGAATCCCCATAACAAACTGTGTACAGCTTTATTATCACTGATCTCTGTGTAAAAGTACACATGCAGCCAAAGAATCTCAACTGAAATTAAATGTTACTGACGAGCGTACACTTTGATGCACATATTTGCAAAAGGGCAATTCTATTCTAGCAGCCATTAGCTAGGAATAGTTGTTTTTTAATGTATCCCCATAGGCTGCGAATGAAGATAAATTCAATCGGGCTAACCTCCTCTCCACACCCTACCTGGGGGGGCATTTCATGAAGCATTTTGTCCGACAAGGTTGTCGGACAAATTTGCTCTCAGCCAATCAGATGCAAGGATTTCAGTAGCTTGTAACAGTTTGTCAGAAAAATATCTGACCAAAACGCTTCATGAAATGCCCCCAAGGACTTTAAAGCAATTTCTATTGACACTTTCAAATTTGTGTAGGGAAAACAGGGTAAAAATTAGATTTATGTAGTGGAAATTGCAAAATTAAAGGAAAGGTGATCACCCAAAAGGTGAGTACACCAGAGTGATTGATTCACATTTTGTAACCAGGCACTGATCAAAGAAAGTATTCATTGAGTGATATAACGGCAACATGGATGAGACAACGAAACAAAGACTAGAGTGATCGCCGGTCCATTTCCATGACAGCTGATGACGGAATGACTGAGAACAGGCGGGGAGGAGAGAGGGATCTCTGAGAGAAAACAGTTTGTAGACATCACTACAGTCCAACCTCATTTATCTGACCATCACTTTTCCAGACCTATCTATTTTTCAAACAAGAAATGGCATGAGATTGTCTCATGCAAAAAAAAAACACACACAAAAAACACAATAAAAAACAACAAAATCTTGCAAATACTAGGCAATAAGAAAGTTGGGATATAAATGTTGAATTCTTTTCATATTTACCAGTAATTTCCTTTCATTATCATTAGAGTTTAACCACGCAACTGCCATGCAAATCTTCTTAGAAATAGTAGACTGGCAATACTTTGTGCATAACCCAACAACAACTTGGGTTTGGGTATTGAGCAATATCATTTTATCTGGATGGCTGCCACTCTCAACATGGCCAGATGTCTGAGGTTGGACAGTAGGTGGTATAACAGTGATATTGGTACTACTGAGAGTTCTTTCTTCGTGGCTTCACATCGTATCTGTGAACGGTTTGCAAACCTTGTTTCTACCATGTCGATGGATCAAACTATCGATGATGCACTAAAATGGACCACTCCATCCATCCCACCCCCACCAGCAGTCCCTCCCCTTTTGGTGCCTGCATTGACAACCTGACAAAATGTTGTAGACATCAGGGACTCCTTCACACTCCGCCACAGAGTGCAGCATTACGGACACACTGTCTTGTTCAAGGACATATTAACCCATTGAGGACAGAGTAATTTTGCAACAACATGCATTTCCCACAGACACCTGCCCGAGTATACTCGGGACTCGTCCTCAACGGGTAAAAGAGAAAGGCATAAGGAGGTATGCTTTTTAGATCTGACAGTGTATAGTGATGCGATGTGGTAAGGGTCCTCGGGTACCATTAAAAGATCACTTTCATTATTGCAAATGGTCCAAAAAGGAACTAGTCATGATATCTCCTCTCAGCCATGATAGATTGTCAACCACAGGGACTTTATTCACACCATTCTCACTACAATCTCATCAATGATTTAAACTTTAAACTGATACATGATTAGCATTTTAATAAGACCACCTATTTCATCTAAAGCAATAAATACAATAGTCAGAGTAGGGCTCCATAGGCGGATATAGAATATGTCTACACTGTGCTGTGGAAAATGGGTAAAAATCGAGAGAAAGGAGGAGATTAGTGAAGAAGGATGCAGCATAACAGAGAAACTTTACACTAGACTAGAATGTCGAGAGAGAGAGAGATAGGTATGATAATGCCCTGCCCCGATTGCGGTACCTGAGCCAGGCACATGTGGCATGAGGTATAGGCATGTCCAAGCATGGTCTGTGGCAGGGCAATACTGTATACACCATATATTTCGCGAGTCTAAATTTTCGCGAATCGGGAATTCCCGACGATTTCGCGAGTGGTTAAATTCGCGATCGTGGAGTCCTGTACTGAACAGAGAAATGTACACGCATACGTCACATCTACATCGGGATCAGAGTCAATATTTCCGCGTGTCTTTAATTTCGCGAATAGCACCTGACTCGCGAAATTCGCGAAAATTAAAACCTTGTGAAATATTCCATGTATACAGTATTTTGCGATGTTCTCCAGGGGCAATATAATGGTTATCGTATCATATTATATAATATCATATCATCCTGTATATCGAGACGAGGAGAGGCAAAGGGCAACATACATACAGCATTGAGACCTGTTTCTACAGCGCAACGGAATTTCAGTTTTGACCGATGACCCGAGGATTGTACAATGGGTGAGTGGACACAAATAATGTGATGACAGAGAGATGCAGTCGGTGTGAATTGGACACGAAAGGCAACTGGGAACTTATGAAAGATGAAACAGAAACAATCTAGACAATAATCGTATTTCTCATTTACATTCAAGGTACTGGTGTGATCAGGCACTTTACTGTGTGAGAAATCTGGACCGACAACCTCTGGACTTGAAAGAAAGTCTGTTAAATACACTTTGAGACAACAAAAACAATTCACTTTGTGACTTGATATAGAGATTTACATAAGATATAACAATACTGACGCCTACGAGTAAACATGCGGAATATCAGGTCTTGGTAACATTGCATGTTTGACACTTACCCCTAATCTTCCGCTAAGAGTGTGCATATATGATCTGTTCTTCATACCTATATAAATGTATAGTACAATACTTTATACACATACACATTTATATACATACACAGATACAAAACAAAAGTGTACAAGACATGGCTGTAAGGACACACACATTGATACGCAAATATAAGCCTGTATCTTTGCACATACTTCATTCCATGTGCTTATCACAGTTGATTGGGGAAAAAAATGCTATGAAGGCATAGACAAAGAAGCCTTTGTATTTTCAGAGCATTTACCTCTGAACTAGGAAATACTTTGTGAGCATGTATACGACTAATCTTGCTGTGTGTAACGGTTCTAAAATGGTGCCACTCAGCGTGTAAACGAGGGCGGATGCAATTTTCTCCGATAAGCACTCAATTATGTTCGCCATTTCAAACATTAAGAACACAACAACAAACAAAGAAAGAAAAATGTTGTAAAGAACAGGGCTGTTAAAGCCCCATGGACAACCTGCATCAAAATGCTCTTATTGCGTTTTGTTACTTGATGATCTGTCATCTTACATAATTTGTAGACAATGTCTACCAAGCGCCAAACACAGCAATGGTACAAAGTCAGATGTAATCATTCCACACATGAGCCCTCTCACAACAGCAACATTAATCATATTTTGTTTGCACATATCGTCTTCATATACGTCGCATTCTAGTCGCCTTTTCTGGTCCACAGTAAGCTGTCAAAGAAATGCAGCATCAACATGTAAGGATACACAAACTTCATATTCCTCCCTCGCTTTCAATCACTTTCTCTTTAGTTTCAGTCTTACTCTGACAATTTGATCCTAGGTTGGGGGAGAAGACACGTGAATATATAGACTTAGAACTCATTTCCATTATATGTGCATACAATTCTCCTAAAACACTGGAGCAGAGCATTTGGGGTTCTGAGGCATAATCTCATATCTAAGCAATATTGTAAAGGATTCCAATGTCGATCCCAATGCATCATATGAGGAGGACAAATTATCCATCCTGATTGTAAGTGAAGTCTTTTGCTGTAGAGGGATCCATACACAGAGAAATGGTTTCGACCAGACATCAAGGTCCACCATGGATATAAGCCCATGTTTGACCAAGCAAACTCAAATGATGTGAATTTTCTGCACAAAGAGCCGGGACAGAGGTTACAATCTTTAAAGCAGCGCAACAATTGTGCAGTCTTGCATTGCAATTTTCGACAGATTTGATTTATTCTCTTTGGAATCTCTTAGAAGGTCTCATGAGATAAGGAGGGGTGTCTGGAGTCAAGGTCACGACCTCTGACTTCCTGTTCCTGTCTTACACTCTCCCACTGTCTCTTACTGCGAGGTGAAGGACTAGGGGTTGAAACACCGGATGCTTGGCTGGCCAAAGAAGGGGGGGGGGGGGGTGGAGAAGGAACCAAGCATTGTGGAGCTGGAAGGAGCAGGGCATTCATGGCTACCTTATAATGGTCTCAAATCTACATTCTAAGCCCATTCAATGTCTCGTGTCTTCTCCTGGGTGTATGCCATCACAGCGAGCATTATTAATGTCAGTACATGTTTCATCTTGACATATCTACAGGGTCTGAAGTAGTTACAAATTCAATGATTACACAACACAATACATGCACCCTACTGTAGTTGAAATTGGTATAAATTAGAGATACTTAAATATTACACAACAACATAGGTGCTGAAATAGTGGTGTCGAAACTAGCAAAGCCAATGCAGGAAAATAACTCCTCCACGTGCTTGCTTGAGTTGATTATCGATGAATTCGTGGATGTTTTCTCGCCAATGCTGGACAAAGTCGTTGCAATTTACACACACACACACATACGCACACCTGCACAGTGGCAGCCATCTGCGTGTGTTTGGTGCAGCCTATGGCTAACAAGTCTTTTCTAGTACCATAGAGTGGAATGGTTGGCCTTGGGTGACACAGAGATTGCAGTCCACTACCAGTCCTCCGCTGAATGAGTGGAGCTCATCACTCCAGTCATCGCACTTTCCACTTGGACACGAAGCGTTCTTGGAACATTAAACACACACACACACAAACAGGGTTTTTCCCAGCTGTTTTTCGCTGGACTTTAACTGCCACACACCAAGATCCATGCCATCTTTGTTGCAAGTATTTGGAAATGCTTCAAGAAAAATGAAGTCCGCGGTCCGGGAGTTGACACAACTCCCGACCCTGCTAATCCATGGGAGCAGTCCTTACAAAGTCGTGCCGTAAGAGTTCGGCCGCTGCCGGCCGCTCCGGTATCTTTTTACTGAAGCAGAGCTTGAGAAAGTTGCGGGCGGCCTCGGAGACGTTTGGTGGAAGTACGGGGTCCGTCTCCTGGGTGGCGATCTTGAAGATGGCTGCCATGGCCTCGTAGTCCGCCCACGGAGGCTTGGTGGTCAGCATTTCAACCACAGTACAGCCGATGCTCCTGGGGTTGAGAGACCAGCAACAGTAAACATCAACTTTCAGCAACAATAACATGATATTTGGCTGATGTCATAAAAATGGTTCTCTGAAATGCACTTGAGCATAATTTGCATGACATGTAAAGCTGCAGCTAGAAGTGTTATATCTGTGTATACTGGTAGCAATGTAGATGAAAAAGATGCTTTGATTGATGAGACAGTAACAAAGAGTGAGATCAAAGAAAGAGGAGTGTAAAAGATGCAGCCCTGTATACTGGTGTGTGAGTGTGTCCCTTTACATCATGTCCTCTGGCTTTCTCTCTGAGCTATTTTTCTAGGAAACTCTACAAGCAAGTGCTAATACTTTTGGTTTGTTTGGGGTTTCTTACCAACAGAAAAACAGTCAAAATGGTCACTCTCAGTATACGTTCTAGATAATACATCATTAAGCATCAATATCAGAGGACACAAAAACTGGATTTCTGCACATCACACAAGGAATTCAGCAACATTTAGGTGCAATCACAGTAATGAATACATAGGGTGACGGTTACATACACAAGACATTGCTGTCATCGAATATGCACTGTATTGGACAAATTAAAAACACAGGAACCGTTGTAGAGATCTGTCCAATGTGATTTATTTCATCACATTTTCACCACTTTCTATTTGGCGCCATATTAAATGTTCCAATCAAAATCATTATTATCATCATCGTCTCATCATCACTATTACTGATATTACTATTACTATTACATCACTATTACTATCCTATCAATCCCCAAGGCCAATGTAGGAGATTTTCTGTCAATTACCACATACTGGTTCTTTGCTCTAGTCCCCTTCAATAATGATTTCTTCTATTTTTCAGTTGTTCAAATATCATCATCACCAAAGTCGTCTCTAAATACTGAAAAATTCACTAAATCTTGTCATATATCACTATACTGGCGACTCCCACTACATCAAAGTCCTCTGTACCAGAAGTTTCCTTTTTATTACGTCAACATTTTGTTATACTCGCACGAATGGAGTATACAGACATACAAAACAAGAAATGATGTTGGAATCTGAATTTTTCATTTATTCTTCAAAAAATTTCTTTGTAACCGTGTTTGTTAAAAGCGGGAGCACACTGCAACTCATTTATCACTTGTGACCTCAGCACCACCTACCATACGTCGGCTTTCCTCCCGTAGCCGTCCCCATTAATGATCTCCGGACTCATCCAATAGGGCGTCCCCGTGACCGTCTTCATGCCGGTGATGTGGTTGTGTATCGTCTGGAGTCTGGTCGACGCCCCAAAGTCAGCCAGCTTCACGTTGCCTGCCGCCCTCAACACGTTGGCTCCTGGAGAAACAAGAGAACCAGGATGAATGCAAACTCTTCCCTTCATCCCCTACCTCCACAGCCCAAGACAAAACCTTTACAAAGAATTTTTGCTATGGCTCTTAAAGACACAAATACTCTAATCTTCAGGACAATTCTAGACTAGTTCAAAGTTAGTCTGAAAAGAAAGAGTAAAATTCAATAGGCACAGCAGTAAAACAGATGATTTGACAGGTAATGAACACACACTACTTACAATGTCTCTTCTACTATCGTGCATAATTGCAGTTTGTATATATCAAATTTATGTTATTTTAATGGCTACAAAGAATAACTCCAAAAGAACTGTGTTACTTGCCATTTGGGCATGATAGCACATAGTGGCATTATTTCATCCCTTTCTCATTTCAGTCTTGTGTAACAAAGGATGCATCTCATTCTTTCCTTCCATTCAAATTAAGCACATGAATGATGATCATGATATTGACCAAACTGCTCATTCTAGTGAACATAACAAAAATGTTGCCCTTGCTGGAAGCTCTGGCAGCATACATGTATTTCAAATGTTCCCCTCGTGATCACTACAAGCAGAAAACTCCATAAGTTGGCTTCATACCTTTGATGTCTCTGTGTACTATGTGATGGTCGTGTAAGTATGCAGTGCCTTCAAGAATTTGCCGGGTGTACTTTCTCGTCACCATTTCCGTCAGAGGCCCGTAGAGTCTAAGTTCATCCTTTACCGAGCCCTGCAAAGAAAAATGAATAGATACATAATGAAAAATTTGTAAAGAGGAACAAAAAATCATGACATTTTAACAAAAGGTCACACTTCCACACACCAACATCACACTGACAATAAAGACTAAAAGGATAGAAACTCACATAAAATCACATTGCCCCGTTCTTATTTGTAATAAAAGAACAAAGTGGGGGAGGGGACTCTCTAGTTTCTTGCAAACATGAACAAGAACCAACAATGAAATTCATGATAATACAACCATCTGCCTTCAATTTTTTTACAAAAGTTTGTGGAAGATCCAACCAGTGATGATGCGGCAAGATGAGGAAAAAAGGGCCAGCATAGCAGTGAACTTTGAACTCACCCCTGACATAAACTCCATGAAGATTGACAGTGTGCCATTCTCTTCCAGACAGCCATAGTATTGCACTATCCTTGGGTGCTGCAGGTTGCGTAACAGCTCAATCTCTTGCTTCAGTGATTGCACCTCCTAAAATTGGCAACAATACAACATCTGATTAAATTTCTGAATTCTTTCTTTCTTTCCTCTATATCTTTCTCTCTTTTATGCTGTGTGTGAGATTTTTCATGCCCATTGAGCACTCAGAGTGAGTGGTATGGGGCATTATAAATACCCCCTATTATCATTATCATTGTTTGCTAATGACTTTCAAGGCATTAATTGGCTTCTGATATATGCAGAGAAAAGTGGAAGTGCAAACTGAAACAAAAAAGTGAATGGTCTTCCCTAAATTGGCAATACACAAGTCATTCAGGGACGACACCTTTTCTTCAAAATAATACTGGACCACATGTGGATTAGCAATGCTTGCTTTATACACAACAGGAAAAGCAGCAACAAAATGTAGAAATATCTCTGGACAAGAATGAGAGATTACTCCACAGTGTGAAATCCTCGTTTGCAAAAGGAAAATGATCTCAATGGAAGATTGCTAGAAAAGAAGCGAATGTAACAATGATGCATCGTACACATAAAGAAGTTACGATAGACACAAAGCTAGGCTGCATGACAAGGTAACAGTCTGACAAGCTTCAACGGTTTAATGGGGGAAATATTGATAATGTAGGAAGGAATAAGAATTCCTGAATCATCCTTACTTTTCTCGCATCAGTATTGCTGTTTTCGGTTGGCACCTGCTTCACTGCTAACTCTCGTCCCGTGTCTGCATCATAGCAGACGTAGACGACACCAAACGCTCCTTGACCCAGCATCTTCCCTCGTTGCCAATTTGTCGGTGCTCTCGGCGCTACAAGAAGAAACCAAAAAAATGGGTATACAATGTCTGATGATCACGTCATTTCAACAACATAAAAGAATCAATGATGCATTTGTCCCTGAAAGTATAGGATACAGAATGGCACTGTTTATGTACTGACTGTAAAACGAGGAATGTTCACATGCATTTTAATTTTGCACATTTCGCAAGACCCAAGATTCGCAAAATCAAGTGCATCCGAAAGTTCTTGTCTGCACTTTAGGCACTGAATGCCAGCGGCAATTCATGAAAATTTCATGCCTTATTCATCTCATGTTTTAAAGTAGTTCTTTCTGTCTATCAACATCCATTAAAACAACTGATCAGCATTTCTACTTGGTTATACTTTAATCACTGTACTGACAGAGTGTTTAGAATAAAATGTCTCATTCTTGGGCAGGATTCAGCCTCAATCTTGTCCAAGAAGAAGACATTATATGCTAAACACTCTGTCAGTACAGTGGCATAGTTTGATTTCTGGGACTTCTCAGAGAGTGTACAGTGCATAACCACACAAGAACTCACAGTGGGCAGTTCTTAATCTAGATGATAACCAATTCTTACTTTTCTTTTTTCCTTTAACACCTGGTGTTGTCCTTGTCCAGGAAAAAAATGTGTGTTACACAGAGTAGCCTACACTGAGAACTGTTAAGGTTAAGCATGTGTATTACCGCAGACTGGCCTGCATTTAGTGTTGTCTAGGCAAATGTGTGCAATATATGGATTGGCCCACACCTGGTGATATTGATGTCAAACATGCATATTACACAGAGTGTGCTACACCTCGTGTTGAGATGCCATGGTGTATACTTACACCTGGTGTTGTCTAAGGCAAACGAGTGGTGATAGGACCCTGATAGACCCTCCAGGTCACCCTCTGTCCACCTCCTTGGAATGCTGCCGTCCGTATCATAGTCTGGGCTGTTTATACCGCTACTGCTGCTCCGCCCGAGCGATGACATCGAATCCGATGTCGGGGCCTGGTCATCATGCATCGACGACAGTGGCGGCCTTTTGACAGCTCGACTTGGAAATGTCTTTCGACCTGTAGCAAAGGAAACCAAATAACGGTTTATTAATGCCTTTACATTTATCTAAATTTGTCTTTTTTAGTGTGTGTTGTTGACAAGCTACAAGTTCATAAGACATTCAGAAAAGAGAACTGTTTTTGAGAGAGAGCTGTTTGCATAACTTTACAGCAGTACAAATGACAAGGAAAGCTTGAATTCAAAGTCACAAATGTTGTGAACCCCCCCCCCCAAAAAAAAAGGAAGTCTTTCACATGTTTAGCCTTTCCACCTAGCATTCTTTCCTCCATGTCTATGCACAAACATCTCAAAAGGTTTTAATCAAAAAATTCTTTTCATGGCAAGGTTCAGCTGACTTATAGGTCTCTGCAAAGCATGCTCACGTACTGTATACGCTGTTATTTTCGCGTACAGATATTTTCGCGAATGAGGAGGTCACAGACATTTTCACGAGATGTTGTTTTCGCGAATTGACACAGAGGCTTACATAAGCGCACTACTACCTCAGCGTATGGTCACATTTTCGCATGTTGTTAAATTCGCCGTCCAATTGTGATTTGCAGCTTATACAGCAAGTCTAAAACAATTTTCATTGAACTTCTCACTCCTAGCATTTGTGTCTCTTATACTGTCAGTGTCATCTAAGTCACTATTCACTTTTCTCAGCGACTTTGCCTATGGATTATCTATATCAAATTCGAAATGGGATTTGGCTCAATCATTTCCTTTATTTAGTTCACTTTCTTTTTGCGAGAGGGAAGCAATGCTTCCTTCAATCAATCAATGTCACCTGCAGAAGATGCTCACGAAGCATGAACCACTGTCAAAGGGACGTAAAACATTGTACAAGTGGAAACGAAAAACCCTCAAAGTGCAACACGCAGTCCCGAAAATCCTCATCTATCACTTTCCCAGGCGATTTGCTTCCGTTATGAAAGATGTCTTACCATCATCTGTGTCTATTCTTGAAGACTTGACGCTCTGTCTCGACGGGAATGTGCCTCCTTTGATCATCCCTCGACCAACCTGAGAGTTTTCTGCTCATAGAATCAGAAGAAAAGAGTATGAGATGTTACAATCAATCAATAATTACTATCACTGACTATCACTGAATACTATTCAAAACTATTCACACACAAAAAAAGAAGAAAATATCAATCAATCATTCTTGTGATTGCAACTGATTAACAATTCATTCATATGAATAAATAATTCTTGTGACTAAATCTGAAGCTGAAGAGCTTAAGAGAGTAAAGTTTGTATGCACTCTCTGCAAATGAACAACTAAGTATGGAAGTAATTTTTTTTTTCAATTGAGTTGCCAGCTTACATGTACAATCAGCCAATGGGGTCGTGGAAATAATCTCTCTTCTTAACAACAGAAACAAACTGGTTTTTTGAAGACATGATAATCACACTAATAAGATTGCCTACATATGAACAAACTCGAGTTCCTTTTTCTGGAAAATCTACGAGAATGAAACATCGCAATGCCATATGAGAACATGTTAAACCATTAGAGACAAAAACAAGTATATTATATGTATGATAATCTCATGTGTAAACAGAACCACAGAAAATTAGCTCGTGTGTAGGACTGTGGTCATCTTACTAGGAGGAAGTGGTTCAACTCTGTATTTATTGCAAGACAGAGCCACCCAGAATGTCTTACCTAAGTCTTCGTGATTAGCACAGCTTTGTGACTTGAAAATCTTCCCTGTGGCGCTGTGGGGAGTAAGAAATCAAAGCAGAGTTGAACATACATTTGTTCTTTATATTTATTTTCTATTATTTTACTGTTCACTTCTGACCTTTACTAGCTGATCTGCTGGACGAACGAAAAGTTCTAGGAAAGGACAGGCAAATGCTATTGTTAGATTTGTAGTATGATGGTATGCTGGATACTTTGTTTTACAAGGGAAATTCATGTTTGAATAATCTTCAGGTGGCATAGAAATAAAGGACATGTACATTCCACAGCTACTATAATAATATATTCCACGATATGTAATGTTTACCATGTTCAAAGTGACATTATGACATTTATGTGTCTGTCATACTTTAAGTCTGCCTGTCATCAGAAGTCATGAATGACTTTAACCTTCTACGGTGTGACTGTTATGTGAGAGGACCGACAATATCACACATCCCATTCAGTTTTCTCCTTTACATGCAATCATTCTCAAAATCCCAAGTCAGATTGTGGACACTGACGTGACTAAATCCCACGCATTGTATGATGTGATAGCTGGGCCTTGAACACCCGGTCAGCATTTGTAAGTTTTCTCTGCTTCACAGCTTAAAACCAGGCTAATCCTTCTCTCACAATGTCACATGGCATTACACACTCTTGATGCGATTACTCCAAGCTGTTACTTTAGTGAGCTTCAAGGTACATTCTTAGCACTATCTGACAGCCAGGATATATGACTTTAAGCCTACTCTGGATACAAGATAGCAAGACAGGATTTAAGGAATGTGAATAGTGGATATTCCACAGAACTTCACAGAATATATCACTTATTAAGATGACAGTACAACAGACATTCACAGCTTCTGGCGCTGTATCTTAATAGCCAGAAACAAGTGTAGACAGTAGCTATAGCAAATCTATACAGTACTAAAGCCTGCTGTTACATTCTCATGACGACAGCAGCTATATGTGGGACTATGTTGTCTTCTTTAAAACCATTAACCCCTTGGTTTCTTTGTGTGAGTGTTTTTAAGTCAATACCTCTCACAGCTTGGTAGGATGGTCTATGGGTAGGGATGGAGAGAAATAAGTATGTGTTTGTTTGAGATTCTCAGGAAAGTGCCAAGTTTACTGCGATTATGACAGTGACTGCCTGCGCATGAGGGTGAAAACAATGAGCAGAAAATCCTCTTCCGGTGTCTGAGAAGATGTGGAAGCTCGACGTGAAAAGAAAAGTGAAACTCACTTTCTATCTGTAGTTAAAAGCTCATCAATTTTAAAACTGCAGATTGGTCAAGGTCAACTGCACGCAGTACATACTTTGGTTTCATGAAGGGCTAGTTCAGGAAAGTTAAACAACGTGAACTGCATTCACTTCAAAACCATAGATCTCACATTTAAGTTATCAACAGCACATCCTTTCCTTAAAAAACTAGTTTCCAATTTCTAGATTGTCCCCTGCCTGTGTAATAAAATGCAAAGCATGATAAAATGATACTCAAGACTAATTTTCCTCTCTCTTCTCATTAATTATCACCAAGTCCGTCTCACTTAGTGCGTATACATACCTTCCTAACGAATGGCTGCCCATTCTGATTTTATCTAGTGACTGTTGGCTACCATCTGGGCTGCCCATTATTCTCTGAAAAAACAAAAGAACAAGAACAAAAACAAAGTCACACATCAGTGTGAGATTGGCCATTTAACCATTGTGGATTCAAGACAATTTCCATCATATATTCAATGACATAATTATTTATATATTCTAACATTTGTGAGTTCTCTCTTAACTGGGAAAAGATGTTGACTCAAATTGCATTAGACATATATTTTAAACCTTCTCATAGGATCTTGCTGGCATGAACATATTATATTTGTGGTTATTCCTAAATTGCTTTCAACCAGTAAAGTAACAACAAATGGAAAATACAATTTGCTCCAGCTTCAAACAAATCTTTTCTTTTAACACGTTTATCTGCCATGAAATATCAGTTAAAAATGTTCTGACCTCCCCCCCCCCCAAAAAAAAAAAAACACCTTAAAGGACAAGTTCACCTTCATAAACATAAGGATTGAGAAAATGCAACAATATTAGTAGAACACATCAGTGAAAGTTTGAGGAAAATTGCACAATCGATGCAAAAGTTATGAATTTTTTAAATTTTTGTGTTGGAACCGCTGGATGAGGAGACTACTACAGCTTGTGAGTCATATGCGTACAATAGTATAAAGAAAATGTAAAAGAAAATTCAACATATTTTCACTTTTTTGGCATAATAAAAGTGCACTTGACTTGCCTCTTTCTAAAGGCAGGGGGAATAATATTACCCATAACATTTGTCGGTAGCGAGTCAGGGGAATGTGTACTTTTTTCAAAAGATGGAATTTTGTGAAATTCTCTTTATATTTTCCTTATATTGTTGTACGCATGTGACATCTAAGTTATTCATACACTGCAGTAGTCTTCTCATCCAGCGGGTACTGCACAAAAACTTCAAAAATTCATAACTTTTGAACGGATTGTCTGATTTTCCTCAAACTTTCAATGATGTGTTCTACTAATATTGCTACATTCTCTCAATCCTTATGTTTATGAAGGTGAACTTGTCCTTTAATATATGAAGGGATAACAAGACCACAACCTGCACATTAAATCTTGGGACTTTTCATGGCAAATTGGACCTACATGTAACTCTTTTCCAATTAGCAGCATAACTTTCAAAGATTATTGTAGACAATGGTAGTATGGCTTGCTTATGACACATTCATGTGTCAATCAACTTACATCTTCAGGTGGTTCTGGAATGAAGGCCCCCTCCCCAAACGACTGGTGTCGTGCCATACTGGGTAGTTCAGCGTCCGCCGGCACGTATCCGGGGGGCGGCGACGGGTTCGCGTTGTCACGTGTGGGCATCTCCTGGGTGGAGAAGCGTTTGTAGGCCTCCTGGCTGTGGCCACCCCGTCCCCCCATCTGGGGGTCTTGGGGGACGGATTGAGACCTGGCTGGCGACGTATGCTTTGTGCCTCCGCTTCGTATCTGCGTGTTAGGGGGGAGGGCGAAATTTTTTTCTTTGATCAGTACCCTTCACATATCATTCTTTGTATTTTTGTAAAAATCAAAATTTTCATCACGATGTCTACATTGAGATATCAACGCTTGGTATACAAAATATTCACTTTTGATTAAAGCTCGATACTCAATCATTGGACTTATATTACGGATCTGACTAGTCGAAAGTCATGTCACACTTTTAATTTACATTTTGTAAACTTTGGGTAGAATGGCTAGTTCAGATATAAAAGCTACTATGCTATCCAGAAGAATTACAATGATCATGCACACTCCTATCACCATTTCGTTTCTCAAGCGTGATATGATGACTACATTCTTCTCTAAAAAGGGGCAACATGATCTGAGGTCGTATATATTGATAATATACATTTTTTGTTTTTACATTAAGATCCCACATTACTTTAAAGACTGAGTGCTCTGGTCTTATTTCTTGTCCTATTTAGCTTTGATGATGATAAACACTTGCTGCTACCATGAAATTCACAACCGCCTTCGTACAATTCATACAAACTAAGCTCACCATATCAAGGACAGCTAGTGAGACATAGCTGAATACTGAAACTTACCGCCGTATCATAGAGTTCTCTTTTGGAGCTCCCATTGTTGTTTGACGATGCTGCCGTTACCATGGACGCGGGAGTGAGGTGAACTCTGAGACTCTTGGCGTTTGGATTGGCATCCGTTATCTCCACGGCCTGACTTAGGTCTTTCTGGTCCTTAATTGGTATTAATAACTGTAGGTGAAAGGGAAACAATTAGCCATTATGGTGATGTCGAACATACTAGATGAAAAGAGTATCTGTAAAATACTGATCAGGAAATTAACGCTCTCTCTTCATGCTGATTACTGATACATGTCCAGTCCCTCTTGTTCTTGACTCCTCTAGTGCTGCATACATACTAAAACAGCTTAAACATCTATCACTCATTCAAATGTGTGAAGACATATCCACTCGGGGGAACCACATGTGATCACTGTAACACAGGTTCATGTAAAACACATGATCTATTACCACAGCATTTCATGAGATCTCTTTGATAGTCACTATACAGATAACAGTGTCTGCTATGGCATTCCATTGCTGAGATAGGTCAGGCCACACATCATTCCTCGTCTTGAAGCTCCAGTAAATCCTTTAACCCATTGAGGACGAGTCCCGAGTATACTTGGGCAGGTGTCCATGGGAAATGCGTGTTGTAGCAAAATCAGTCTGTCCTCAACGGGTTAACACGGAAGTCATGAGAGTAACTGACTAACTTTGCATTAATCAGTGAATTCTAGAAAAGACTGACACATTTTTGACAGGGCAGCTAGAGTATCGACGATGTAGATGACAGAAATGAATTTCAAGAAAATCCATGCAAGAGATATACATGTAAACAAATATGTGGGACTGATGATATCAATTCCTTATGCAAAACATCACAATACACAACATGTACAATTGAAAATTTGGTGTCAGAGACATTTTCTTGGATGTGTGGTCATGTGAAAAATTAAAAGGCTTACCGATGATGCATTGTTGTGATTTGTCAGAAACATTTCCAAAGGTTGACCGAAAGTCGTTCTGGCCTTCTGCACGAGGTCATCGTACTTGAGTGGCCGTGGGATAAGCAGCATTCTGAAAAAATAAAAATGAATAAAATAAAAGAAGCCTTTGGATTATTCATCAATGCAATTACATTATTGGCCTGATGACAAATCTAGTTTGGGGACATGAACCATTGGATGATCATTCTTCATGAATACTAACGCTCAAAAGGATACAACCATTCTAAGGATATAAAACCACTTCAGTAGCAAGGAATTCAATTGAGAAATCAACAAAATGTGGTGAAAATTATATCCTGACAAGCTATGGCTGTATGACAAAATTGTTGGACTCCAACGCTACACCTTGAGTGTTTTTTTATTGGCTGCAGGACATCCATGAAATTGTTTAACAAAATTCTGCATCAACCACTGTAAAAAGCTTGCAATGTCCACATTTACTTCCTTTATTCAAATGAAAGCTTGACAAACCTCTACCGTGCATGGAAGAGTCATCTTTGAATGTGAAAACACACACCTAACTTCTTACTTTTCTCTGCTGTGTTCCTATCATCCAATCTTGATTACTATCGAGAAAAATCTCGTCATACTGTGATCGATATCTGTATGAATTATACCCACAAGATGAGGGCCAGAGACTCACCTAGTGCCATCTAATGTACATACTGTAAAACATGATATATTCGTGGCATGAAATTTTCGCGAATTGGAGCTGACAGCCTTTTTCGCGGCATGAAATTTTCGTGAATTGCCACTGGCGTTCAATGCATGTAGTGTAGACAAAAACTTTCACGTGCATTTTAATTTCGCGAATTTTGGCGCTCGCGAAATTTGTGAAATTAAAATGCACGCGAAAATTTCTCGTTTTACAGTATTTCACAGATAACCCAGCACCTAACCAAAGCAGCTGTACTGTGGATGACCACAAATTATGCACGTGACAGAATCTTGCTTTCACTCACCGTCACTCACTTTTAACCCAACATGGATGTAGAGAATACTGTAAATGTGGACATTTTCGCACGATTAATTTCTCGCGCTGAGCGGCTCAAAAACATATTCGCGGGTTCTTGAATTCGTGCTTTGCAATTGTCAACCCACTCAAAATGTGCAGAGGTAAGATTGTGAAGATATTTTCGCAGGTTTTAGAATTTGCGCTAGTCAAAAGTAGCGCGAAATACACAAAAATTAGTGTAATGCGAAAATTTTTGCATTTACAGGATATCAATACTTTTTAGTGAGCAGTCAAAGAGGGGATTCATGCAGTCCCCCCCCCCACCATGCCCCTCAATCTTAAAAATGGACTTTTAAGCAGTTAATGAGCCACTGGCGCAGCAAGAAGGAGTCAATTCCCATGTGCCACATAAAAGCGTGACTGATCATAACATCTGAGTGTGAGCTTGAAGTCATTTGTGTGCTCGACAAACTATCCAACAAAAACGGTTGCAAAAGGTTGCAAAAGGTTGACACCTTTGCACCGAAAAACACAAAATCGTGTGGGAATAGAAAAGGGAGGGGAAAAAACCCGAGAAAACAAAGAGAAAAGGTTTGACTCATTGTTGATGATGCTGCAGATGAAGAACGGAAAACGATATGAATCTCTTCCAGATTTGCCCTCACCCACTCCTCCGCCAAAGCCGACAATTGGCTCTCCGCTTTCTTGGAGATCGTTGCATTCGAGCTTGCAGCAATGGCGGGGAAATTCGCTAACAAGGCTGTGATTTATTGGGAGGAAATTGGATGTGACCTATCTAGGAGAAATAAGCGATAGCATCTCCTCTACTGCTGTCACAACAGTGCAGCGCAGGAACTTGGCAGGGCTGTAAAGTATCTCGGAATATTTGCAGATTCTCTCCAAACGTGTGACTGCACAGTGCGCTGTCCCTACAGTCACCTCCTGGACAGAATTCTAGAAAACGCATCTTAGAGGTAGCAGTCCCTCCACCGAAAATGTCTTTCGCAGTTTGTTTTTATGTTTGTTTGCGTTCTTTTTTTCTTTTTTTTTAAAGTAAAAAGATCTTATTGGTATTGGAGAAGATACCTTTAGAGCATAATATCATTTTTTTCCTAATTTTGAAAAGGAAACCAATTTAATGTGAATACCTGCTCTTAGGAGGTGCTAGTTCAAGGCAAAGGGACTCGTTTTATAATGAGGCACTACGTAACAGCTACAGAAGGCTTGTAGGAAGGATTAGTTCAGTGTCAAAAGAATGCTTTGAGAAAGACTCAACCTACATCTGTATGTCCAAAAGAACTGCTTTGTAAGGGGCTACTTCAGGGCAAGCAGATAACTTGAAGGGGCTATTTAAGGGTTAGGACTTGTCATTTGGAAGGAGGAGAGGAGGGGTGGAACAAGACTAGAAAAAATTATATTCTGCGTACATTGTTATACCGAAAAGTCATGACAAAACAAGTGTTTGGCATTACTGTCTTCCTTTGTTTCATAACTGATGATACATGCAGTTTAAAGTACAGACAACAATTGTACTAACATAAGAAATGAGCAGATTCCAACCAGTGTTCCTAATATACACAGCAAAGCTGGAGAAGTATTTAGTTTCATATTTCATGGTGTGAGAGAGAGGTATAGAACGAGGCATTATATCATAGAAATGGGATAGTGCGAAAGCGGAAATTGCCATGGTACATGTACTTTAAAGACATCCACAAGGCATGCTCAAACTTAAACTTATGTGGTAATGCTTGCACTTCAGGTGAACATTATGCAAAAGCCTTTGATATAGCGAATGTAAATAGTTGGCCTTATTATGTCTGGGTCTTTTTATTTTTAAATTTATATCAATCATGATTAATTTCCCATAAAGATGTTTTTTTCTGATGCAATTCTCCCCATAAAAAGAGCTATCGCCTTACAATCTGCGGCTGCCCTTTAAAATCACTTCCTCGGCTTCCCCGTGTAATTCCCCGAAGAACATGACGGACTTCATAATGCCTTGGAATTCCAGAAAGGTCAGCCCAGGGAATCTTCATGATTCAATATCAAATTGAATATCATGTTTCTCACTCACAGCTCACTTTTAATATCCTGTTCCTCTAAGTAGCAGTTCAAATCACCCTCAAGTTGAGGTGACACATGGACACATGGACAGTGTAGGGGGTAAAAATGTATGAATTCATCACATATATAAAGCTTCCACAAAACCAGAGATGGCTGTTATTAAAGTTTCTGGCTAAAAAATAAATGACTGTAGCTGATTTGCCAAATTCAGAGAAAATAAGCAGCCAAATTTTAGATGCAAGGATTTGAAAACATGACGACTAATTTCATCTCTCTATGATTACAATCGATCATTTGTATGACAGACAAAGGTTTATCCAGTCATGACACATTAGCATGCCTATCCAGCATCATACAAGTAGGCATAGAAGACATAAAGCAATATGCCCAAATATTTTGTCAATTAGAATAATGAAACTGCCAAAAGGAATGGCCTTAACCAGAAATTACATACCAATATGGAAATCATGCCACTATTAGAGAGAAAGAGACAGACAGACAGACAGACAGACAGACAAAGACAAAATACAAATACACATACAAACCATAAATGGAATATAAAATCAACATTTTTTTACTCACCTCTTTTCGCCATTGTACTCGAACTTGACTCTGATTTCATTTTGCTGGAATGGAGAAAAAAAATGAATACATAAATTCCATTGAATATGAAGGCACATTCTTCTTAGATTATAACAAATAACAATGAACAAAAATACAGGGCGACTATCTGAAACCCTGTGAGTGATCTCATGTCTTGGGGCAGTTGATATCTTATACTGAAAAACAAGGAATGTTAACATGCATTTTAATTTCGTGAATTTCGCGAGAGCCGAGTTTCGCGAAATTAAAATGCACGCTAAAGATCTTGTCTACACTGTTACGGGAGGTTAATTTGGCCTAACGAACCATCATAACCACCGAAATACCCAGACTCTCAAACAAGGTGTTTGGTCGATCTCGGTCATCTTGTCGAACTCTTTTATTTACATATTCCTCCGCGGAACAATCAAGTGCCCAGAAATGATAGTACAATGCACATGTATCCATAACACTTCCCCCCTAAAAGAGTGCATTTAACGTTTTAACACAAATGGACTCTATGTACGTTGGCACAATATTTTGGAACAGCATTGTACATTCCTCTTCCAATTCACTCTTATAACTCCATGAGTTTACCATGGTTGCATCATTATAAGAACACATAAACAAAGTATGCTATGGCTATATCATCATCACAACCTGTGATAAAACATGTACGACTTTAGTACCATTCAACATGTTCCAATCTTACACTCTCGTGAGTTACTGCTGCTTGTGAGTTACAGCATACTGGCATTGCATGTAGTTGTGCAACACTGAATACTGCAATGTTAACTTTCTCAACACCTTAACCTTTATGCAATCATGTTATGCATACAGCACAAACAATACATTTGTACCAAAATCATGTGGTTTCCTCGTTAGAACACACATGCAACATAAATCAATTTTTTACACTGTCATTATCAAATGATTAACCTGTGTACAACGATTATAAAACACGTCATCTCTTCCACAAGCAACTGCATATAATCCAACTGTTGTAATCATACAACCTAAAACCAAAACATCATATTCCATGATATGTGACTTGCATATACCTGTAGACGTTGTATTAGCATCTATTGAAATGTCAAGATATCAACAAATGTCATATACCCTAATTATGTTTCTGAAAACTTGCCTGTCAACATACAAAACACCAAGAGTATGACCTACCTAACAAAGCATCAAATGAACCTGAATGAGATATCCCCGATGATAACCTGTGTGTATACCTGTATACATCCCTGTATAACACAGTTCGCTTAAATACAATTGTACATGCCTGTTGGTATATTGGATCAACTGTGAAATACTGGACACCTTCGCCAAGGCAATGATTGAACTATAACAATGAGCAAAAGCTATGTACATGTATAACTATATAATTTCTGTACCTAATACAGTATACATGCTAATTAAATCCAAAAGGCAACATCCAATAAACTTAGGGTGTATGCCACAACAAATTTAACCAATACCTGTACATGTACAAGTATAAAACTTCAAATACCTGAACGGTACCTACATTACTCGATACATAAAATTCTCTATACAAACAGCAACACTACCTGTCTGAAGTCATTTTACCAACAACTCACATTCTTGACAACTGTTGATGGCTAGTGTAACTTAAAACAGCCTTCATAATGTCTTCTTTTGGAGAGTGACTCAAAGCACAATTATAGCTTGCTGTGTTTCCTTATTAACACAAACATGTCTGAAGATACTTCCTTGTTGTTATTTACACATTCAAAGTGCCATTCATGCTGTTGGCATCACAATTATAGTGTATGCAAAATACATACATAAACATGATGTACACACACTTTCCTGTGTACTTGCAAAACAGAATTACACCTGTTTAAAGTGTCACAAACATAAAATACATTTGCACAATTGTTGCATCTGGCAACAATACAAAATATCGAGATGTCTCAATTAAGCACGGGAGAGTGTGTCCGCGACAATGTTTTCCTTTCCGCGAATGTGCCTAATGTCAAGGTTATACTTCTGTAGGATTAAACTCCATCGCATCAGTCTCTGGTTTTTGTTTCTCATTCTGTTGACGAATGTCAGTGGGTTGTGATCAGTCCACACAACAACGGGTTGAGTTGTGCTGCCCACGTAGACATCAAAATGGCTGAGCGAAAGAATTAACGCTAGGGTCTCCTTCTCAACGGTAGAATACCTCCGCTGGTGCGCGTTAAACTTCTTCGAGAAGTAGCAGACTGGTCTGTCCACTCCATCGTCATCAGCCTGCATCAGCACGGCGCCTGCTCCGACATCGCTGGCATCGACAGCTAGGCTGAAGCCTTTTGTGAAGTCCGGCGCTGCCAACACAGGACCACTCGACAGGATTGCCTTCACTTGGTCAAACGCAGACTGGCATGCGGCTGACCACTGGAACTTCACGTTCTTCCGCAGGAGATCAGTCAAGGGTGCCACAACATCCGAGAAGTTATGGCAGAAGCGACGGTAGTATCCGGCCATGCCGATGAATCTCATCAGCTCCTTCCTCGTCTTGGGAACGGGGACATCTTGGACTGCTCCTACCACATACATGACTGGCTTCGCACTTTCACCTGCACTTCTCTCAACATACTTCTTCAACATGTTGATGTGACACAACCGTTTCTTTTTCTTCCTGTCTGGCGTCTGAATGATGTAATTCACATCACTCAATCTCTCCTCCACGACATAGGGACCAGAGAAGCGAGCACACAGAGGATTACCAGGAATGGGCAGCAGTATCAATACCTTTTCACCGGGACTGAACATCCTTTCCCTGGACCTCTTATCAAACAACTGTTTCATGTTCTTTTGACTGTTTCTCAAATGTCCAGCAGCAAATTCACGTGCACGAGTCAGCCTACCACGGAACGTGGTCACATAATTCAACAAACCGGGTGACTCATCCTCACCCAACAGCTTCTCTCTCAAGACCTTCAATGGACCACGAACCTCGTGTCCAAACACTAACTCAAAGGGACTAAATCCTAAGGACTCTTGCACAGACTCTCGCACCGAGAAAAGCAACAACGGCAAGCCTTCATCCCAGTCCTTCTCGACCTCAAAGCAGTATGTTCTCATCATGTTCTTCAGCGTCTGATGAAAACGCTCCAGAGCGCCTTGACTCTGTGGATGATAGGCACTCGAGGTTACACATTTGATACCCAACTCACGCATCACTTGCTGAAATATCTTTGAAGTGAAGTTGGAACCCTGGTCTGATTGCACCACCTTTGGCAAGCCAACCGTTGTAAAGAACTTCACTAACGCCTTGCTAACGTTCTGTGCAGTGATACGCCGAAGTGGCACAGCTTCTGGAAATCTCGTAGAAGCGCACATCATAGTGAGCAAGTA
Organism: Diadema antillarum; assembly: GCF_040938485.1. Taxonomy (NCBI): domain Eukaryota; kingdom Metazoa; phylum Echinodermata; class Echinoidea; order Diadematoida; family Diadematidae; genus Diadema; species Diadema antillarum. Next base: position 2,025,432 of record NW_027270975.1, on the reverse strand, counting down.
CTCATGTCCAGCCTTTGTCTTTGGCAAAGGACCAACACAGTCTATGATAACTGTGCTAAACGGCTCATCAAATGCTGGTATGGGCTTCAGGGGAGCAGGAGGAATCTTCTGATTAGGTTTTCCCACCACTTGACAAACATGACAAGTCCTACAGAAATCTGAAACATCCCGTCTCAAGCCAGGCCAAAAGAAATGTTTCAAAATCTTGTCAACCGTCTTATTGACTCCAAGATGACCACCAAGAGCTGACTCATGCGACACACTCAAAATGTGTTTACGAAATACTGTTGGGATGACAATTTGGTGAACTTCTCGCCATTCTTCATCACTGGAAGAGTCAACTGGCATCCACTTCCTCATCAACACATCTCCTTTCTTATAGTAGCAAGTCCTCTCACTCAGTGCTTCTTCTTCAGCAAGAGCACTATCACACAACGCTACCAACTGTGGATCATTCTTCTGTGCGTCAATCAAAGAGCTCTTGTTCAACCCAATCTCAGTTTCATCTACAGGCCGAGACTCATTCACTATCTGATGTGATTTTGATGCTGCGGTTCTACTTGCTTCTACATCATCTAACCGACAGAAGAAACTCCCTTCTAGACTCATATCCTCTGGACTAGCCTTCAATTCAGACTCCTCTGATTTTCTAGACATGGAACGTGTGACTACACAAGCTGGGAAAACTTCAGGGAATTCCTGAACCAATGCAGCTGTCTCATTTCCTTCTTTATCCAAAGGGACTGCACTGACCACTGGAATAGTCACTTTGTCTCCTGCAAGATCATTGCCTAATATCAATGCTACACCATCCATTGGAAGTGACTTCCTAACACCAAGGCTCACCCTTCCTGAAACTAGGCCTGACTGCAAATCGACTGTGTGAAGAGGGGCTTCAACGTAACCTCCTTCTACTCCTTGTAACAGTACACTTGTGCCTGTGGACGAAGTTTGCCCAAAAGGAAGGACACTGTCGAGAATCAATGACTGGGATGCACCAGTATCTCGCAGGATGGTAACCTTTCTGGCTTCATCACACCCTACCAATGACACATAGCCTACAGAAGTGAATGGTTCATACTGAGACTTAATCTTGTCTTGATCAGCTGACTTAATCACACTCTGAACTTGTTCACACCAATCACCTGCCGATTCCACTGAACGACTCACCAATCCATTGGGATGAGACTTCTTTTCTTTGTCTTTTTCCTGTTTTTTCTTGTTCAGAATGGGACAATTAGACTTCACATGCCCTGGTTGTCTACAATGGAAACACACAATAGGCTTCTCAGTGTTCCTACCTTTCTTGTCAGTCTCATTTTCTACCACTAGACCAGCTTTCACCTCTGTCTTACTGCTAGAATTTGTCTTGCCAACACTTAGACGATTAGGAGCTGCATATTTGCTTCCTACATACCTGTTTCCATGACTATGGGACAAAGTATACTCATCAGCCACTGTACTAGCTACCAACAAAGTTTTCACTTTCCGTTCCTCAATATGCGAACGCACCTCTTGAGGTAGCGAACTCTTAAACTCCTCTAGTAGCACAAGTTCCCGCAAATCATCAACAGTATCCACGCCTACTGATTGCAGCCAACGAGTGAAGGCAATTTCCTTCACTTTTGCAAATTCTCTGAATGACTGTGACTCCAGTTTTCTACTATTCCTGAATTTTTGTCTGTACGCTTCAGGAACCAAGGCGTACGCGTTCAGAATTGCCTTTTTTACTGTTGCATAATCCTGAGCTTCTTCGCGCGACAGTGAAGCATAAGCATCACATGCCTTTCCCTTTAACTTAGTCTGCAAAAGATGAGGCCATTTTTCTTTCGGCCACTCCATGCTATCCGCCACCTGTTCGAAATGCAGGAAATACCTATCCACATCTCCTTCATCGAACTCAGGGACCATTCTGACATTTTTGGCGATATCAAAATGCCCACCACTGACGCTTACACCATACTCTCTCTCACCGACTTGACGAGCCCTTTCAAGAGAAACCTTCTCTCTCTCTAACTCAATTCTCGCTTTTTCAAGTTCAAGCTCTTTCAGACGTACTTCTACACTCCCTTGCACATCACCAGGGGGACTACCTGATATGCTACGCAATGCCTGGAGGGGAAATACTTCTTCATCTACAAGAAATTTAATTGTCTGCTGTGTAATCTCTGACTTTTTCATTGTGCTCTTCACAGCAGGAACCTTGTAGTTTTCTGCAACACGCAACAGATCAACCTTTTTCAAGGTTAGCAACTCCTCAACTGTGGGTGAATCCACAAACTTCTCAATGGAAAAATCTTGATCTTTCTCCATTCTGCACCAATAATGTACAGTTAATAGTGCAACAAGAAAACCTGACTTCTCACCAGCCAGCCAGCTGAAAAAAAACCCTTTTCAATTGAAGAAAACCAGTCGCACTATAAACAATAACCCGTATGCTATACCACACACGACCCGACTGGGAATAACCCGTGTGCTAAACCACACACAAACCACCGTGGAATAACCCGTGTGCTATACCACACACGAACCACCGTGAAATACCTGTATGCTAAACCACATACAAACCACCGTGGAATAACCCGTGTGCTAAACCACACACGAACCACCGTGAAATCACCTGTATGCTAATCACATACAGCTGTACAAACCGTCGTAGAATAACCCGTATGCTGAACCACACACGAACCACCACGTACGGGACCAACGACCAACGTTTGACCAACGTTTCCACGCAGACACTACAGCAGCGTATACCCAGATTAAACCATCCTCAACACTACGCACGTGCCAAATTAACCCTTTCGATCCCGAAAGAAATACGAACGTGAGTTTCCCTCACGCAGACACAGAAAGACGACCGATTTACATCAAAATGTATACCATATCACTCCGCGTCCATCTCCGTGCATACACACACGTACACACACTACGCCGTAAACGCACCATGCTTTCTCAAATCGTAACACCTTCACATACAGTACACTGTAACAATCACGATGCAAACGACATACGTAGTTGCGCGACGTAAACTGTATCGCGATCGCCCATGTCCACGACATAGCATAGAGTGCTACACACGCTACTCACCGAAATTCATCGGCCAAGCGAGAACGAAAAAACACTCCTGGCATGCCTGAGATAATATCAAACCCGACCAAATCACCTAAGTCCGCAGAAACCCTGCCGAACTCTCGTGACGTGCCCCCAATTTGTTACGGGAGGTTAATTTGGCCTAACGAACCATCATAACCACCGAAATACCCAGACTCTCAAACAAGGTGTTTGGTCGATCTCGGTCATCTTGTCGAACTCTTTTATTTACATATTCCTCCGCGGAACAATCAAGTGCCCAGAAATGATAGTACAATGCACATGTATCCATAACAACACTATATGCACTGAATGTTAGAGGCAACTCACGAAAATTTCAGGCTGCGAATAAGGCCGTCGGCTCCCGTTGGCAAAAATTTCATGCCACGAAAATATTGTGTTTTACAGTAAGCCTTTCTAAATTCAACTAAATATTACAAGGAGAGAAAGCATTGATGTAAGACTAACATGTGTCCAATCGGAGTCCTGCATTGATGGATGAAGCAGCAGGAAGGACATCTTCTTTTTTTTCTTAAATTTCCTATTCTTTGCATTGAAAGCTAACATGCCTTCCCAGTCACCGTCTGAATAAAAGAATTTGATGGAAACACTCGAGTGTCCAACCTTTGCCATGAATTGAAGTCAGTGATTTAGCAACCAAAGCAGCTGTCAAACTGAGTAAAAAGATACTTTTTATGTTAATTCTTTTTTATTCAAACTTCCCTTTTCAACCAGGAGATAATTTAAATGAATTCTTTAAAAAAAAAAAACAACAACAACACACACACACACACATACAAGTTACTTATGCCAGAATGATGTCATATGATAAAACACACACATACTCAAATACACTTTAGAACACATGCAGTTTCTACATGGTTACTTGGCAGAAACCAATACATTACACAGTTCAACATTGTTGAACTATTGAATATGTTTGACAGACCATGCCCTACAACAAAAAGAAAACAAAAAGAGTGTATAGGGGTGTATTTATAGTTCTATCTGCCACCAGTTTCAAGCCAGTTTTCTAGCCCAGAATTTGTGCAAATCAAGACATCTCTTTTGTGAGAAAACAGTACCCTGGGCACTGCATGACTGAACAAGCACAAAATACCACTGACTTGTCAGTCAAGGCCTGGTTTGCACAGCAGAGGCATTTAATGAACAGACAAGAATAGATGGGACACGCAACCCAATCACAGAGCGAGAAGAGATGTATTTATACACATGTAAAGCAAAATATTGACTTGCAGATGAGGTGCTATGAAGGTATGTCCTACTATTAAGTCAGGAGAAAGGTCAAAGTTCATACAGCAACAGAGAAGAAAAGGTTTGTGCTGTGTAGAATGCACAATCATTCCGAATTTGCTGAATTCGTATGTGTCTTTACAATACAAAATAGAAGCAGGACATGGAGACAATGATAATTCTTTATTCTTGGTACTCAATAATATGTCGCCTGAGAGAGAATTTTCCTTCTTTCTAAACACCATTCAACTTCCTGTTCACTCGAAGTTTTCACCTTATTTCTTCTCACCATAATCCGGATGCTACGACTACGCAAAAGTCATTTCAGAGAAGCCATCCCTGACACTACTGACTCACAGCACATTGTAGGTCTGACTCCATTGCTTTAATGCACCGAAGCGACAGTCTCCACAAAGTCCCAGTCCCACAAACAAAAAACTTTGTCTCCGGTCCTACAGACTCCACTCTAGAAAGTTTCCTAACAGGTGCCTGGTCTACAACAGGTCCACTATCGTCACCAGAATTCCACCCCTCCCTCCCACCCTCCCTGCGTGTTATAGCCAGATGCAAACTTGAGATAAATAGATATGACAAACCTATCAAAAGTTGGCAGAAGTGGGAATGATTTTGATGCACGCAACCAACCCCCGTCATACTCCTTACCATACACACAGAAGTCCCCCCCCCCCCCCCCCCCCATACTTCTGGCTACATGGGACAGCCTTTACAGCAGAGGTCATTTTTCAATTTTTCCTTTCTTTTTTTTTTAAATCTGTCAGTGGTGAATGGGTGACGGAAAGGCTGTAGCAGATGACAGAAATTGTTAAATATATAATATATTGCAATCTTCAAACATAAGACAGCACACTACTATCACACTTAGATGTAATAATAAGTAAATCTCTATATTACGTATGTGTGAATGCTTTTTTCCAAAATGATATCACATGGTATTATGCAGAATATAGTTCCAACTTGTAAGAATGGGCATTCTACTCTAACATAAGGTGCCTTACTTTCAAAAGGCATGCACATACATTCACTTGCCCAACAGTAAGTTTTAGGTGTCTTGGCCTAGCAGGCACCTGGGTTTAAAAACTTACTGTTTGGCAAGTGAATGTACATGTAAGAGTCTTGGCTATGCAGGCATGTGGGTTTGTAGTACCCTGCATTCTGTTTGCATATTTTTCTTGAAAACTCACCCACTCAATCATTTCCCCTGTAGCAAACATTTACATAAAATGCATTCAATGCTTTTTGAGTATGCTAAAAAGCTTGTTTCCCCATTTTATGTTTTTATAGCATGGATGGCTATAAGGAATGATTAATAGACATTTTGAAAATAAAGAATTGAGGTTTTGATCGGCAGTAAATGCAACAAACATTTTCTATAAGGGAAAAAGGAGTTGATTACATTATATTACTGCCTTCAGTTTAAACTTGCAATACGTATGACAGAGGTACGTAATACTCAGTTCCTGTTGTATTTACTTTGTGATGAAAACTTTGAATAAAAAACGAAGATCCTTGCAGAGTTTGTTTGATTTTTGCACCTTCAATGGTTCTTCTGCCAGAATTCCACGTATCAAAAACTGATAGTAAGATTCACACCGACGCGAATTAGTTGGATACACCTGTGTGGCCTGTGTGGACATAAAAATCCCATTTAACAGTGTGATCAGCATCACAATCCATATCCTAACACATCTTACAATTATTTCAAAATTATCACAAATTTAAGAAAAAGCTTGATAATTCACACAGCAGCAAGTGTGTGAACGCTGTAGCAAAAAAATCAAGATTTTTTTTTTATCCTGTCATTCAAAGCATGCATGATTGAACTGCACATGAACACAAGGGTGCCGGTCACAATTTTGGTAGATTTTGGGCATGCGCAGTTTGGTCATCAAACTATTGCGATCTGCAATTACAAGGATATTTCTGTCCATCTGAGTGGGCAAAAAAAAAATCTAGGTTTTTGGATCCGATCATTATCCAAATACTTTGTCCATGTGAATGCAGCTATTTCCTTCCAAAGATGACAACAATAACAGTACAACCAATAGACCAGAGTACGCCATGCTCTGACTTCAATGTGGGTAGCAGGATCCACATTTGATTGACATCATTCTGCGGTTCCCAAACCTCAGGGAAAAAGCCAGAAAATTACCCATCCACAAGCCATATACCACTAACTGACGACGGGACTGGTGTTTTGTGACAAAGTTGTTGGAAGACCTCAAGTTCGCAGTAAACAAAGTTCATGTTCAGGTGACAGGAAAAACGCTGGAGACGGAGGGCGACTAGCCTGTGGTATCGAGCGGAGGCAGATCGTACGGTTTATAAGGAATGAGGTATTTTAGCATAATTAATTGTTTCCTAGCTCATGAATTTCAATGTTGTTCCTTCAGCAATTTTAGCAGCAGAGTGATCGCCTTGGGCAGGTATTTTGGGTAATGCTTTCAGTTATCTCTTTTAGAAAGTTGGCCAAGATAAGGCTGAAACTAACTGCTATTAAGGGGTTCCACTATTAAAGGATGCCACTATTAGAGGATATACTTTCATGTGTTCCTTTGTTGGTATTGTAATTGGTCTGTTTAAAAAAATCATAAGTTATCAAGGAATTCATACAGACTTAGCTTTCCTTGTATTTCATGTGGCTGCAAAGACTTATCTTGATGAGCATTATAAATGTTATGTATTTCAAACTAGAACTGTTGTGATCACATTATGTATTAGGCATTGCCCATACTCTTAGCTTGAAAGGAATTCTCAGCTTCGAACAAACTCTTTCTTCAAATGTATCTTCCTTGCAAACATTACGTATCAAACCGAGAAAATAAAATGAATTTAGTTTTATCTTTCTACTTTGCAATGTTGGATACTTTTATTCCTGTACATTAGCCCAAGTCTGGTTGCCACTCAGTGGAGTTGGGAAGGGGGGATGGGGGAACTTTAATACGGAACTATAATTATGTCTAGAGGAGGAAAAAAAAAAACGTGCTGCGTCATAGCAGGGGATTGGTCACAATGACTTCCCTTCTCGTGCAGCCAAAAAAGGGCGCTAAAAATACCCTCGTCGGAAGCGCCACCGCTCTCCGCACTCGTGCAAACTCGGGGAAAGGAAATGCAGCGAGGGGTTTTGTATGTCATTGCGCGTAAAAAAGTGGATCGGTGTGCAGATAGCAGGCAAATATGTAGTAATTGAGTTTGGGACGTGCTGCTCCGAACGGTGCCGCGCTGGCTGCATGATAGACGAGACCTCAAACCATGTCACGGCCTTTCTTCCCACTCTTCTTGATAAATGGGGGCGAGAAATACGAAGGGAAGACTCCAGCCTGTGTGTAATAGCTGGAAGGATGCATTATTGACACATTGACAACAACCTGCTGGAATTGTTCATGTAGCGTCAACATCTCCTGACATCCAGATCAACACTAGAGGGAGTGAAACAAACCTTGACAATAAATATGAATTTGTATATAATTTTTGGGCTTTGTTTTTTTAACAACCTCCAAGTCTCTCTCTCGGCCTTCTGTAAAATTTATCATTTCCTCTTCTTTAAGTTCATCTCTGATTTATAGGCAGATTGCTTTTTTCTTTGCCATTAAAAAACAGATTCAAATGCAACATGCCTGTATGCATTTACCAAGCAAACCACTGAAAAGCTACACAGACATCTAGTATTGAAGGCAGTCCATACTCTTCCACAAGTTTGAAAAGATACAGGCCTTTATTATTGCTACATAAATAGCAAAAGCACAATATAAAGGCACCTCCCGTAATAACGATGTCCTCAGGACAGGCAGTTTCTTTTTTCTCATTTCATTATAGCTGGGACGATCAAGTACATAAAGATATCTAGATAACTTCTTGCCTAGCACTACGCCAACGTTTCTCGAGATGTATGGATGCCAACCGACCAATTTGGGGGCCTGAATTTTTACTTCTGTTATAACAAGAATTTTGTCATTTTTAATTGCATTCGTTATCATGGGAGTGCAAATGCATGAAAACCTCAGATAGGTGTGAGTGCCTTGTACATTTAGTGGAAAGAAATAACAAACCACTGGACTGGCTCAGATTTTGTGGAAAGATTTGCCTAAGAGAACAGCTACACTGTGAGTATATAAGTAAACTGCTACAGAGAGGATATGGGGGGGGGGGGTCTCTGCAGGACAAGACTTGAAACAAATTAGATTTAATTAGTCATTCATTTCCTAACGAACTTCTACAAAGGGTAAGGACAGCATAAACAGGAAGGGGGTCTAGGCTACAGAGTTCAAAGGAAGACTGAAAACAAAATATGACTTATCGTCTTGTTGTTTTTCGTGTCTCTGAATCACAATATACATTGCTTTGTAACCATATTTCTAAATCATATCACCAGTATACCCAGGCATACAAAGTTGAATTTAAAGGAAAATGACATTACTGATCCAATTTTCCTTCTAACAGGAACACCCACCTTACGCTGAACAACGGCAAAGCATAATGGCACTCGAATCTGTCTAAACGTAATCTCTGTCACTCCTTTTAGCTTTGCTTGGAGGATTTTTTTGGCATGCATATTTCATTATTTAGTTTGTTCCAGACACTGAACTGTAAAAGGTAATATTTCTACATAACCTTCATTAACAATTAGCTTGATCACTTATTTCCACTTATTATTGAAAATAATACTTGCATAGCAGTCAAGTAGAGCAAAAGACCTCTTACTGCACCTTCATTGATTGATAAAGAGTAGCTTTTTTTAGTTTCACATAATAATAAACTCATATTCTTGATATAGAAAAAAAAAGTTTAGCAGCCAGCCATTCAGGCTTGTCAAGTCCTGACAGCAACCCAAACAAAACTCTTGCAAACTCTCACGGATTTGGCCAGGCAAGAGCCATGCCGGTGGGATAAGGCATATCCCACGGATCAAGCTCCCAAATCCATGTCTAATCCCTGTCAATCCCACGATAGATCCCACGTTGGGTAAGACCAGTAGGGACCCAAACACGCGCACACACACACACGCACACACACACACACGCACACCCACACCCACACGCGTGTGCGACCTGTCACACATGTGTGAAACGGGAAAAGTCTAAGTCTGTAGAAGGACAGTGAAGAGCATGTTAAGTTTGGGCTTACTCACTGCCGATGGCTGGCAGCAGATACATCCCTCCTTCCCTCTTTTCCTCCACTAATGACAAAGAGAGCTTGATATAAACTGCTTTTAAAGAAGAAATCCATTCCAAATTTTTATAAAGCTCTCTTTTGGAATTTATTCATTTCTTTTTTTTTAGGTCTACATGTATTGTCCAGAAGAGAAAAAACAAGAGATGATGTCAAATGTTCTGGGAGTACATTTTCTATACTTCGTATAAATCCAGAAGTATTCGTTGCATAAAACTTTTGCGATTTGGAACCAACAGCCTTTTTTGTGGCATGAAACTTTTGCGATTGGCATTCAAAGCATTGTGTATAAAACTTTCGTGCATTCTACTTTCAAGAATCTTGGCTCCTAGCGAAGTTCGTGAAAGTTTCATGCAAGCGAAAATTTATAGTTTTGCAGTGTATGCGACATGATTACCTGCTTTTCAAGTGTGAAAGGTTTCAGACATCATGCTGCACTTACTTTTTTCGTATATTTTGTAACTATGTAGACAGACTAGAGGGTGAGATTTGACTAGTTCCAATAAATTGTCGTTGCTATTAATCATAACCCGCCTAAAAGGCTAGTGATGATCTTAAACATTAGGGGGTCATCCCTAGAAGGGGGGGTGGGGGGGGGGGAGTTACGAAGTTACTTACTGTGTGAGAAGACGTCCCACTCCGTGTCATGCGAGTCCGTGACCCTTGAACCCTCAGCGCCTTGAGGTTGTCGGTGATCTCGGTGATGACCTGGTTACTGTCTGGCGTTTGATCCACTGTACAGATGAAGACCAGATTAAAAAACATGAGGTGTGGTGATTGCAACAAAGATAGTATGTAAATATGAAATCTCTGAGGAATCATGACTCTCGAGAAACGAATGCATCTGGGTAGCCAGTTGACTAAAACTACTGTGACCCAGAAATATTTGTGGAAATTTTCATGAATTTTGCAGTCCACTGCATGAGTGCAAAACACAAGAGTATTTATTTTACACCCTCTTTATTACCTACAGGTAATCAGCATTAATATATTTTTACTACCATGTATCACATGTGAAAACTTCTCTTACACAACATAAGCATTTACTGGCTAATGAAATCCTGACATTGTAGCTAGACAAAACAAAAAAATGCCTTGAACTAAGGCCATGATAAGCAGTGAGAGACTGCAAGGGATCGACTTTCCAGAGGAAGTTCATGTTTCATCCTAGCACACATACCAACCAGATTGGTCGTAGTGAAACCAATATGAGACCAAAGCTCCAGTGAGTTCCCTTCATCTGACAGCTAATCATTAAACTGACACCATCACAATAAAATGATAGCTGCAACCAGCAGTCCCATACAACATCTATGTTAAATCCACTGAAATACATAGTCATATGCTTAACTCTTTAAGGCAAAGATGTGGTTACAATGTACAAATTGTAGATATCAGGTTAAATAAATTCCCCTGGGTTTGACCTGCAATCAATGTGCCTTGATGGTGACAGGGTTTGACTCTCAATTTCTACATTTTTGCATGCAGGTTTTCAGATATTACACATCAACCATTATGCACACACACACACATCATATGACACCAGGATTTGCATACTGAGTACTGTAAATGTATTGTTCAAAGTTCATTGACATATGATTATTAGCTACCGAGATACCACAGGGGTCAAAGTTTGTCAACAATGGGTTAACACTGACATAATTTTATGGAAGATAACGTTCATTTCACCGATTGTGCAACATACAGTCTGGCCTCCATTATCTGGCACTCTCTTGTTCAGACTTCTCTATTATCCGAAGCAGTGAAGAAAAAAAAGTGATTTCAAACACTGTTTGTTTGCTTCATTTTACATCTGAGAAGATGGCTAGATAGCCCATATCCGGCTGCACTAGCTGGTCTTCTATGGGGTCCAGTTACATGTGAGGTGGGACCACTTCATCGGGCTATGCACCCTGCTCTTTGCAATGAACGAAAGAAGCGGACTCTTTTCGAGTTTTACATGCATGAGTTGTCTCTCTCCCACACACGGGACCTCCATTTTATGCCCTATCCGAGGGACAGAGCGTTTCTGCCTCTTTACTAGAGGGGACAGGATGATTACACACAACATTGCTCAGTTACAACTCTGGAATCAAACCCCAGTATCGAATCCCGATCTTTCAGATCTGGAGGCAGGCGCCCTGACCAGCCGACTGAACCAAATCTCTGCCCTCTATTAAGACTTAATCAATATACCTCCTACAAAACTCACACAATATGCCTATGATATTCCCTACCAGAACATGTTATGAATTTTACAGTAAAATGTTTCAATTTCATGAGTATGATTTTAAGTAGGGTAGTAAGATTTACAACACTGTAGCGGAGTATACTACCTACGTAGTTACCACTGGGTCGGCAGCCTACTTGTACTCATATAATACACAAACATTGTTTCTCCCATATTCGGTGAAACTGCTTATCCAGATGGGTGCCAGTCTCGAAATGGCCAGAGAACAGAGGTCGGACTATACATCATTAATGATGTTTACTGGAGTTTTACAATGCTAATGCCATTGGGCATGTCCTCAGTGTAATCTTTGTGACGTCAATTTACATCATTTCAAGAACAGGTACACTTAATGTGTATTATGATGAAGAATGAAATCCTCATAGCTACACTCTGAGGAGTCTGTCTACAATGCTTCCCTACATACAATGTATGAACAAAATCATTGAATCAGTAGTCTAGCTATGCATATTTTGAGTATAGACCTGACACTGATTTTGGGCAGGTTTGTACAATGCACAGGTGCACTCATATGAATGCTCTCGCGTCTAGGTACATGTATCGCGTCAAGATATCAGCACTAGGTATCGACACTGAATACCCTGTGCAACAAACAAGAGCCCATGTTAAAGGCACATGGTCCCGGTGGTTTAGTTGAATGCATACATATGCGGGCGCACGGCGCAAGTTTCCTATACAGACCTACGCTATCTACTCCTTTTTAGCGCTTACGCTTTGACCCATTTCCCCGAGTCGAGAGAAGTCCGATCCACTGTAGTCAGTGGTGTGACCCAGTTCGGCTCATGTTTTGGCTGAGGGGGATGACAGCTTCAGCGAACTTCTTTTGTGATGTCATACTAAGAAGTACATAGACAACGAAGACAACGAAGGCAACATTACCTAGCAACACCTACGCTTTTACTCTTGATGACAGCTCAACTTCGGCAAATCTTCGTATCAATGCTAACGGTGATCGCCAGTATCATCAACAGTGCCCTCTTACCCACCGGGGCTATGCGCCTTTAACCCATTGAGGACGGGCTGATTTTGCTACAACACGCATTTCCCATACGGTCTTGTTTCAGATCAATGGTGTAACTGATGGACAAAAGGGCTAAAATTTAGAATTGCTTTTCATGCTTTGAAATGTTGTTGGACATTTCACTTAGGGTTGGTATTTAATGGGAAAAAAAGTTTCAGAGCTCCCGTTTCAATGAAAAGGAAATTACAGGGAGGCAAACTGAAGCGTGGAGCTAATTTCATTAAAAATTCATTTTTCCATTTTTTCACATAGAAGCATAAAAATATTCAACTTCTCTTTCCATCATTATCAATATTTCATGCTTCCAATATAGACTCCAAATTTTAGTCAACATTTTTTGATAAGGAGATGTAATTTTTTCATATTTGAGGAGGAAAACTTAAAATATGTCATTTTTTACAAAATGACCGTTTCTTTTTTGAATTTCTTTATCAAAAATGAGAGAAAATGAATCACTAGTGGTGTATACAAAACATGCTTACGAAGTAACACAATGATAGGTATCACCAGATTTCAGTCATTTTAACTTGTGGTGATATTTTTCTGACTCGGGTGTTTCGGACGTGACTGTTAACAAAATGCTATTGTTTCGGACATGACACAGTAGTTAACATACAATTTAAGTGGAATAACGAAATCAATTTCATTAGAATTCAAATCTTAATGGTGGCCAAGCCACAGTTTATGCACAATTACCCTGTTAAAATGCATTCAACATATTAATAGTATACATGCAGGACATTCGTTTCGGACGTGACACACAATGTTTACACAAATTTGTGTCTCTAATGTTTGATACAAAGCCTTTCACAAAGCCTTGACTATTGTCCTGGCAACGCAACGCACTGTATCCCTCAAGCTTGCCTGCCACATTAAAGTGGTGAGGAAAAGCAAATCTATTACCAAATGTCCTATTAACTTGCTGGAAAAAGCTGTAATAGCTAATTCATGCAAAGCATTCAGTTATCAAGAAGCCTGCCATTACACAAGTCAGTTACAGGTAATGTTGAGATACAGAAGGATTTTATAATAGTGATTCATGTCGCCTACACAAATTTGAAAAAGGTCAGTTTTACAAGTCAGGAATAATGATTGAAGACCACTAAGCTTTATAGATCAGTAAAATCCATAATGTTGTTTCGGACGTGACTCTTAAAAGTTTACATGACACAGAGTGAAATAAAGAGCTTGAAGTACGTAATATAGATACATGTGCATTGTATGCTGCCAAAAACTCAATCAACCCAGATTGTTCTGTACAAGTTTCCAAGAGTCATGAAGAATACAGGATGTACCTGTAGGTAGTTTTATGTCCTAGTGAGTGAACTGTGTTTTGTACATAACAACCAAGTTATGGCATCACTAGGATTTATAATCTCCAATTTATGATTTTTTACACAAATATTCAAGAATCAGTGCATAAATAATATGCATTTGATAAATTGCAACAACATTCTCCTGGTTAATTCAAACACATCCTTCAATTGAAGTAGAGCTCACTTGTCTGCTGAAATTGGTTACTAGCTAGATAGATTACTATAGTTACCTCTAGAACATCTGTCCACTTAACTCCTGCACATGCAAACATGCTCAATTATTCTGTGCATTTATGCATATTCAAAGTGAGGAATGCTGTTCTTTGTATTTTTGATACCTGTGACAAAGATCGAATCATGGCCTCCAAATTTTGTAGAACTGTACTGGAATCAGTAACAAGTAAAAAAAAAAAAATGTTTTTTTTTGTAATAAAATGCTAAATATCCTGACTACCATGATATTTGTGACACTAGGAACACAAGTTAGGTAACATTATGCATACACATACGGCTGTATGTGCCATCAAATTTAAATATATTTATAGGGAACTTTAGCAGGCAAGATCATATTTACATCCCCTTATACCACTTTTAGTTGCCAGTTTGTTTGTTTTGTGTATGTGCCTGTGTAATCATTAAATTCAAGTTTCGTTTTACATTTTCATTCACTTAAATTTATCTATTTACAAGTGCATTGCTTGTTCAAATATATTGCACTACCCTGTCTGTCTATGATGCAATGCCCTTTACTGTATGTGTTGGGACATATATCTAGCTCACTCAGGGATGTACAAGTACAGTTCTTACAATGTGTGTACATGTCCTTTAAACATTCATTTTTATTGGCTATTCTAATGCTAAATCAGCTTCTGGTTGGGAGTGGATGGTATATGATGTGATTTCAAGTTTACATCTCTTTCATTCAATTTGGAGTTTTGATTGTTCTCCATATACATTGTATTATATGTCCATATGCACAACCTGTAAAACTTGACTTGTCATATTTTGGTAGAGCAGATTGAGATGCACAAAAGAATGACCCTTATAGAATTGAGAAGGGGAGTTGTAAAAGTATCTTACTGCTCATAGCCCTCTCCCAGTTATTAGTACTCACACTCTAGTTTCATACATTTTTAATAATATAACAGTTCAACTGCGCAGTGCACTAAGGTGGAACTTCATGGGGGGTGGGGATTGTTGACTAAGGGTAACTTGTCTGGATAGTTACATTTCCAGATCATGTGATTATTCCTAACAAGAATGTTTATTAATGGGGTGCAGTTTATCTGAAATCAGGATTGACCCTACTCATACACTGTACAAGTAGGGAGAGAAATCTGACATTTTGATTTTCACAGTATTCTCAGTACTACAGTTTGTGTGTTTACAGAAGTTGATGTAACGAAATATCAATGAATTATTAATGAAACTGATTCACTATTCACAACACTTTAGCATGACAACAATTTAATAACATACATGTACTGCTGCAGCACACTTACGAGTCGCTGTTCAATGTATTGTACAGACATATAACATGTGAATGTCCAATGAGAACATTATGCAATATACATGTCCATACATGTATCGGATATTCTTGACAAATAAAGGTGAAAAAGAAAGAAAAATAAGTAATGGTAAGTTAATTTTTTTCCAAATAGTTTGCCTTGCATTGGTATTGCAATTAAACTGACTTAAAACACAAATGGATATGAGCAAAATTGTATAGAATTCAAGTAAAAAGTAATGTTAACACTAATGTGTCACGTCCGAAACAGTGTTTATTATAATGCAAACATTTGTTGCTTTTCAAACTACCAAGAATTTAAATAAACTGCAGAGAGACTATGTAAGAGATATCAAATATGAGTTACATACTGAAGATATTACACATATTTCGAAACTCTACTCCCCATTTTCCCTGCTGTGGATGAGGAAATGAAAGACACTCAGTTATCCCAATCCTAGATTAAATTTAGGCATACTTGTGTCTCTGGGCAAGTAGGTGCCGTTAAATAATGTTAGTTGTAGTTCATAATACATCTTGTACCCTGTAAATGATAATGATACAAGAAGAATGAGTGAACAAATGTATATTGTTGTGTCTGGTCCATTTGTCTAAATAGGTTGTTAACACGTCACGTCCGAAACACCCTTTGTTTACATTCATTACTCCAAAATGTACAAATGAACCTGAGCTGACATAATTCATGCATACATATAACCAGTGTGTTGTTATGAAAGTCAGACAAGCAACTAATTACCTGGTAAGTCTTTTAGTGGAGAACCTGACTTGAAAGTTATCATGTGTATGTTTCAGATGTGACACGGTGTTTCGGACGTGACATGTGTTAACGGAAAACGTAAAATTCCCAGAAAATTTTTATTAACATACGAATACTTTCCTAATATTCACAGACTCTTATGAGAGTAGCAGTGGTGATTTAGAAATGGTGAAAACTGTTTAGTTATGTTTTTTGGTATTGATTATCTCAATTTGAAATTTGTTTCGGACGTGACAAAAAGTTAACGGAAAATTGTTAACAAAAATGTATTTTTGAATGTTTTCTATTCAAGCATGGGTGATGCCTTTATACTGCTACATGTACATCTACACATCATTGGCCATGCATTAAATAATGATTTGATGCTCTCTTTTTGAATTTACTTATTTCAAGCACTAATTCTACTAGACCCTAATTTGTTAACGGAAAATGTCACGTCCGAAACACCCCTTTAAATGTAGTGTCACATGCACATACGAGATGTTGTAGTGTTCCAATAGTGATAGGTATTTAGTATGACTCCTCCTCTTCTACAACAGCAATAATAAGATTTTAATTTTGGAAAGCTTCATAACATAATATTGATTACCCTAAAACCTTGTAAAATTTGTCCCTGAAGAATGGCACTTTTGGACCACATATGCCTCCCTGGCAAGGAGATGAATTGACCACACAAGTTTGTTATGCTACAGGAGGTAGCACTTTTGGTTCCCTTTCAAACCACCAAAGGAAAAGGGAATACGACTTTGTACTTATTTTTTAGAGTTCATAAAGTAGTCATTTTCAAAGTTACACCATTGATCTGAAACAAGACCATACACACTTGCCCAAGTATACTCTGGACTCCTCCTCAACGGGTTAAAACAGATGAGATTCGAGGGAAAAAGACGAAATACCAAGCACAATTTCAACAAGTGTTAAAGCATTACGGCTTTCCAAGCAAATGCTACTTTGGAGTCATATGATACCATCATATTCCTGATCACGGCTACACTCTATATAGAAGGCATACCATCCAGTCTCATCCTTGTAGTTGTATGGCTGCTAGATTCAAACAGAAGACACCCACAACTTGCCAAGGAGCTGTTTGATCATTCTGAAGACTGACGGCAGAAGTTCAATCACACCAGTGCGGTTAGCAAAGGATCCGTTGAGGTCAGGGCAGGAGACAAATTTTGCCGGGCAAACCCCCAAAGCACCTTGGAGTGAACTAACAAATTTGACACAATAACCAGGACGAGTCTGCATCCCACAGTGAGCAACCACCCCATGTCGCCAGCCCACAATAGCTGAGCCAAACCAGTTTCATTTCCACTCTTTCGTGCTGCGGTCAAGCATGACAAATTCCAATTTCATTTGACAAAATACTTTGTGTAATTATGGGTCTTCACAGTTGAGGGTTTACCTTTCTCAACAGCTTGCAATTTCCCACCACGAATGAGGAATTCCTCCACAGGGAAACCACAATTCAAGCAACCTGTGATATGCACATTCTAAGAAATTTATCACACAAGAATTCACAAGCAAGCAGCAAAATATTTCAGTCCGTCTGCTTTGACTGTGATATGAAATATCAACATATTTGCAGCGGACACAAAGGCATTTGTACAATACCAATGTGCAAATATACAAAATATGTATAGAATTGGAATCTCTCATTTCACTGCATATCTCTACTCAGTATATTGTGTATATTTATACACTACCAAGAAACGAAAGACACTACTGGTTAAATGCATTTGATCTGCTCAAATCAGAACATATACACAACAATTTATTGCTTTGTGAGAGACAGAAACATAAACAATCTTCTCAAATGTGTTGCCAATGCCAGAATTAGTTATAAATTCAGCAATTAGAAGATAGTCAGAAAGATAAGGTTTTACCTCATCTGATGAAACATTAATAATGAGTTTTGAAAAGATGCAGCAACAAACAAAATAAAATATGGTTTTAGGGACTTGATAGGTTAAATACGATTTTAGAGCATTCATCTTTTTATTAGAACATTGGGAGTTTTAGCAACAACTCTAATACACTTCTCATTAGTGCTGTGAAAAGCTACAGAAAGGAAGAGAGAATCTGGGCCTGCCTAGCCCTGTAAACTACCGGCAGTACCTTTGAACAGGGGGTTTGCCCTTCTTCTTTGGTGTCTGCTAAGTGGTCCAGACATTTCTAGGTGACAAACTAGGTCATATCCTATCAAAGCATCCGTTGTCACGGCAGCATCCATCCTATGTCAAGGGCCAACTACTGCTAGCAATGCTTTAATCTGGTAACATTCAGTAGATACTGCACTGGCACAAATATATGATATCATCCACATGTGCCCTCTTTTCATTTCTAAGAATTTCACTCTCATCTGACTTGTCAAAGAAATGATGCTTTTTGCTTCAGTATTGGCAAGAAACTTTCATACAATTTGACTAATGCTTTATATGATATAGCCCTCAATTACGAAACAATCGTATGAACACATTGCTTTCATCAAATGGCACTAATGTCTTCATCCCTTGGCGCTGAGGGACAAATTTTCAGATTCCGATATCTGTACTCTTTGCAGGGAATGCAGCAGGAATAGCCTCATTCCTACAGGTGGATTCACGAGACTCCCACTGCCCCTATCTACTATCTAGCAAAACCACAGCCAAGGGAAGGGGCTAGGCAGAATCAGTGGGGAAAGAAGACCCTGCGGCCTAAGTTTTTCTCCCCAAACTCCCTGACTGTACTGTAAAGCTACAATAGCTTCATGATTGTATCACACTTCCAAAACAGAGTAAAGTACAAGCAATAAAAATGATGGAAAATGATGGGAACAAAACCCAGAAAATGGTAATATGAGAAGTTTGCCCATTCTCTTTTCTTTACTCCATGGCCATAGGTCACAGTCCATCCTAATCATGTGTGGTACAGAAGAGAAGGGCAGGACCTCCGTTCTTCCTAGATGAAGATGCTGAGTCTGGGTCAGGGGTCCTGCCAAGTCTGTCCTGCTGAGTCTGCCTCTATGCAAACCAAAGTCTGTTTGCATCACACACTGAATGAATGACTGGTACAGCTTCCAGAACACTCATCCTAACTCCCGTAGCCCTCTGTGGACAGGCCAGTAGCATGGGGACACCATGGAGTACATTATGAAGGTGGGCCCCGTTCCCATATCCAAGAATCCCTGGAACATACAGCTTTTTCCGTGATCTCTGTGTTGAAAGTACACACACAGCCAAAGAATCTCAACAGGAGTTGACCGCTGCCAATGAGCGTATGCTTTGACGCATGTATTCGCTGGCAAGTGCCTGACAGGATGCTATTCGGGCTTTTTGAATGCTCGCGGTGGGCAGCAAATTTAATCAGACCACCTATGTTTCTGAATGCTCCCAGGGCTTTAAAGGAATACATCCAAAAAACATTTGGTGACAGGCCTGATCAATAATATTCACAGTGTATAAGTAGCAACAAAGAGGAAAGAACATTTGTGCGAACTCCCATCCCTGCGTCTTATTTAGTTGATTGATATAATAAAAATGATTTCCCAACCTTACCAAGCTTAACCAACATCCCAATTTCACTTGCCCAAACAGTCAGTTTTGTTTGCCCTGGACAAGCAGACATAGAATTGTAGCATTCTGCAAACCAAAGGATACGTACATGTACGTATAAGAAAGGAACTCCCATTTCTATAAAGTCTTCCCAGATCAAGAGGCTAGCCTGTTGTATACGAAAAAAAAAAAAAATCACTGAAACCAGATCCTCAGCCACTGAGGTCTTCCCAACAAGCCTTAGTTCAAGGCTGTTAGTTTTAATATTTTCTATGTACTAATCTAATTTGATAACAGCAAAAATAGTTTGATCAGATTAGCTTCAGTTTCGTCCGAGTCCATATCTGCTTTGAAGGAGGCAGGGTGGCACAAAAACACAGCACCATGGCAGTCTAGATTCGGGCCTGGTTAGGGCAAAATTAGACTACAGTTGCCGAGGTAACATTAGCCCCTGCTGAATGTAACATGAGCACATGACAACATAAAGGAGTATAAGATACATGCTGTGGAAGGAGTACCACCATTTGACTGGAATGTATTTCCTGCATCGACACAGTATACGGGTTGTCCTCATTACTAGGGTCAGACGAACCAGTCTGATCTCCAGTGTGACAAAGATATGAAACCATTAATATCATCAAAAGATTCAGGAATGCATACGCTGGAAGGACGTACACCTCCGAAAGTGGTGCACATTAACACGAGTGTTCAAAGTTGCACACTTGTTCACGGCATTGCGCATGGAGGCACTGTGGCACAGTGGATAAGAATTTCGACTCCCAATAATCCGACGACTTGAGTTCCATTCCCGCCCAGTGCTTTCATCCTTGGACAAGATGTTTTACCCACCATGTCCCTCTTGACCCAGGTGTATAAATGTGTACCTGGCAACGCTAGGGTAATAATAATGGCAGAGCCCTGTGGTAGAGCAGTTGCAACACTGAAGAGGCTTCCCTGGATAAAGAAGACCTTATTACCTTTAGGTGACTAGTGACAGGTAAACTGTACCATGGCACAAGTGTAAGGTGGGGGTGGCCCCCTGAGGCCGATGTATACCTTTAAGCACGCCATGCCATGCATTTGAAAGCAGAAAGTGTTCAGTTTTTACAGTGCTCTGTGTTTCCTTGTGCTTTAGAATGACACCACCACATCATGTGTCGGTATCATTTTGTGTGTGTGTGTGTGTGTGTGTGTGTGTGTGATTACGAGGTTACTTGGTTGCATTTCACGATTAGAAATCATTTGATATGCATAATGATAAACTTACCATGAGTTTTAATACTTTCCAAAGTAGGTTTGTAGTCAGTTACTAAAGGCAAATATCTCATGCAAAAAAGCCAGCAAACGTAAAGGGTGTATGATCACAACATTAAGTGTCATCTTTTATGCTATGACACTTTCTTTCTTTTTCTTTCTTTCTTTCTTTCTTTCTTTCTTTCTTTCTTTCTTTCTTTTTGGTTTCTTTTTTTTTGTATAAACTGTGCAAGGGTCTGTACAGTAAGACTACTTTGTGTATAAATACCTCCTACCTACACATCATGTCCGCAATCTTTTGTTTTAAAGACACCTGTTAAGTCATGCTGTCTAGCTAGGGATGAGTTCTGACCTGTTGACAGGCCTGTTCATATCACCCACAGGAAGTCATTTTTCACTCAGACCTCCTTCCATGGTAAAAGTCAAAGCAAACATTCGCTGCTTTCGCATACCGCTGCCTAGTGCACCGAGTGTACACACTCATCATAAAGGGGAAGGAGTTTGTGGGAATGTGTATACTGAGCAAACATTCCTCAGAAGATGACGACAATATTCACAGTTATTTTCAGATGTCGTCAGACACCATTTGTGAACAAATGCTTTCAGAAGAGAAATCACACACATGAGAACTTGTGGTTTTAAAAAGACAGCATCAAAAGCATGATGGATAAGCAAGACAACCACTGATTGGGATACTAGTAAATCTATTTACCTCGCATCATATCAGCACCACAACGCAGCCACATTACTAACACGTCTATGGTCGTCTTTAACACTATAATCCTCACTTACTTCGTTGTGCATGTTTTTGTTGTTGTGTTTGTGTTTTTAATCAAACTCAGATACAGGAATCTACTTCGTAAGTCTTGCACAATATAAAACTAATATAACATTCTTGGCAAATTTAGAACCAAACCATCTTGATGTTTGGGTATGGGATAATGTAATACAACCGAAAACTATCTCCAGTTATTTGATATTTGATATATTTAATAGTCTTTTCCAATTTGGGTCTTCACATCGCCATCACATACAGCTTTAGATAATGGCTTCACTAAACCTGGATGCGCTCACTTCTGTATTGTGAGTGTCTTTTGTCAAACAATTGAGGGTAATCGAACATTTGTCCTATTTTTTTTTCCTTTAGAAGAGTTTCTCATCCCAAAACAGAGGCCTGAAACGGTGGAAGATCAGGAGGGAGAGAATACCTCCAAGTCCCATGGTGTACGGGAGCAGCTCAAAACACTGATATGAAAGTAATTCACCCAGCACGACGCTCAATTGATCCTGACATGTGGCATGATTTCATTATCTGCTGAATGCACAGCTACATGTGGTCGACTGTCGTTCCCAAGTACAAGCTTTGCCAGATTCTGTCGGAGTCCCTGTGATCGGCCAAGCAATCCAAGCAGGTTCAACTTTCCCGACCAGATTCACTGATAGTAATGCTCAGAAGACTTGTTGGAGAAGAATCAAGTCAGCAAAACAAGGCTGAAACTATCGTTCGGAGCTACTATCAGTAGAAGGCAAGGGATGATTTGCAACTGGTTTCATTCTTTTGGTGATCAAGAAGTTTACAAACCCATACTTTGGGTCTGCATCACCCAAGGACCAAACTGCCATAAATATCCAAGCTTGCATGAGCCTAAAATTATCACTCCAAGACCATTCTAAACCATTCATAACCACTGCAAAGAAGAAGAATAGATCAATCATAAAAAACAATCAATGGTACTATGTTATACTATTTCAGTTACTAATAAATCAAAGGCACACTCTATTATACACTGACCCTTCAGCTTTACATACACAGATCTTTCAAAATGATCTACATAATATGTACACACACCTACATTGTACTTGCCACTGACATCTCTTTGAATATCTCAGCAAACATAATTTCACATACTGGTATTTTACTTCGTAGGCAAATAAAGTTTTAGTGTGAGTCTGGTATTAAAGATCTCCTTCCAAGTACTCTCTAAAAAAAAATCGAGTGAAAATATTCACTCTTAAAAGAGTGAATACAAAAAAGAGTGATCTTAGAGTAAAATTGGAGTGAATTATGAGTGAAAATGTTCATTTTCACTCATTTTGGAGTGACCTCAAGGATCACTCGAAGATTTTGGAGTGATCCCTGAGGTCACTCCAAAACGAGTGAAAACGAACATTTTCACTCCAAATTCACTCCAATCTCACTCTAAAATCACTCTTTTTTGTATTCACTCTTTTAAGAGTGAATATTTTCACTCGATTTTTTTTAGAGAGTACAATCCATACATCACAACATATAAATACTAACAAGTTGGAAATACATTTTTAGTAATTTCATGTACTCATGAGCATGATCTATTTTATATTCACACACAGCTTTCAAATACTTCAATTCAGGTCAATGACACAACCATGGTTGGAGTCAATGCCATGTGATACCCGGTAATTGTAAATTTTTAAAAGAAATTTTGAGCTCTTCCATTGTATTATACGAAGAATCACAATGGCTAACTATACTGACTCATTCCAATGGAACCATGAAGCAGAAGCCCAGTTGACATTTAGCACAGAATTAATTAATATTTTAGCTGTTGTCACGCTACAGTAACTGTAGGTATTTACCACCAGTGTAAAGAGTTATGGGAAACACACTCCTGATCACAACTCATTTATTTTGCAAAATAATTCTAGAATTTGAAATTTCTAGTAACTGCATAAGTATCACAGAAATAACACTGTAAACACTGACAGTCATACAATGTAGAATTTTCCAAATAAAAGAGCCCATCCATAATTTTCCTTGATGAATCACTCAAGATTCTCAATTCATTTTATGCTATTAATGTAGTAGTGCAAAACTCAGAAATGTGAGATGTTATTGACCGGTCAATCTTATCACTGTGAAAGTATCATATACTGTGATGTGACAAATTACTGCTAAAACAATGTAACATGCTAGCATTCACTTTCCAAATAAAACAGAAAATTTCATTTTGGGGCTTCACAAAAGCAACTTTTAAGAACCTTTACACTAGGAACTATTTTGAGACTGGATTGCTGAAATTCATTTAACTTGCAAACTTTAAAAGAGCTCATCCAATAAACAATTTTCCTTGATGAATCACTCACGATTCTCAATTCATTTTATGCTATTAATGTCGCAGCAGTGCAAAACTCAGAAATGTGAAATGTCATCGACCTATCAATCTTATCAATCTTTTAATATCAAATACTGTAATCAGACAAATTACTGTTACTACATGGTATAGTATGCTAGTAATTACTTTTTCAAATATACCAGAAAATTGCATCTTGGGACTTTTCAACAGCAACTCTTGGGGGCGTTTACAGTAGGAACTTTTTTTTTGAGACTGGATTGTTACAGTCCGTTTACTTTGCGAACTTTTTCACTGGACAGACAAGTGACAAGTGTCTCACTATCATCCCCCTTTTTTTTTCCTCTAGGAAACAGGATATCCAAGTTCATGTCAGGCAGGACCTCGATCTATGCAGTCACACGCGACTTAAACTTCATGAACTACGTTCAGAAAAGATGAATAATGATAGGCCTACAAAGAGCAAATACACCTTGCAACGTAAGTCTGCATCATACTTTGACACACATTATCATAATGTCAGTTTTACAGATCAATTAGAGTATATTTGTTATAATTGCTTGAAATGCCTGTACACCTGCAGCCTTAAACTTACTCTCCACAGTCCTTGGCTGCATGATTTCAAAGTCTAGTCACAACCTGTGAAGACTTGGATGTAAACAGAGCTGGAGGGGAAATTGGTGCTGGAAGCCACGCTAGATGGCTTGGCCAGCTGCTACAGACATTACACGATATCTGGCGACTTGGAAATGAGCTTACAAACATAACTTCCTGTCAGTTATGGAATGATAAGTTCAGCTACTATCACCAGAGAGAAAAGACTCAGATCCACATAATGTCTAGAAACTGCTGCAGATGATGTTTTTGCAGTCATATCACAATGATGATACATGTATGTGACTGGCAATACATGAGAACTTTGAATTTGAAAATTTGAATCAATCAGACCGCACAAGCACATGATATAAGCTGTGCTGTTTATTTTGAATGATCAACAACAAATATTGAGTTCTCTTGTTCTGTTCTGTTCTGTTCTGCTTTGTTTTGGTTTGGTTTGGTTTTTACCTTTTTTTTTGGGGGGGGGGGGGGGGGTGAAGAAATTTGATTTTTAGCAAAGCACCCAGACTGAACTTGGTCAGTTAGAATCATGCTGCATTAGTTCATACTCTTTGTCACAGGTGTCAGTGAAGTCTATACTGGTAATCAAATTATCAAGGCATGAACACAGCTTGGTTAGTACTACATCTATAGCTGGACACCATACTTCACTGCCAGGCTGAAGTTAGCTCTTGCACAACTACAGTGGAATTCACACTGATGCGAATTAGCAGGATACAAATCTTGAGATAATATGCATTACGATTCGCATCACTATCCATATCTGAAGATTTTTGCTTGTGTGGCCATAAAAATGTCACCAGATAGTGCAATGATATCATAATGATATCTTCAGTAGAAACGAATACACCAAGACTGAATACCCTATCGTTATCTAAAATACCACTGCTACGAAACGGTTAACACTCACTTTTAGTCAATCAAAACACTGTATCAAGATCTGTATCTTAACCTTGACAGGTCAATGGTCTTGCACTTTCTAAGGATATTCTGAAGGATATTGTAATTAATTTCTATTATACTTAAGTGTGTTCATGGACCATGTAGCTATAATAGAGGTCAAGAGATGATTTCAAAAAGGATGAAATAACTTTTGTTCCTCAACCCACAATGACTGCCTACTAAAGGTTTAACCCCTACGATGGTCTACTGGTGGATTCATAAATCCCTCCCCCCCCCCCCAAAAAAAAAAAAAAAATCATCTTCTACGTGACCATTCAGAGAAGTTAGGCAACAATTACAGTTTGAAGGATCTTATTTGATCAAAAAACTGCCAAAATGGTTTGGGGTTTTCTGATCAGCTTTTTTCTCCTTCTTCGGCCAGAGAAGCTTTGTCCCCTTGCGGTCGGTCATTTGTTCCCAAACCACTGTGGTTTTTGTCTCTTCTGCCAACAAAATGCTCCCTTGTGTCCAGCACAGTTACTCACAGAAATCACAATGTACATGAAATGCCCTCTTCTAACCCTGTGATCACAGCTTAGCACAAAGCTTTGCTCCGCAATGGTCATGTGAAGGTGATATTTATTAAAGCCGACGCAGATGTACAACAGATGTGGATTGTAATAATCTCCTGCTAAAATACAGACACTGTAAAGCTTTTACTCAAATGCTTGCACCAAACTTGACTAGCTACACACCCACACATAAGGCACTATCAACTAAACTGGAGTACTGTACAAACCTTACTTGTATCTAACTGAACTAGTCTCCTCTCAGATGCCTATCCTTGAGCACACATTCTTTTTTTATAATCTTTATTTGATTTCTGTAATCTACATATCGAAACATTCACATTCATGAATGCTTGCCAACAATATGGAATCAATAATTTATCAAAAGAAAATATGATTAGTGATCACATACATACACACACATATTTATTTTCAATAAGTGCAGGAATAGGAAGGATGATTCTTTCCACAAATTAAGGGGTGCTCTTGAGTAAACAAAAATGGCTTGTGTGTCTGTTGTGCTATACAATCATTTACAAATTCACCCACAACTGCAATGATAAACGTACTTGAAACTGAAGTTTTGAATGGCTAAAGTACACAGGAGACATCCTATAAAAACAAAGAAAAGAAAATGATAGTGTTAGGCCTATTCAATAAAACCAAAAGCATGACTATGTTACATGCCTGAAGAACTCTATATGAAGCTTCTGGAATACATGAACTAGTCTTCTGATGACATGTTCTTCATATCCCAGCCTGTCTTCCCAGATCTAGTCCTATACCACTTATAGGAGAGTTGCAATAACTTGCTTGAAGAGTGTACAATCATTGCAAAATTGGGTGACAAGTATCTATTATACATGGTGTGCAATGTATCTATTTCAATCAACTTGCCAGAACAAGCAATGGCAAAATTAGGGGGGAAAAAAATTCTTCTACTACAACTAGTCTTAGCAAGGGGTTTGCAAAGAAAGACTACATCCTGGGCAAAGTTGTGGCTGGGCAAGCACATACTTTCACATTCGACTATTCATGTTTTCATTTGAAATGAATCAACACACAGTGAGGAGACTATGCACTATTTCCCCTGCAAATAAGTGGTGACGGTTGTCATATTTGCTGATTTGGCTCCAAAGCCAATGGGTACAGTTAGAGTACCTATGGGGTACTCTAGGTATGGTGTTCTTAAAACATAAAAGAGATAGACAGAAGAAAGAAATTGAGTTTAAGCTGTATTCTCAGTAAAGCACAAACAGATTTGTCAGTATCTTTTACTCGATTTTTTTTCCTGTAGGTAAATACATTTGTACATTCCATTTGTGATTAATTCTTAAAGATGTAGTGCATGCACAAATTGTAGGATCTGTGATCACTCCCTCAGTTTTTACATCATATTTCTTATTTTCATACTGGAAAGACAAACGGTTTTAGTATATGATGCAAACTGGATGGAAGCCAATTTCATTTTTACAGACCAAATTTGCAGACAAAAGGAAGCCGGCTGGTGAGGGATCCCACCTCCAAATCAGCTCTCTATCTTTACTTGCCGAGACTTTGGGGCTCATTCCAAGCCCACGCACTGGGTCGGAGGTCAACATAGAGAGATAACAGACCAGTGCCACAGAGCAGGTGGAAGTCATGTGCAGTAGGGTGGAAGTACATTCTTTGCTTCGGGCCTCTTTTGTCACATAACCAAACACATTTCTTATGACATGTACAATAGTAACAACAGATACAAGTTGAAACTGCCATAGCAACAACTAACAGCTTTAAATCTTGTAATTTTTTTGTCATGGTTATATAAATACAGGAAGTTACAATAGAAACACTCAGCGACAAAGGGCAAAGAACTGCAAATATGTGTTCACATACAGGCTGCAACTCTGAAATGTGACACAAACTTTCTATGCTGAGAGAGTCACTCAATGTAAAACCTGGTGCATGACAACCAGTGTGGGTAGACACATCTAGAAGCTACGTACCATCACAAGCTTTCACTTTGCATCCACCTTTCAAGGGGCACATAGAAAACACTACACCGTGCAATGCACAGCCAGTGGTCACAAGTTATCTCATTAACAATGAAACAGCAACCTGACAAGTGTCTTGAGGAAGGGTTATAAATTGACTGTTTAACTATTTTAGGAGATAGAACATACCACCTTCTCTACTCTCCTTTAGCAAAAATATTCCCGGTTCGACAATTTAGGATGGAATTCCATTTGAGATAGCAAGTACTCCACAACTTGGTAACACGAGTCACAATGAATGTAACACAACATAAACTTGTTGGAAATTTTTCCAACTTAAAAAATACATGTAAAATACCTCTTAACTGTAATCCTTTGCTTGGTGCTTTGACAGAATGTTTGTATTGTTGCTAGGGGCAACAGAAGAGAGACATTGGGAATGTTCAACCACACAATAAATCCAACATCTCCTCCTTCTCTTCTCAGATATTCCCTCACAAAAACAAAAACAAAACAAAAAAAAAAAAAAAACAATCAAACATTTCCATGAGAGACAAGAGCATCTTGAATTCCTCTTCCAGCCCACGACAATGAACCCTAAAATCTCTGTGACCCACATGACTGTGTAGGTGGATGTTTGTTGGTGGCTGGCCCTGTTCAAACCACTGGCAAGCACTGGAACAGTTAGTCTAAACCATCAACCGTTATCTAAAGGTAGGCCTTGTAACATGATTGCAAATTCCACCAGAACAGAAATATGACTACATACCATGGCTGTACTATGAAATTTTAATGAGTTAGAGGGAATAGTAAAGAGAGAGAGATAGAAGGAAAAAAAAAAACTTTTTTCATCCACTTGGGGTAGGAAGCTCAAAGAAACTTCCATCAATGTTTCAACAAGTATAGAGGACAACTACAAAATATATGTGTAAAACTAAATGAGTGCAGAAAACAGAGATTGCTGTAAAATTAACATTACACCTACACTTACTTATCTATCCACTTATTTATCTATACATCTTTTTTCTTTCTTTCTTTCACTATATATACATATTTAAAGGCCTGAAGAAATATTACCATTTTCCTGCTTTAAGGAAAGTCCTCTTTTAGAATTATGTATCACACATCCATTTGACATAATTCTCCCATCCATGGAATTTAGACATTTTCCATCAAACTGTAATGATGTCATGTTCCAGCAGTTCCAGTCCTGTCCATCATCACATAACATTTCCCCT
Source organism: Diadema antillarum (assembly GCF_040938485.1). NCBI lineage: Eukaryota > Metazoa > Echinodermata > Echinoidea > Diadematoida > Diadematidae > Diadema > Diadema antillarum. The sequence goes on along the minus strand of NW_027270975.1, from coordinate 1,995,848 downwards.
GGGAAATATCTGTGCCTTCAATGTATGCGCTTGGCACAGGGTCAAAGTTCAAAGTTAGCATGCCTATTACCCTTTGTAATCAACTCAATAGCCGGGTTCACACGTACACCAATTAGCGGGATACAAATCTCGAGATTTGCATCGCGATCGTCATCCTGAGTTTTTTGCACGTGTGGACAGAAAAAACCCGAAAATTAGCGGGATAAGCATCGCGATGCTAATCCCAAGAAATCTTGCGCTGGTTCGTCAATTAGCGGGATAATTGGCCGCGCGCTGGTACGTGTGAACGGTCGGGATTAGAATCTCGAGTTTTTATATCCCATCATGCAATGCGCACATCACAACAGCGAGGCCTCTGCGAAGAGATCCTTCACCTCTTTGGAGAACAATAACAACAGCGCGCGAACCACACAACAGTACGCGTAAAAGACAATAGACAAAGGTAAGTGCGCGCAAGCAGTGATAGAGAAGGGCGCTGTGTGACCCAGTTTGCAGGCTTTGTTGTTGTCTCTATCGGCAATTAGCGGGATAATTCGGTACGTGTGGACGCTCGCCAAATTAGCGGGATACCGATCGCGATCGCCATCCCGCTAATTTGGTACGTGTGGACGCTCGCCAAAAAACTCGGGATGAGCATCGCGATCGTCATCCCGCTAATTTGTACGTGTGAACCCGGCTAATGGGTTGATGAAGACAGGTAGATGAAGAGGAGATAAGATCTCTATTGCTATAAATCAATCTCCTCAGACCTGCCTAAATGGCCGATTCCCCTAGCCTTTTGTCCAGACTCTCATGAGTTCAAAATTCAATGAAGTACTTTTGAAAATGTGGGCTGTGTAGTCCCCAACTTGGCACATGTACCATGGTATAGGCCTATATCGTAAGTTTCACGGAAGTTGATACACTGTAAAAACTGTCATTACCATACATGTATTTTCTTTCTTACTGTGGCTGAAAACTTCATAAGTCAACCACTAGAAGATAATTTAGGCACTCTATAATCAAAGCATTATATCAGAGAAAAGACAGTCATGGTTTTTTTGCAGTGTTTAAAAGATATATGTTACTCCTCAGCACTAAATCACTACTACATGTAGCTCTTCCATGACTACCATCTAGACTTCACTCCTCCCTTCCAACCCTTTGGAAACCATCTGCCACAACTCAACTTGTGAAAATAAATCATAAGATCCATTTAAAAACAAGGCTGTCAAAGTTTGACATATGACACCCAATCTCTGCACACCTACGCACTGGTACGAAATAGCTCCAGAAAAGATCTGAGGTGGTTCTCGATGTACCTATGTCTGGTGAAAGTGGAAGCGTTGTTCAGCTCAATTTTCTTCACCAGCGGTGAACAGTTACATTACAATTTATCCCTAAGAGAAAGTTCTTTTGACCATTAAAATGATATGGACCAAAGGAACAAGTCAGGGAGTATTTCACTGAAACCACACAAATACAAATTTATCGGTGGTTTAACTTTGGCAGATCAATTAGCAAATACGCATGTGATGTTGCAGCACCAGCTAATTAGTAACTGATGTATAGCTCACTCCTTCTTCGTTTGTTGTTGTTGTTGTCATTGTCCCTATAAAATATTGAAAGAAATATTATTTTCTCTGATTCGTCAAAGATGTAGGCCTACATACCAAAGACAATACATTTCAACACATCTATGAGTTGAAAATTCGGGTGCTGTTCGTTATTCCGAAGGTTCGCTATTCCGAAGGTTCGCTATTCCGAAGGTTCGTTATTCCGAAGGTTTGCTAATCCCAAACACACAAATTCCCTATACCTAGAGGTTCGTTAATCCGAACATTTGTGGAGTTATTCCGAAGGTTCATTATTCCAAAGATTTGTTAATCCGAAAATGAAATTCAGAATAACGAACCTTCGGAATAACGAGTTGTAACTGAAAATTCAAGAAGGGAAAAATTCATTTTTGCACCTGGCAAATGAAAAATATGTTTGCAATCATTTGCTCATCAAAAAGTAAGACAGCTTTTTCAAACACAGCATTATAATGCCATAAAAGATTCAGTGCTGGTAACTCATGCTCTCATATGCTTGCTCTTGCTTCGAATTTCACTGCTCTGGTAGCTCATGTGACAGCTTGTACTTGAAACAAATTCTTGTTGGGGTGAAGTTCCTGTTACCATACAGCTGCATGTCTCAAAATAGATATTCATGAGTATAAATCTCTGAAACCCAAGCAGCGAACACAACTGTTCGGGAGCAAACAGATCAGAACCACAACAAATTTCTCATCTTAAATGACATTCTATCTCAGTCAAATCTTTCTGTTTGTCTCTATCAAACCGACAATATTCATATTGTCCGACATGTCATGTTATATATACTAGTAGTAAGAACATTCCCGGACCTACCACTAACTGTCAGTGGTTGTCAGAGGGGGAAACCCCTTTGTTCCCCCGGAAGAAAGTGTCTTCAACTGGTTGCAAAGATTGTGGGAGTGGGCATTCTTATAAGATGCTGGCTTTGAACAAAACTTATTAACCCGTTGAGGACGAGTTCCAAGTATACTCGGGCAGGTGTCTATGGGAAAAGCGTGTTGTAGCAAAGTCAGTCCGTCCTCAACGTGTTAATTACAAAGAAGGGTGGAAATTCCATAGATTTAGGAAATAAAGAAAAAAACTAATGTCATTTCCTGCTCTCTTGTGTGATATTTAAATTTAAATCACAAAATCATCTCACTTCTTCTATTTCTGTCAGGATATTCTCAAATCACAATTCATAAAGTATGCTTTATGATGTAGTAAAACTCACCACAAGGGCTTTACTTTTCTTTTCCGTGTTTTCTCTATTGTTTCTGTTTTCAACACTAGTCACATGGTTGATAGTGCTCATTCAATGCCCAAGTTGCATAAGGTAATGATGTACAGAGTAGGTAACATGTGGAATGGGGGTGATAATTTCACACTCCCCAGTTTGACAAGTTTGCAATCTTGTCCCAGGCACTGTGAAATACTGCTTCATCAGAGTTGCATCTAATCTGGGAGATCAAGTTCTGACTGATGGTTCACTCGCGCTTTCTCTCTGGCTGGTCCCCCTCCAAATATAGCAGTCAAATATCACGCATAAATATTTACGGGACTGAGCTCCCAACACGACAGCTGTGACCTAGACATGAAATGACTTCTCTGTACTCTGCAAAACTTTTTCTGTTCCTGTTTCCTTTAACCTCTACGGGGGAAGGGGGGAGGGGGAGAGGAGATTCTAACAAGTGTGCACAACCCCCTCGGCCAGTTGAAAATATATCATCTCACATTTTATGTTTTCCATATGAGAGAGCAAAGCCTTTTTGAATTTGATAGTTCAGAAAAGTGAGCTGGGAGTAATCTGGGAACGAGGCTTTGCATGGCCTGAAAACAACAACGAAAGCACTGGGCCTCCAACATCTGGAACTTGCAAGTTACATTCCCTTGTCATTCTGTCTGTAAAAGTTTTGATAGAGTATTCAGGGGAATGCATGTTATATTCTACATCAATATCATTTGTGTTGATTAACAATAGTCTTAAAATGTAAGATGCAGCTCTTTAAAATGATTGAATCATTGCATTTAATTTTGAACACTTTATAGCAGTATTCAGGTCATTACTGATATTAAAAAAAAAAAATTAATAAGAAAACCTCTCTTGCATGGATGACTTAGGGATCTGAGTGATAATCTAAAAGATAACCCATTCCCCCCACCAAAAAAAAAAGAAGAAGAAGAATGATATAAAAAATACTGAGACTCATAAAAAGGACAACCTCAATACACAAGTCGCTACTGTTTACTTTGTTTCATGTGAACGTATCAAATTGTTCTTGTTTTTTGTGCTGACAGCTAAATCTCTGACCCTTGGCATTGACCCCTGACCTTAATCAGGCTTATCCTACTAGTCGATCAATTGACATTAGCTTTGAGTCAATTTGTACTTCTGCTACCAAAGCAATCAAAAGTTTTGCAAATAGAATTTAAGAATATCTGCTGAAAGAAAACTACCTGTAACATGTTACACACCTTACACTTCAGATCAGTAAGCCTCCTTAAAATGAAGAGGAGAGAAGCAAGTACAATGTAAGTTGTTCTTACCCATTTTGCTGGTTCACCGCATATCATAGAGTAGACATTGATGCTGCAAACAGGCTGAGAGTACCGATCCAGGAAAAGATTTGATGTTGAACTCAACAGACAAGACACAGTCCTGAAATAATGGAAATTAAAACAGGAATAACTCAAAGTATTCTTTGAATATACTGAGAAAAGATGTAACTTAAACTACTGTCAATGAAAGCATTTTTTATAACATATATATAGAAAAAGAGGAACTTACACAGCTACTGACAACTGAAAGTATGCTTTACAGATATTGAGAAGATAACTTAAACAGCCATTGACAAGAGAAAGTATTCTTTATAAACACTGCCAGAAGGATAACTTAAACAACTAATGACAATTGAAAGTATTTTTTACAGATAATTAGGAAAGGATAACTTAAACAACTGACAACCAAAAATATCTTTTACAGACATTGAGATTTGTAATAGATCATAAACATTAACAGAAACATTGTTGTAAAAGTGGAATCTGTCTAAATTTGCAACATATTTCGGTTTCTCACTTCAGCAGTACATTGGTTGGGAGAACAACAGCACAAGTAAGCAGGTGGGACTACATCTGCACATTGTTTGTTTGCATAATATATGTGTGTTGAGGGTCTTGCAGTGTGAATTCATTTTTTGTTTATTTTGGTCAATCTTTCACTGTATACAGTGAATACATGAAATAATTTCAAAACTGTTCACAACCCACACAATATGAAGTTAAACCCTATCACAAAATACTAGCATTGAAGAAAATATTTCTTCATCAGTTCTGCAATTTCTTAAACCCATCACTGATCCAACAAAGCAAAACAACTCAACTCTCTGATTCCTACTTGAAAAGATTTGAGAACTTCAAAGAGACAGTCACTCACTTGACCTCATTCAAACCTCCACTCAGCAAAGGTTAAAGGTCAAGCTATGTTATGGTCTACCCACTTGAGAATAACAAATAGCCTTCAATCTGGGACAACATTACTCCATCATTACTCCATGATTGAAATATGTCTCCAAGGAATTCAGTCCCTCAAACTGCCTTTCCTTTATTGTCAGGAAAGTAAATCAATGAAGTCCTGCCATTTCTTCGTCAAACTTTCATCATTCACCATAACAGAACATGATCCATATGAATCATACCACGATACTGTATTGTGGTAGATGTCATATCATCCATCTTCACTCTAAAAAAAGATCATGCATTGTAAACTCTTATCAAATTCATCTCATGCTCAGACACATACTTAAAGGACAAGTTCACCTTCATAAACATAAGGATTGAGAGAATGTAGCAATATTAGTAGAACACATCATTGAAAGTTTGAGGAAAATCAGACAATCCGTTCAAAAGTTATGAATTTTTGAAGTTTTTGTGCAGTACCCGCTGGATGAGAAGACTACTGCAGTGTATGAATAACTTAGATGTCACATGCGTACAACAATATAAGGAAAATATAAAGAGAATTTCACAAAATTCCATCTTTTGAAAAAAGTACACATTCCCCTGACTCGTTACCGACAAATGTTATGAGTAATATTATTCCCCCTGCCTTTAGAAAGAGGCAAGTCAAGTGCTCTTTTATTATGCGAAAAAAAGTGAAAATATGTTAAATTTTCTTTTACATTTTCTTTATACTGTTGTACGCATATGACTCACAAGCTGTAGTAGTCTCCTCATCCAGCGGTTCCAACACAAAAATTTAAAAAATTCATAACTTTTGCATCGATTGTCCAATTTTCCTCAAACTTTCACTGATGTGTTCTAATAATATTGTTGCATTTTCTCAATCCTTATGTTTATGAAGGTGAACTTGTCCTTTAAATATCAGAACAACCCATCTCTTATGACTTTTTTCTTTCCAAAGCCATTTGGATGCCGATGACAAATTTCCACCTTTGTATTTTGATCAAGTCAAAATTATGAAGTCACAGTCATAATTAATTATATTTGAGGACACAAAGTATTCCATCTGGTGAGTGTAGTCATTATGTATTCAAAAAGGATGAAAGACATACAAATAAGGCTGTCATATCTCAAAATTACAAAATTACACTATTTGGAAATTAAGGCTCAATTTGATGTATGCTGATGTTCATTAAACACTGTATTGAGTACCCTGTGTCACTGTCGGATCAAATTTGGCAGACTTGTGAAGGCTTGCAAAACAGCAAGCTGTCAATAATGCTCCTTTTGAACCACAGGCAGCAACAACCAATGTAATCTGTGGCAATTTTCTTTCATTCCAAAATCATGTGAGACTACTACAGGAAAACATGAAACTTTACAGAATACAGATTTATATGTGACTCCCAAAGCCATGAAAAAGATTGAAGTCTTTATTATCTCACACTGACAGGGCAATATTTCTTAATGACAAAATTTGTGTTTCTAAAATGTGTGTGGTGTACCCACATTTGATTTTATCATTGTTTCAAATATTTTGTAATTTTGTGTGACATTGAATGGATTGAAAGCTTTACAAACAATGGCTAAAATAAAGAGAAATAAAAAACTTCTCATTCTCTAGATGTTCACTGCCATTCTCTAGATGTTCACTGCCTATAGAGGGTGCATATTAAGGTCACTGATAAACCTGAACAATGTCAATGATTCATCTTTCCTTGACAATATAACTAGGCTATACAATGATATTTGATCAACAGAGCATAAACACAAGGAGAGCTAAGCATGGGAAATTCACGTAGTTTAGGTGCTGTTTATAGCCGGGTTAATTCTTTGGCCACATGTGAATGCCATCATAATTGAAACACTGTAAACTTGCGTGTGCATATTGGCCTATAACAGCTCGAAAACCAGGAAGAACCCAATGTTACTCTATTTTTTTTTTAAGAAATATTTGGAAATAACTAGAGCTTTTGTAATAATCACACACTACACAAGACTTGTTGGTCCCTTGAACATTATCACAATTAGCTGGATTTATTCAATGAGGCTACTTTCCACTGATGGCATTCAAACACCATCATGCACAGAAAAAAAGAAAAGAAATCTATTATGTAACATACTAGCTCACTGTAACCAATGGAAAAATGACAAAATACTCAAAATGTTGGTCTTTCTATTAAGAGCTATTCCTGGAAACCAAATCTGTAATAATCACACTACACAAGGAGTATGATGCAAGCTCACTCCTATATGTGATATATGAAATCTCATTGTGTAAACATACACAACCATCCAGTCTACAATCATGGGACCAGGTTCAACTTGATATGACTTCAAGAAAGGACTATGTTTGGCGAGTACAAAAGTCTATTTTCAGAAACCTAAAGAAATATTGAAATATCAGCACATGTTGACTTTCACACTGTGTAAAATAAAAAACACAACCTCAAGTCACTCTCCACCTCCCAAATATGAAATGGGCCAGCTTTGTTATTCTTAATGTCTATTATTAGAACTCTGTTTGCAGTCCTCCAGCTATGGTGATACAAAGGGGGGGGGGGGGGGGGGAGGAGTTGCATGTTGCATTGCTTTTCAATGATTTATCAATATTTGAGTGTTTGCTCATGATATATCATATTAGAATCACCACATTCTTTATATCATAAAATATGATTTTCTGTTTATATTTTAAGTTGAAATGCCAGGCTTTATGACTTCATGATAAAATGCACCAGTATTCACAATGGATAACTGTACAACAAAGACACATTACAGCCTAGGTCTGACTGATACAGGTGTATATGGTTGTCATAAGACACAATGTTGATGCTGCAATGCACTCAATAACAGAATTACTTCTGTCTAAACTCTCTATATCGGCCATGTACACTGTATATGGCATAAAATCATCAATATATTATTACCTTGTACTGGTGCATGCTTGAACGAGGCTATCTCTCTTTTTTCCTTTTCTTTCTGGGTCCATGACAGTACGAAGATAGTATAATGTGTGGGTAAACATGCCATGGGAAATATCAACACAAGTACATATGAGATTCACTCTGTTATTTCCCATGAAGGGGATCTAGTCTGCATTTACAGACCTGACGTACATGTTGACAATATCTCCTTGTTACTGTACAGTGTAGCAGCGAGAGATGTTCAGGTTCTACTAAGACTATTTCCACATTATCTACATAAACATATACACATTACAGTTGGAAATATTAATTTTTACCCCCCTGAATTATGCCACATATTATCTCAATTCAGGGACTTGAAACCCAAGACTAGGCTTGTAGGTAAACTTGTTGGGTACAGTACCACAGAGGCATAGTTCAGGACTGTGAGCAATAGAGAAAGAACAGGTAGGCATGGAGAGAGAAGGGGCAAGACGTGCCGGTTTAATGTCTGGAAGAGAAAGAGAATGTTTATGAAGACGCATTACACTGTTTGCTTCCCTCACGTCTCATCAAACACCGGCAAACAATGTCAAGTTTGGTGCAATCATGTGTGTACCCAATGCAGCCATTGTGCTTGAAATAGTCTCCATGCCATCAAACACTTCATGTAATACAGCCACGATGTCCTGAAGGCAGGATGGATCATGGGGAATCAAGACATCTTCACTATTAGGACCTGACTGGGGTTTCCCAGAGGTCTTCCAAAGGTCATATCTAATATTAGTCGCATTCACACAGACAAAATAGCAGGAAAACGATTGCAATCCTAATACTGAGATTTTTTTTGCGCCCGTTCAGAAAGACAGAAATACCTTCTAATTGCAGATCGTAATACTTAGTCGACCAAACTGCGAATGCAGCGAAATCTACCAAAATGGAGACCCTTGCACTTGTGTTCATGCGCTGATCAATCATCTGCGTTTTAAATGACGGAATGAAAAATCTCGCACTTTTTTGCTTCAGTGTGTACACACTCACCATGGTGAAAATTATTGCACTTATTTCTCTAATTATTGTAATAGTTCCAAAATATTCAGTTTTCTGGATATTTTGATGTTTCAAAAATATCTCATTTTCTTATTATAGAAAATAAAAAATATTTTGAGGCGGTTTCAAAATCTAAAATAGTTGGGAATGAGAAACATGTTTATTATTTCATTTCATCTAACAATTGCTTGGTGGATTTTTTCTATTTCTAGCAATGTCATAAAAAACAAAACATCATTCAACTGTGCAACCATCCAGGACTTTTACCTCATGGCAACTATTAGTTGGTAGGATTTTTCTATTTCTAGCAACATCATTGTGTACAAGTTAAAGAGAGTTGTTGTTTTATGTCCTAGTGTGTAATGTTTACGAATGTGAGGTTTGCTTATTTCTGGAAACTGCTTTAAGGATAAACTTTGATCATAGTCAAGGTCATTGTGGAGTTGATGGCAGATACTCATTACACTGTGCCTATGAATATCAGTGAAAGAGCACATTGCTCCCTGACAGGTGGGCAATAAAAATCTCTTCCCGTACTGTGATGGCTGGCAAGCCTTTTGTTACTTGCTGTATTTACGTCACGAGCAGGGAACGCTGGCGGTTTCAGAGTAGTTATATTTAATACGCAATTTCCCATTATAATTAATCTTTCTAGGCAAGCAGGTTACTCTCAACCAGCGTAGAAAGACATATCACTATTGTTCAGACACATTTGCTTGCATTTACTGCTCACACGTAGGGAGGTGGTTGTCATGAATGAATGTCTTATCATGCACTGAATGGAAGCAACTCACATAGTTAATCACAGACTGCAAGAAAGCCACTTTGCTACAAAGCAGCATTCCTTATCCCTTTCTCAGTGGTGTTAGCAACTATTAAAAGAGGAAAATGATCTTGTTCTAATTGGTGCTAAGGTAATATCTGTCTTGTAGGACTTTGGTCGATGGCCAACAGGAAGAAGTTCAAGTCAGAGGGCACTCCACTCTGCATGTGGCCTCATCTCAAAGCTGCCAGATCATTAACTAGAAATATCACTTAAGGTGATTCCAAAACGTCAAAAGCAGTGCCGACAGCTCTTGCTTGTGTATTTCCCCTATTCCCATACAATATCAGTCTCGACATGGGTATTGACATCAGAGAAGCTGCCAAATTTCAGCTCACTAGTGCAATATGAATACACGTGTCTTTAGATAACGGCAAAAGTTTACATCTTCTAAACCGTTTTATTTGTCTTCTGATTAAAAAATAAACAAAAACATAATTTGTATTACAAAGCAAATGTTGCCTTTAAGACCAAGGCTCAAACAGTCTGAAAAGCAGGTGAACACTTCAAAAAGTTAATGGATCTTTTGTAGTGGGACTATAACAATGGATAAGTATCTGGACTCTTACAAAGCAAACATGATGTCGAGAGCTTAAAGGGCATAATTTACCATTTGCAGATGAAACAAAAACCCAGCATTAGTGCTTTTAAATAGTTCTAAAATGTGAGTTAGGGATAGAAACAACCATTGTACACATTTGAATCAGTGAAATTAATGCTAAATATTGTTAAATATACAAAATGTAAACAAGGGAGGTGCATAATAAAAACGTTTCCAGACTAACCCATCTACAGTTACGGTTTATTGAGAGAAATACTGATATCTCCATATATTTTAGGCTTTACTGCATAAATGTTATATGGTGGGATGTTTTGTGGTACAACAGACCTACACATATGCATGAAATGTGATATCTTGTACATTTTTAAATCACTGCTCCCAAAGGTAAACAGCACCTTTACGTGTAAATCATGCCCCATGCAGACTCTCCTAGACAATATGTTATACCTTCAGCGGTCTCTATATAAAACTTGATACATAATGATACCTACAACTGGCAAAACACTGTGAGCAGTGCCGGATTGGTTAAGAGGCAACACTGGGTAAATAAAACTATTATCACCATCATCAAGGTCCGCACAGTTTATTTGAAGATTGTTTGTACTTGCGTTTTTTCGTAAGTTGATTGTGTTTGTTTTCTGTAAGTCTTTTTTTTTTTTTATATGAATGGCAGAGAAAAGAAATTATTAACATCATTATTATCATCACCAGCACCATTATTATCATTATTATCATCACCAGCACCATTATCATCATTATTATCATCACCAGCACCATTATCATCATCAATTATTCATTTCTGTGGCAGTGTATTCTCCTTGAAAATACAGTCACACCTTTTCTAGTGACCACCTGTCTAAACGAACACATTACATGTTTCCCTTGAGCGGTCATTGTAGACACATTTGACTGAATATTGTCAGATAGTTACCTAATAACTCATATAACAGGCAAGCTGTATGATGTTGTTATAAATAAGCTGTCTTTATTAATAAACTACTGTAAAAAAGGACATTTTCACATGAATAGTTTTTCGTGCTCTGCCAAGTAAGACTAATTTTGCATGTTTTTAATTCCTTGAAATCAAGATATTATATAGTGACAAAAAAAAAAAAACTTGTGTCATGCTAGTTTCTGGTCACTTGAAATGTGTGAAAATTTTTACACCACAAAAATTTCTACTTTTTCAGTACTGTAAAGCATGATATATTCACGGCATGAAATTTTCGCGAATTGGAGCCAACTACACTGCAGGCACAGTATTTTTCTGAACCACAGCAAATATCCACACTAACGTTGACGTAATGATATCCGATTTGGGTTTCCTTTCAACGAGCTGCAAACAAGGGGTGCCAAATCCAGGGTCATTTTCACACGTACCAAGAGTGGGTAATTTGAGTCAAGATTCTAGGGATGCACCACTAGAATCAAAATTTTTAAAAGACGCATTTTGGCCATGTGTATTCAAATTGGAACTGTGGAGGGTGATTTATATCGCAATTCAGACCATAATTCAAATGAGGGTCAAGAGGTGTTTTTAAAGTTACGATTCTCAAGAATTACGAATGAAACAGGCACATGTATGGATTGATCTCACAATCATGTTTTTGAGGGGGTGGAGCTTACGGTGATCTTTCAACCACTTCCACTAAAAAAAAGCTCCTCACCACTAAGAGCGATCGATGGAAACTTGGGAAGAAGCCACACCTCCTCTCTTCGCTCTGAAATTCAAAACGCAGAATTCGCAAAACCTTCCTTGGTCATGTGTAGACACGATAATTCTCATTGTAATTGTAATCGTAAGTGTAATTCAGCATTGCAATTTGCGTTTTCCTGGCCCATGTGAAAATGGTCAAAGAGATGCCAGTGATGAAAACCAACTGAACGGCAAATAGGAAGAAGTCTGTACGCCACGCAGGGAGTAATCAAGCGGCAGACATCAATCGAGAGGATAGGGCAGATTTACAATTGGCAGAAAGGGGGCTCAAAACACACATACTCAATAGAAGTCGGGACTATTCACAGCAAATATCAAAGGAAGATGGAAGGGAAATGGAGAGATAACTCGTGAGGCCCCGATTCTCTGCAACACGACCCGGATGGGACAAGGTGAGATTGGCTAGATGTTGTTAATCACTACGCTTGCCCCTCAATGGTATGGATCCTCTCAAGCTGAAGGGTAAACAGTCTCACTAAGAACCGAAAAGTCCAAACCAAACCACTACACAGTGTGGAGGAGGTAGCCCCCTCAAATATCAGTCTATTGACACGGAAAGGGGCCCAACGAAGCATTACAAACTATATTTCAAGAATTATCAGTCCCAATCAACAATCCTACCAACCCCTGATAACTGAGTAAATATGTTTTGGTCAAGTTATGAATCAGTTTGAGCACAGCATAATCAATCTCTGTTTTCACATAACTGCAGTTAGTAGATTTCTCGATAAGCAATGACTATTGTGTCGTTGGAACTCAATTCTTGGCTGAAGAAAAAAATGAATATATATACAAACAAATATTACATACACAGGACGTATCATAAAATCAGTGACACACAAACTATGTGACAATCTATGATCACAAAGCATTCTCTTGTGGATTGAAAGTATGACACCTGTTGCCACAGCAACAGCCAATCGGCTTTCAGAATTTTTGCTAGTTGCCATGATAGTTGCTAGTTTCATTTCCGTCTTTTTTTAAGTGTATGTGACATTGCTATTATTAAATTTTAAAAAAATAAAAGAAATGGAGGTTCATATAAAACAGAAATTAAAGGACATCAGACTTTTGGGGTGCTCTAGGTATTCAACTGACTCGGGCCTTTAACTCTGAGAACCTTAGATGGACGAACACACATTCCTGAGTCTTCAGGAGTCTATGTCTTTCTTTCGTTTGGCTTTGAATTAATGAGAGCAGCTTACAAGTAAATCCTGATGTACCTCACGGATCTGGGAAGATGAACACCCCTAATAGATGCAGTTCCCTTAGTGAAGCAGCCAAACATGGGACAAACCAAACTAAACTGCCAAAAAGGCTTAGGCAAAGAAGAAAGGGATGCTTAACTTTCCAATCAAACACTTGACAAAAACCACTGCCATTTGATGTCTGGGGAGAACAATCTTTTAAGCATTCCTCAAAGAATCTCTGAAAAGTGTTCCACTTTGTTTGTTGTTGTTTTCAGGGCATAATATTCCTCGTATCACATCACAATTTACTATGCATTTTTTTATACCACTGCTACACTAACTCTAAATTTGGGTTGCAGTTTCTTTTTTTCGATAGAAGTGTACATGATACCATTTAAGACCACATTCATCAGCTGAAATTGTAATTCCACTCGCAACGTCACTGCACCAACTGATGAATGTTGTAGTCGCACGTCACAAAATGACCAGATCTCCAATTCGTTGTCGACCGCATATCGCGAAACAAGCTAGAATACTAGCACATGGTCCTCTCAAAACAAGGTAAAAACTATGCAGACATTAAAACGCTCACATGGTAATGATTATCTTGCAAGAATATTTCCTAACAACAACAAAAAATGATACAACAAAAACGAAAATAAAAACTTAAGATGGTGCAAAATAATCCTTGGCTTGCCCTTGATTCTGGTGTTTTAGTCCATGGGCCAGGCCAGATATTGGTACCATCTGAGGTGGCAAAACCTTTTTGGTGTCATTTTGTTTGTCGGGCATAGATATGCTTATCAAGCTATGATAGCATTTCCAAATGAGTAGCTTAGTCATAGTAAATGAATTTTTAACCAATTTGGTCTCGTTGTTATATCCCTATACTTCTGAATCGAAACTAACCGCCATACAAAGAAGAGCACTGTCTTCTGTATGTTCCATAGAGCTGTAAAATGCAGCTCTATGGTATGTTCACAGGTGTTCTGTTGTCAACGCGGTGCGCTTAGTCTTTATTCAAGGCAGTGAAGGGAATATCCAAAGGTTATGATGTCCACAGCGCTTAGTCTTTATTCTAGACGGCGAAGGGAATATCCAAAGCGTATGATACAGTGTATATCCTTTTATCTAAAAACAACAACAACAACAAAAGCAATTCCTAGTGAATTTTACCGTATTTTCCAATCATTTATCATTTTCCGGTGAAAACGCTACAGTGAAAACGCTGATACCACGCCAATGTCGCTTTATTTCCCTCCAACAATATAAGATAATGCAAAAACAATGTACCGGTACACTACGATACATTATAATGAATGATATTGTAAATGAACAGATTGATTACTAGCAAAATGAAGGAAACCACAGGTACGGCCCACAATTAGACTCTGGTGCAGGCCTTCCTTATGTCATTAATCATTACAAGTCCACTGTCACCTCACCATAGGTCATGCTTTCCTGCTACGCATCCATTTAAATGCCTGAAAGTCCACCCAGCTCACTCCAAGCGTTCTTTAAACTTTACTATCTCTTACTAGGGGGATATTAATCACAACACATCTTGATAAGACATCTCTTTACTGCCATTAAAGAGAAAAAATACTTCACAGCATCAGAAGTAGGACTATATCTACATCAGAAGATTATTTTCAACTTAATGAGATGAGAAAAAAGAAATTATACATTAAATCATACCCTAAACAGAGAACTTAAAAGACTCTAAATCATAATCTTAAAAAAAAGGGAAAACAAGAAAACAAGAATCAGCTAAAACCAAAACATTATGGGCAGTTTTCTTCTTATACAGCTCCGATATCCTGGGAGTTTTGACTGTTGAAATTCAAAGATTAGCTTTGCTTTATTGTTCTTTATGATGAGCCCGTTCAGTGCCAGGCCAAACCTGAGCAAAAATGCTAGACCCTAAATTACAAATGTCTTTGTCTCTAAGAACCATTAACAGGGGTGAGGAGATGAAGAAAAAAAAAATCAATCATAGATGATTGATTTTGCCACTACCAAGATTCTTTTCTTGTAATTGTTAGATTTGTCTTGACCTTGCAATACCTACATAGATCCTACAAAGTCTTCTAGCAAAAGTATGTGAAATTATGAAAAGTTCTGAAGTTTGCCATGGCTTTAGGTTCAGTGTAAATGCATTTAATATTCTTTTTCCTAAATCTAAGAAGAATTAATAAAAATTTTAATCATGAAAATGACAATAATAACAAGCACAATAATAGCCTCAATAATTGTTATGATGATAATCTTTATTATCACTTTCAAAATAATAATCACCACCCCAATGTAAATCTATAATGTGCTAACTCTGACTGTAAAAGCTCATGGCAAAAAGTGAATACAAGCATAACAAAAGTACAAAAGCATTACATGAATGATACAAAATGCTCATCTTAAAACACTACGGTTTTCAAACAGAACCACTGATCTTTCTGTCTTCCTTTTTCCATTCCAATAAATTATCAGCTTTCACTTCTCTGTCCTGAACAGTACAATCGGTAGAAAGAGAGTTTTAATGAAGGCATAAGAATACGAAAGAGGAATGTAAGGTCGAATCATTATGTTTACTGCTTCCACCAGTATGCCCATTAGTATCTTTAGAATCCCTTGTCTACATATCACAATGATCCATAATGACTGAGTCTGGAGGTCTGCTGGTACTACCACATACAAATCTCTCAGTTCACTCTAGTTTGGCTGCAAGGCTCCGCTATATTTCAAATGTTCTTAGCTTCACGCTCCACATCTTACAGACAGAGATTGGTCTTCTGGCTTCATATTTTGTAAACTGTGTAGTTTATACATGTATATAAACAGTATAAATCTACAAAGTCAACAATTCTCAGAAAAATACATTATACACATAACGTCCCAATGGCATGTGAAGATTTTAACATAGATAATAATTTGAAAGAAAAATATTCTAGTGTCCTACAATTAAATTCTGAAATCATGGGTGTCATTCTACATGTGATTTGATATGAAATGAAATCAAACAGATAATAGAGGGTAAGACCTGTCACATGTGATATGATTTGATGTGAAAACTGATGAAACTTAGAGCCTGAAATTGAGGCTAATCCCCAAAATACTGATCCCAGACTGTCTTGTTTGTGACTACAGGCATGAGGATGTTTGTTCCATTTACCTTTTTAACACACACAATAGAATCCGACCAAAAACACTCTGTACTTTCATGCCTTTACCTCAGAACCTGGGCTCTTCTTTCTTCGTGGTATTTCATGCACACACAAAATAGCATGTACTCTGATACATTCACCAGCAGAACACTCTGTGACGCATTTCATGAAGCAGACCCCTATTTTAGTGTAAAGACTGCTACGTATCTTATAAGTGTGACCTGCAGAATCCCTTGGTCCATCTGACTGCCAGTGCCCATTTCCTATTTCCAAGTAGTCAAAAATAATGATATGATGCAATTTTCATTATGAATCTATATATGTCAGAGGATGCGGGATTCAAGAGAAATCATATTACTTGGGCTGGAGTTCCAACGGTCTAGCTACCTGAAAACAGCATCATTATGCTTTCCACTTCAGTTTAGTATAGAGGAGAAATACAGAAAAGTTACCATGGGGCCTACAGAGCAATCAATAAACTTAACAACACAGACTTTACAAAGACTAATAAAAGTAATGAGTCCAACAAAATGTTCACTTTGAAGGTCTATTTATACTGTCAATGTTAAATCAGAAATTTCCAAATTGTACATTGGGATAGAGTGCTGTGTTACTTTCAAAATGCCTACAAAAATATTAAAACAAAGTCTAACATAACAAGCAAGACAGACAAAAAATATCAATGCAGCTCACTATAAAATTGAACACAAATTTTGTGTCAGACCTGTATTTTAAGGTAGGCCTATATCCAGTCAACAAAGCAGGGCTGGATTTTGTTTTCTCTTTTTTTAATATTCCCCTAGAGTTTGAAATGCAGCATATATTCTTCAAAATCCTAGAAAGTGATGGAAGGATACTGTGATCATGATCAAAAACATTTGCTGGTTTTTATGCCTTGTACGTGACATGCAGTACAAGAAGCAAAAAAGTCTTTGCTAGTGAGCAACTTGAGGTATAGTCTCTACTACTGATTCATTACATGTATGTATTCCTGTTAATAGAATGTTTAAAATGGTATGCTCTGTATTATGTCATAAGTGTTTTCTCGGTATCTCGTAAAAAGTTAAAAGCCCAATTTTCATCTCCACCAATACTGTACCATCCCTTTAAAGGGGATGGCTAGTAACTGATCAGTGGGAATCAGTGGGAATGCTGGGGGATGATTGTTCCAATCCTTGTGGGATTCAATTAAGAGTACATTATATATCTATTGTTGTGTGAAAATTATTTGCTTCAGAATGGTCCCATATTCAAGTAATGTGCAGTTTAATGTTTCCAGGTTAGCATGCCTGTACAGTGACGGGGCATTAAACTGCACATTACTTGAATATGAGACCATTCTAAAGGCAAACAATTTTCACACAACAATATATATATAATGTACTCTTAAATGAGTCCCACAAGGATTGGATCAATCATCCCCAGCATTCCCACTGATTCCCACAGATCAGTTACTAGCCATCCTCTTTAAAAAGAAGAAACAGAGATTGATGAAAGGTTATGGAAGACAGACACATAGGCATTACTTGCCAGTATGGAGTAGAAGCTAAGAAAATTCTTATATACCACTCTCCTTCAACCTGTGGTATGACTGGAGCTATAAGCCTCTTTGGTCTGCACTATGGGTCAAACTTTCAGTTCAGAGGAGATCAGTCCTCAATGGAGCAGTGCTCAATTGCTGTTTGTTATTCAGATTTAAAATCTCCTGGCACTGTATGAGCTTAGAAGAGATAGCCAAGTTAGCTAACTGGTAAAGTATGGGGAGATTTGGATCCTCTGTATTTCAGCATGATGAGCTTTTTTGGTGTCACAGTGTTTCATGTATTGGGTCTTTTCACTGGGAGCAAGAAAAGCTTTGCCTTAATCCAACCAAGAACAGGAATGCTTCTGTTCTTGACTTACAGTCTGTTGGCTTACTCTGTGTCATTTTACACAGAGAAAAGGAGAAGAGGATACTTTAAGGACTTTCTCAGAACAATGCATTTCCATTCCTCATATACTACAGCAACTACAAAAAAAAAAAAGAAAAAAAAAAAGAGAGAGATGCCAGCTCCCTTGCATATGTGTTTCTGGTGTGACGGAATCAATTTTATACACACAACTGTAAGTATTGGTGATCAATTTTCCCTCTGGCCCTATTGTTGGACCATGACTAGAACAGCTAGAATATTATGATATCTTACTTTGAACAATGCACTCACACCATTGTGTGTTACAGGGGAGATGAGAGAGCATGTGTGAGTGTTTACTTGCACACATTACTCTGGTAGTTGTCAGCTTGACAGCTTTAATCATTCGACACTGACAGGTTAAAGGGGAAGTCCGGACGATTATCAGCCGTTTCGTGTGTAAAGAACAATATTTCATGAACCTATCACCCTTTTCCCGACGAGAAAAGACCATCAGATACATTTACTATGATTTTTTTTTAAAATAAGGTAATTCTTCATGTTCGAATCCGTCGCGAGCTGCCCTTCGTACTATCTGTCCCAGGATGCATTGCGCGTGACGTATCGGGCGCAGTTTCCTCAGCTGAGAGCACCGCGAGCGAAGCCCAGCTACGCATCGATCTCCCATTGCACTGCTGACTGCGGGCGGTATCTGCATGCCTGCATAGGTGTGCCTTGTCGGCGCTACTGCAGGAGACCGTACACCGATTTAGGAGTGCTGTTGCCAAACGCTGTATTCCTTTATTCAAATAATCTTCGTTATATATCTATATAAAATCTTCAAAGATTAATGTAAAATAGTTGCAATGCTATAACATTTTCGTTTAAATTGAAATATGTATGTATTATAATACTGCCGTACTTATTAGTGTCCACCCCATCACTTACAATGCATTAGCTGTTGTCGGGCTGTGCAGGCATACATTTACGTCTGCTGCTGCCAAGTGCTATCACAATCCGCGATCATTTTTTCGACTTTTGAGTGTGAACAATCTGTAATCAGTCTGTCAATGTCAGAATTATTGCCTCTTTTGTTGTCCGAGACTGTTGAAAAGTGTGTCTGACGGTGATAAAATACGACAGTATACATGTAACTTGAACCGAGGAAGAAACGCCAGCGCCAGCTTGGTACCGCCGCCGCGCCGCGCCGGTAACTACGACCAGCAGCCCAATACACACAGCGTAATCGGGCTGCGTGTTGTAGCATTCAGGATCATGTAAAGGTAGTATCGTGGATAGATATCAATTTAAAATCGAAATATTTCTTCAATTTGAAGACTTACTAGTAAAGTTGAAGTATTGACAACACCCTAACACTTGACACATCGGCATTTTTTTAATGAAGCAATAGATCATGCCGCGTGCATCCACTGTGTGGTCAGAGACTGTTGAGCGGTACGCTACTACCGCTTGCTTGGCCCGTATCACCGTTGCTCAAGCAGGGCTCCCCCGAGCCAGCTGACGCTCCAAGCAAAAAGCAATGTGAGGATGAAACGTCACGCTGTCATGTGATCTTTCTCGCCGGCGTACAGAAATCGAACGGTTACGATTCAAAATTAATGATGCTAAAAAATTGATTGTGGCGAGTTGGGAGGGTCTTTTTCAATGAAACTTAGTCATTATGGTCCTTTATTTATGTAGATTTTGGTTAATTTTTTTCAAAATCATCCGGACTTCTCCTTTAATTACAGAGCAGTTTCAAGATTGTGACTACTTCTAAATGTCTAATGTTCTTTGAAAGCATTGGTAAAAACAGCTAAGTGTTTGTGATTAATGCAAAACGAGAAAGGCCGTCAGCTCCAATTTTGGGAAATTTTCATGCCGCAAACACAGATGTTTTACAGTATTGGTCTCGGCAAGCTGGCAAGGACATTAAAAATACCTAGTATAATGCAACACAGCTTGCACATTCTTACCAGCAGTTTATGTCCAAAAAAAAAAATCTGTGTTTGGCCACAAACTGGGATCACAGCTTGCCCAGGAATAGCAAATTAAATACAAGCTCTTTCTACCTCTTCTGGAGTTTCTCATCAAGTCAGCCGTGGAATTAGATATTTTGGAAGAAAATCAACCTCTTCACCACATACAAAGAATTTCCATCTCATTTGCTCGGACAACACTCAATAGAACAACTCAACAAAGCCCTGGAATGGTGTAAACCGAAGTTTGGCATAACGGTCCAATCAGATTTTGGTGCGGGATTCTGTTGTCCTCAATAGATCATAGAAATAACCTCTGATTCACCTGACTCAAGAAAGGAAACCCCATTTCATTGCATAGTATGCCATACCAATGCATGTCTGACCTGGCTTCAAACATTTTTATCTCCCTTTTAATGACTAAAAATAGACAGAATCTGAAGGACATATATCTACTTGCATTTTCTCGGCAGTCATCTGAGCTATCATCACAACTTGAATTTGGTTTAAAGCCCCTTGCTAACCCTTGCAGATGACAAAAAAAAAAACAGCTTTAGTGCTTCAAAATAGTTCTAAATGTGAGTAAAGGATAAAAATAATCAACATGAAAATGTTAATCAATAGCATGGCATAGAGGCATAGAGGGCTATCCTTAAGATCTGCGCTTCTCAACCTTTCTTTTTTTCTTTTTAAGCCGAAGCCCACTTTGGAGCCTACAAAGTTTTTTGAGGCCCAGTTTAGATCAAATACAAATCTTTTTAAATCTATTTTGGAAAGACATCCCGACCCAGCTGTGAGAGCTTTGCAGTGCACTGGTTGAGAAGCACAGCTTTATGACAAAGGGTTGCCGCCTACCAACCTTTGGTGTCTCATACTTCAAAGTACAATTGTATCATACCAAAAAGGTGAATGGTCTTAAAACTAAAGCCACTCATGATCGCTTCCACAATTCATGCCTTCCGCCCCACACATGCTTAGACTATGCACAACAAGCTAAAAACCGGAGAGTAGTCTTACATCATCTTACAAGACGCTTTGCAAAGCAATAATTATGTATATTAATGAATCTTGTAGGATGCTACATCAAGCCACAAAATCCCCACATACACTTCGTAGAATGTGAAGACAAGCTTGTACAATCAATGCAACATCTAATAGAATGTCAAGCCTAGCCAGGGGGAAAAGACAAACCACATCTCGGTGGTTGGAACCCCTGGGGATGTCGCCATCCCCTTGCTGAGATAAATTAGAGCTAGTTGGTAGCCATAGCAACCCCTCAATGCTGGTGTCAAGCATCACTTGCACCCAGAGAGATGTTTCTAACTTGCGTGGACAGACACTTCACAGCCATTAAACACTTGTCTTGGCATGAGGATGGGATTGTCTTATTCAGATTGTATCAAAACAGGGTGACAAGACAAAAACTGAAATGAAACTCAGATAAAACTGTGTGACAACAATTAAGAAACAGAAAACATGGCCATCTTTATATTTGACATTAAGTCTACAACAGAAGGAAGTCAAGATACAACACATACTTGTTTGTGGAAAATTTACTGGAGTGAAACTAGAATAGTGTGGTAATAGCCAATGGATATCAAGTGATGCCATGCTTCTTTGTGTCCATCACCCCATCTCATGATACTGACAATACTGAACACAGAGTAAAACATGTGGGACTGAGGGTTGTTATATGATATGTGTAATAATTAAAACACATGAAAATGTATTACCTGCCTTATCACATTTTGATCACTGAAAGTCATATAATGCTGGGTTTTTTCCTTGACAAAGATTGGGGGGGGGGGGGGGATCCACACTATGTTGCAACTGAGCAGTACAGTGCTACAGATGTCAAGATCTCATCATATTGTGAGGATTCATTAACCCATCCACGTACGGGCCTCTGTGTAATCTGTAATATCGTGCCTGCCTAGTAAGTTGGCCATGAACTTGGGCGCGATCTTCCCTACGGCGCGATCTACACGCGAAGAGCATTCATACGTCATAGAAAAAAACTGCCTGTGTCATTCCCACTAGGCAGGAGGGATGATGCGTGTACACTTGTGCTAATATGCACTTAGTTGACTCAATACAGCACTAGTTTATGTGAATTTTATGAAAAGAAATAATAAATTGTGCAGGAATTATGAAAAAATATTGTTTCTGTGTATTTCATTTATAAATCCTCTTCATTTCAAGCCATCTGTAATCACATCTTACCCACTTGCGAATCGACGTGTCCATAATGTCCTCGAGCCCCCCCCCCCCCCCCCCCCCCCCCCAGATAGCTCTGGAACATTCCATTCAATGACGGGGTTTTTATTTTGCAACGTTATCTAATAACTCTCATGTAAGCAAGTTCTTGCTATGGCTAATCTATTTTGTAATGTATCATAATCTATCTATGCTGAGATAGCCTAATTCAAATTTGCAGAGACATAGAAAAAGATTTGTTTTACAATCGTGATACGTTCAACTACTCATTTACCCTGTGCTGAAATCCGCATGTCTGCTCCGCACATGTTATCGCTATCGCTCAAACTTCGATCGCGATGGCTTGTGTGTGTACAGGTACATAGTGCTAGTGTGACGTGTGTGGATAAGCATGGGGCTGAAAAAACACGGAACTCCTACCACGTGGTGTAGTGAAAAACAAATCGGACGTTCGAAGTCGTACATTCAAGAGCTAAAACAGACAAAAAGCGAATTCAAAGTCCACTGAAAAGGTCTTGACATTGTAATGTATGTTCCAAAATCATGTCTGGCTTAGTTTTGAGAGAATTTTCTACACGCACGAGATCAGGAATGAGATCGGTGAACTGGCTAACAACGTGTGTACTGTGAACATGTGACTGGCTTGTGCACATGGCCTAGCTAGGTGATCGTGCAGAGTGCGGCAAGAACGCTAGGAATGCACCCGAGATGCTGTGTGTTGCAAATTCTTGGGGTGAAATTAGACTTCCTTGTTCAGCCCGTCTAGTATCTATATTTTTTTTAATACTTCTAATTCTTCATAAAATCACGATAAAAAGACTTCATATATTCATTTTATATTTTAGAAGCGTAATATGAAATATTTTGGGGTTTTTTCAGTCCAAGAAAAAAAAATAGTTTGAATAAAAAAATAATAATAAATAGTCGTTCTTGACTCAAGTCTAATTTCCTGCGCCTTCTTGCAGTTACCCCGCAGTTGCCCATGGATACGATGCATAAATAATCAGCTGTTTACTGAGTCGTACTAGTGTACCACCCTACTGTTCTTGTTCAAATTGAGAGGATTGTTATTTTATCGGCGGCACTTAGTTTTATAACCTCATCCAATAAAAAGACAAATTCAAACATCAAATGGTGTGACAGTTTTTGTCAGAATTCCCTATCAATTTCACCTTGTTGCCAGGATAGTTTTCAGATTTCACTTGCTTCATTATCGAAGCTGTTTGACATTTGAAAGAACTGTTCCATAAGAAATCACCTTTCATTTGTTATTTATTTTCACAAACAAGTATTTCGGTCACTTGAATATTTCTTATTATTATTTCAATGTCATGATATTTCATGATGGTTATGTATTCTGTCTTTACATGGCAAGATGGGATTTTTTTTTTCCATCCAGGGTCAAAGAAGAAAGTGACAGGAAGGAAAACAAAAGGATAGGGAGGAAATGAAAAGGATACAATGACACATCTGATCAGCAGGCTCTTTTTTATTACAATGGTGAATGCAGTACATCAGAATTTAAGTACAGTTCTAAATAATTTATCAGTTGAAAAATGAGCAAAGAAAATGGATTTCATCGAGTTCTAAATGAAAACTAAATTAGCATCGCCATTATGATTTAGATCTAGAACCTAGTGCTAGTACTACAGAATAGACCTGATGCAAACTTGTTTTCAAGCTTTTGGTTGAGTTTCTTCAGAGACACGAATTTTGGTAGCACAATACCCGAGTGAATAAGAAAAAGGAAAAAAAATAAATACACAACAGTAATGCAGGTCTCTAGACCACTCCCGTGCACGAGCGAGCATCAGCCCCCGTTTCGTCAGTGTCACTCTCGTCATTGGCCTAGGCTAGGCTACTCGTGTCGTAGTTTTACTCGCCATCATCAATGTCATACATGGTTACACAAAATAAATTACATCTTGCCATCACCTCAACCACAGCAAAACCCTGAATATCACTCCCATCATAGTCCCTCTCAGCTCACAAAACATATCAGCAAACGATACAGACATCGCAGACCTAGCTAACTAGCTCTAAACATAGTTGTAACTACGCCACGTTAGACATTAGTTGTATGGTTGGGGCACCACCTATCGACAGGGCACCTTCCCATCGACACCCTGCGTATCATGGCTGTTTGCGTATAGAACAAAAAAGTACGCGCGGGATTAAGTGTCATTAGCTATAAAAACAATAAAAACGAAGAAACGAAAATCAAACTCAAACAAACCAAGCTAAAAATTACACATCCGATCAGTAACGACGCATGGCTGTGAAATTCACGTGTATTACCTATGGCCTGTGAAATTCACGTGTATACCTATGCTGTGAAATTCACGTGTATACCTATGGAGGAGAGGGGGTGTCGATCGCAAGGTTCCCTTTTTAGCTGCGCGAAGAAAACGGAACGCACGCACTAAAATTGCGCTATTTTAAAACGGAGATTCATAATCAACGAGACGGTCACGACATTCAAAACTGCAGTATTTATGGCATATTTGAGGTAAGAATTAGGCGGATTTGTATTATATTTTTAGAATAAACAAGCTACAGATCCTTAGGGTGTCGATACGTGGTACCCCCAACCCTACACAAAAATGAAACGGAGGTGAAAAACTAGTAATGAATACACGAAGATCATCAACGATGGCATATTACCGTAGAAAAAAATACACAGAACATCTTGCACCCAAAAAAAAATCGAGGTAAAAAACTACGATGAGAAAAACTAGGGTGAAAACACGATGCTTGGAAGACGAACGATGAAGACACTACGGCAAAGATGCTTACACGGAAAACAAACGAGTGAGTACCACACAAACTACGATGTTTTCGCACATACGTAGATAAGCTACATCGTGTTCAATCAAAAAACTCAACAAACACTAGGACAAAAACTCACCTCTAAATTGTTGCAAACGAGATAATCACTTAGAAAAAATGAACAAAACACTCTCAGAAGTACGATTGTACTCTGAGAATGAAAGATATAGAATGATACGAAAGCAAAAGAGAGAAAAGAGAGAGAGAAATGGACGGGAAACCTAGAGAAGGTACCCACACTCACTAACGTAAATGAAATTCAACACACACACCCCCGTGCCCCAGCATAGCAGTACACGTACACACACAAGGAGATATCGTCAAGCACTCTATGAGGAGATCGATATCACGATACCGCGCGTAAGAAATCACTGCAGTTGCTGGGGCAACAAAGATACATGCGCGCTGTAAACATGAATATTGATTAGTTTCTCAGCAGGCTCGAACCCCTGGCAGATGTTTTGGCCAATAAGAGACATTCTAAAATATGTTTCTTTGCATAAATTATTTTTCTGAGTCCCAGTAAGGATCTCTGTGATTGGCTAAAATTATTCTACAGCTCCTGGCCAAGCCTGAGGTCCTAGGACGCCCTCTTTTGGTCATAAATAATAAAAACCACGTTTTTTGTGGGACGTGACGGGGATGGGTTAAGAATATAAGAACAATCATGCCCCTTCTCTCTTTACTCAGATTTTCTTCTTCCTGCTGCTATTGTGTTCCTACTTCTTCGGTCATATCACATTATTTCTCTTTAGAGTATTCAATTCTTGAAGAGAGAGACGAGAGGGCTATCAGACAGGCGCTCACTACTCAAAAAAAAAAAAGGAAAAAAGAAAAAAATTTGAATGTCATGGGTATTCATTTACATGAGTTTTTATTCAATATCTTCATGACTGCCGCTAAGGTCATCTTGTTTAATTCTGTACTATTCCAAACACTTTGGAAGTCGGTATGAAACTATCGATCTTTGAATCTCGAAGAAAACTGCAATGATTATCACTGTCATTGCCTGAGTTTATAAAAATATGTCTTTATGCATTGTGAATAGATGCACTTCATATTCAACATATAGAGCATCAATCCCCCCCCCCCTTAAAAAAACAAAAAAATAAAAAACAAAAACAAAAAAAATATGTGACTATAACTTCTATACCCACACTGTAATTTGTCTTGAAATTAAAAAAAAAAAGAAAAAAAGATATATATATATATATCTCCACTGAACTAACAGTCATTCTTATAAGCGACAACAACAAAGTGTAGTCTTCTCTTGAAAAACTACAGACAGAAGGGGATCTGCAATACACAAGACTAGGTAAACCCACCTAGACCATGAGTGTGGAAACTGCATAGACATGGATCCCTCATTATGTCGCGGTAAACGGCACATTAACTTTCACATTTGGAAGGCACAATCTTCTCTCCCAGTCTCATTACACACAGCAGGGGGAAGTGATAAATGAGAGAGGGGCAGAAATCTACAGGAGGGCTCATTTTCCCCTAAATTTGTTCTCCTAATTTCTCCTAGAAGAGATGCAAACCCATCATCACCTGATCTCATGACGTATTACACACTCACGCTGATAACCAATAGCCAGGCCAGTCCAAAAGCACTGTGTACTCCTTTTTCTGTTGCGCATGTTACAATTACAAGTTGATGGCTGTTTTTACACTGCTTACACCACTTGGGGTTTAGGGAAGACAACGGATTGGAACTCAATATAGAACTACTGCATTCACTACTATAAAGATATTCTTTATCCTGCAATACACTGACATTCTAAATGATGAAATGACTAATGTATAACAAGGATCAAGAGATAAAAAATTTTTGTCCAAACACAGGTACTTTTTTACAAGAGATCAACATAGCTGTATAATTTCCAATTGTGAGTCTTTTCATATGCGATATAGGGGGGAAAAAGTTCCTTGATGCACTAAAGAAACTACACTAAAATATCAATCAACATAGTTCTCTCATCTAGATCAAGGGACTACATTTCTGTGATTTAGTGCTGTACGTCCTTTTATCATAATCTATACTATTAATTGTCGGTGTTTCATATGCTGGAGAAAAGTATTCTCTTTCACCTAAGCAATTCAAAGTTCATATACAAGTGTTTGTTTTGGTTGCCTCTAAATGGATTTACACAAATACATTGTCCATGTATCAACTGTTGAAATGGCAACACATCTTAATAGAAGATTAATATTCCAATTTCTGTCTCGAACTGATAATTTTTTAATATTGTTTCTGATTGCTGCAGATTGAATTAATCTGAAAAATTCCATCTCATCTTTTTTCCAATGTGAGATAAGCAGTGAAATCCAAATATGCTAATCTGCTGATTGTACTGTAACATACAAACCTAAGGAGGATTATAATTGCTCCAGCAACTTCCCCCACTACTCATGGGTCAACAACCAGACAGATTATTCCTTTCTTTATTTCTTTCATTCCTGATATCATAACCTAGCATTTTCTTTTTCTTTTTTTTTAAGCAAACGAGGCCTACTACTTTAAAACAAAATACACATGCACAAATGAATGTATACAAAAATGTGTGTGGAATGCATCCTTACTTGCTACTTTAAAAGACGTCGTGAAAGTAAACATTTGCTGAGGTTTGCCTGTCACCAGTAAGTGACTCCAGTGTGCAGGAAGTGGCAAAGGCTTACTCGTTGTGATAGTCTTGTTGTGGTTTCCATACGTCTCGGCTCAATAGCGATTAAAATGGAATGACTGATCGGTGTACGGATCAAGAAATCACACTCCCTCTCGCTCTTGGCCCGGTCTGGGGTGTGAAGGCAGCAGTAGCAAACGATCGCACCACAACTTTGGATTAACACTAAATAAATATGAGCCTAGTGCGGAAGCCTACACGTGTGTCATACACTGAAGAGATTTCATGGTAGCACTTTGACGTGGATTCACACAGACATGCTATTATCTCTCTCTGCTTACTTTCTTAGGGAAGGGATATTTATTCTCACTAGCGTTCTACCGCGGGATCCCGCAAATTTGCGGTAGGACGATTTGCCGAACGCGTAATACGCGCTGAACGTTTTTTTCTATGCGCAGCGGCAGGGGAAAAAAAATCGTGCGGAGGAACGCGGTAGGACGCTGATCGTCCTGCCGCGGTAGGACGGGCATGATTCATTCTTCGTGTGCACGCAACTACGGGCAGATACTGAAGTGGTGCACGCACACCCTTTCCCCGTCGATCGGATCATCTCTGTGGCACAACCTTTCTAACGTTTGATGCATGCACGATACACTCGTTACATGTATCATGTTGTAGTGTATTTGAACGGCTCGTGTGTTTCACGCGGGGTTTAATAGTAACGGTGCGTTTCAATTTTTGAGTTCTCACGATCGTATTAATAAACATTATACACTTTCTTTCGATCTCAACATAAGCAAAACTGCGTTTGACTTGTTTGCACTTTACGAATTCTTTGAGCTCTGTCACAGCACGATCATGACAAAGTTTTGTCAAATTCTTTCGAAATCATGCTCAGCAAAACTGCGTGTGATTTGTCCGACTACAAATATACAATCTAGCAAATTCTTTGGGCTCTCTCCAGCACGATCATGACATTTTTTAATCTAATTTTATCTTTTTAAAGTTTTTGTTCGATCTCACTTTCAGGAAAATTGCGAGTAATTTTTTTTCTTTGAGTTTGTACAGTACGATTATGACATGTGAAGCAATCTATCACACACTTTCTCATACTAACAAGCTAGTAGTAAAGTTGGGCAAGCGTTTTGGAACAAGGAAAAAAAAATGCTTGACCGAATCGGGCAAGCAAATTATTTTGAAGTCATCCTTTTCCCCCACATTTTCCCTGAGCTCCAATATCAATAAACCCATAAAAATCGAGCATACGGAAGCCCTAAACTAACGACTGTCTAGCGCTGCTACGCAGTTTCAACAACTTTCTAACACTTACTTTTCGATGAAACACGAACACTCGAGAGATCGCTATGATCGGAAGTACGAGTAGTTATACAATGTACTTGAATATTCCAATGCAATTTGTGTGTGAATAGTATTCCGTAGTGACAAAGCCCAATATTTTGGCAGTAAAAGTAACCACCAGCAGAGAACTGGCGTTTTCTGCTCGCCGTAAGCTGTTTGCAGGTGAGTATAGGTGACCCCCCTCGTAAACAGCCATACAGTAACTGTTTGTGCACCACGTGTCTGTAGAGCACGCAGCGAATTCGGAGAAACAAAACAGAACGCAGTCACGTAGACAAAGTTGTGAACACCAACTTGACCAAGAAGGAAAACATGAAAAATCCCACGATGGCAAGGTGCCAGACTTGGGGGAAGGGTGGGGCGGTAGAATAGAGAGCATTCAACAAAGGAAACCGCGCGCACTGGTGCATTCCTGGAGGTTATAAGCAGTCTGGGGCCTGGGGGACCCGGGATGGACAGGTAAGGAAAGCAAATCGAAGACCGAGGGCGAAGACCAAGGATGTCAAACATTTAATACGATTCGTTATCACAGGCTATTTTTTCTTTTTCCTCTCATTTCTTATCTGTCTGATCTTTCATTTATCGGTAAAAAGAAAAAAAAAAAACATTAATTGATGTCAGGATTCAAATACTAGTAACTTGTTTTTTTGTGTGCCTTATTTTCTTTTCTACTGAATTATATCTTACCTCAATTATCACCACTGATCAGGGAAAAAACAACAGTAACTGTTCGTTTCTCACAGTTCACAATCCGAAGTTTTTTGTTTTTGTTTTTGTTTTGTTTTTTTAATAAAGAAAAAAAATGAAAGAGAGAAAAAAAAGTTTCGGTTTTCCGAAGGTTCGCTTAACAAAATATGGAAAAAGAAGAAGAAAAGTTAAGTAATTTTGAAGGTTTGTTGATTCGAAAGCGAAACACAATGTGTAATTCTGAAGATTCCGCAATCCCGAAACTAATAGGCCATAAGTTTCGTACCACACAGACCTATACATGAGAGTTCGTTCTAAGATTAACAAACTTTTTCTCAGATTTACAAACCCTGGGGATAATGCCACAGTAATATTCGTATTAACGAATCCTTATATTTTCTTTAACAAACATCTGGAGATTTTGCGTGTTTCAGATTCGAAATAACGGGGTCATCCTACGAGACCGACACCCACGACTCATACAGCCCACGAGTTCGACATTGAAAACAGGTCCATGAGTCATACAGGTCACGAGTCATAGAGCCCACGAGTTCGACGCTGGGCAAATGAAGTTCATGAGTTCGACACTCGGTAAAAACGGCTCACGAGTTCGACATAAATAAGAACAGTCCACGAGTTCGATGGATATACAACACGGGATTTAATGTGTCGGTCTCGTTAGGCCTTTTTTGCTCACGTTAAATGGGTTATTCAAATACCGGTTTTGATTGATTGGCTAAACACAGTCACGTGATGGAGGCACATTGGTTATGTTCGCCCATGGGCAGAACATTTTTGTAATGCTCTCCCATGGGAAAACATTTTCACGTAAGAAATGACAAACGATACCAAACGATTGTACGATCATATTTTTCACGCAATCGATAGGATATAAATTTGCCTATTCCGTACAATGTGAAAATTAAAGCAGATGACCGATAATTGTAATGCGTACGAAAGTGTGATAATTTAACCCATATAGGCCTAATCTAACAGATAATGACTTTCGTTGTCGGGAACATGTACCAAACATTCCACCATCAGGGTTTGAAACACTATTTCGGGAGGCTGTAAGTTCCTCGACTTCGTCTCGGGACTTATAACCTAGCTCCCTCAATAGCATTCCAAACCCTTCGGATGGAACATTCGGTATTTTCCCTCCCCGCCAGTGGACATCATCTATATTATGTCGAACTCAGGGCTGTATGACTCGTGAGGTGTATGACTCCTGGACTGTATATTATGTAAATATGACTCGTGGGTGTCGGTATCGTGACGTACATGCACCCGAAATAACGAAACATCAGAATTTCCTTTCAACGGAATAATGTATACCGTGCCTGAAAAAAATCAACCATTCTAAACCAAAAGATACTATACTTATTTGTTACGATTATATCTCCACGTTTTCCATACCTCCTTGTAAGATATCACTCACTGCCATATGAATACTCCTCGATAAAAAGTAAACTATGTCGAACCATGTATGTTAACTTATCTTGCCTCAAGGATTTTGTCTTTTCTTGATTATCCCTAATAACCAGAAGGTTCGATAATAAAAAAGAAATAAATATATAAAAAAATGAGGAAGAAAGGATCGAAGGTTCGTTCATTTGATAACGAAAATTGATTCGGTATACTGCAAGTTCGTTTATCAGAAAAAGTTTCGTACGACGTGATTCATTCTCTGATCAACGAATCTTATTTCATTTCCAGAGAAACGAACCTTCGGAATAATGCCACAAGTGCAATGGGATAAACGAACCTTGTCGATTATTTTCGGATTGACAAACTTCTATATAGTCGGCAGAGGGAATCTGCGTGTATCGGATTTGCAATAACGAACCATCGGCATAACGAACCTCCTTCTTCTTTTTTTTTTTTTTTTTTTTTGTCGGAAATTGAACACCACGCCTAGAAATCATCGATAGTGTCGAATAAGAATGAAACTGATTTCTTATACCTCAAAGATTATTCTTTTCTGAACTTTCTCCCAATGCCCGAATAAAAAGGGTGGTTTTAGAGCGTGTTGCTCTGAAAGTGCTTTATTCCAAAGGTTCGTGAATCCGAAATGATGAATGATATGGCCTATTAAATTCTCCGAAGGTTTGCCAATCCGAAATGAAGGTTCGATTTTGTGATGGTTCGTTAGTTCATATATAAAAGGGTACTGTTCGTTATTCCGAAGGTTCGTTAATCCGAACATTTTGTGGCGTGATTTCGAAGGTTCGGTAATCCAAAAATGAAATAGGGTTCGTTATTCAGAAGGTCCGTTGATCCGAAAATGAAATAGGGTCCGTAACGAACCTTCGGAATAACGAGCTTTTATTTCATTTTCGGATTAACGAACCTTCGGAATAACGAACCTTATTTCATTTTCGGATTAATGAACCTTCGGAAGAACGAACCTTCGGAATAACGAATTGTAACCATATGTATACATATGTTGAAAAAATGGTGTTATGTTGAGGTGCATGTAAACACATAATTACAAACACAAGAACACACGATTCACAAACTGGAATACAATCGTAATCTCTATTTGTGGAATTGATGAATTTTATATCTACTCCTGACATTATTGTGATGAAAGAAAAAATATCTGCTTCTTTGAATCTCTCTAAAAAAAAATCGAGTGAAAATATTCACCCTTAAAGGAGTGAATACAAAAAAGAGTGAATTTCGAGTGAATTTCGAGTGAATTTTGAGTGAAAATGTTCATTTTCACTCGTTTTAGAGTGACCTCAGGGATCACTCCAAATTCTTCGAGTGATCCCTGAGGTCACTCCAAAATGAGTGAAAATGAACTTTGCATTCAAAATTCACTCCAATTTCACACTAAATTCACTCTTTTTGTATTCACTCCTTTAAGAGTGAATATTTTCACTCGATTTTTTTAGAGAGTACGTGTGTGCGGAGATGGGTTAAGATGATAGGTGAGTGGTCGAGTCGCGACTTGATAATGTTTTCATCAGCGTATACTCCATTACAAAAAGTTTTAAAAATGGAGATATCAAGGAATGAAAATTAAATGAAAACACGCACCTATACAGAATCACGCACATACCTGTTTAAAGCTGACGAACCTTACTTCATTTTCGGATTAATGAACCTTCGGAATAACAAACCTTATCACTTTTTCGGATTATCGAACCTTCGGAATAACGAACCTTCGGACTAAAGAACCTTCGGAATAACGGACCTTCGGAATAACGAACTACAATCGGTAGGCGTAAATTCACACACGAATACACGATATACACCAAGAGACGAACTGGAATATAATCGTAATCTGAATATGTGGAATTGCTTTTATCATTGTTATTTTCATTTTTTCCTCTTCCTCTCCCTTCTTACGAAACTGTGATGATGAAGAAAAAAAAAATTCTGCTTCTTGTATATAGGTTACTTCATTATTCCACACTTGTGTGCGAAGGTTAGGTGAGGGGTACCGAGTGGTCAGGTGTCGGGGTCATCCAACGAGACAGTGGACATTGGAGTAGTCTATACAGATGAGGCTTATGAATATGTCTTACGGTATTTTTTGAAAAAGTGGACCTTCCAGACTTTTATTTTATATTTATTTATTTATTTACAGTATTTATTTTTTGGGGGTGGCGTATAATGTATACGCACCCTAACACCACCCCCGCTACGGGCCTGCTGATCCTGATCATCCTCTTTGAAATAATGGGCTGCGTGTTCCCCTTGTCTTTATCAGCCCCTTCTCATCATAATTTTATAACGATGACCCCCCCCCCCCCCCCCCCCCCCCGTCTTCGCCGCAGGTTATTCACTGCTGTATAAGTTTGTCTTAATTCGATTAAAGGAGTGGTATAATATATTGGGTGATTTTTTTTTTTCATAGCAAGATACTCACAAGCAACCTTTATGAAATGTTGAAGAACATACAATTCTAAGAAGAATTGAACATTCATTTGAGCAAAATCTGTTTTGAAATGGCTGATATAAAAACAGTGTAAAACAAACGATCGTCAAAGTGGGTCTATAACTTTTCTTGAACTGCTTTATTCCACCTCCCTGATATCTCAGCCATTTAAAAACCAATTTTCATCACTAAACTTTGAATTCTTCATAGAATTATGTGTTCTCTATTATTTCATTAGAGATCTCATCTAAAAGAAAAAAAACATCTAGTCCCATCTCAAACAAAACTGTACCATCCCTTTATCGAACCTTTCCCTGTGGAATAATGAACTGTCGGAAAACTCCACAAAGAGTCCGGATAGAATTCCGCAAAATACTACGTGGTGGCCATATTTTACTCTTTCTTTACACACCGATCTGCAATTCCAAACGGTAAAAACAAATGCCAGTCCCTTCCAGTCAAAATGGGATGATGTTCGTTGTTCCGAAGGTTCGTAATTCAAAACAAATTTTCATCAAATACAACTTTGAATTCCTCACAGAATTATGTGCTCGTAAGCAGAAATAGTAGGGACATACTCAGCAGCTCCAAAATTCGTATTTTGCCCTAAGAATAAAGATTCCTATGTTCAGCGTTCATTGATTGCTTTATGTTATATCAAGGACGCAATATCTGATGTTATACCAAGGACGCAATATCTGATCTCCAAATACTTCGGAAGGGGGGGGGGTGCGGAAACTCCAACTGCCTTTCAGGAGAGGGGGATACTTTGATCTTCTCAAGCGAGCTTTTGTGAGAGCGAATGCAAAACTTTGTTGGGTATTTTTAATTATCGTTTACTATAAAACATAGACATGCATTGTTTTCAAGCTTTAACTTTAAACATCACCATTTCCGAAGTATATTATTCCAGTTTCTTTTCCCCTAACTATAGTCTGAAAGTCTGCCACATGCATGATCGCTAAACGCCACGCTTTGCGTGGATGTGCCGAAGTACGAAACGATTACAGCTCGTTATTCCGAAGGTTCGTTATTCCGAAGGCTCTTTAGTCCGAAGATTCGTTATTCCGAAGGTTCGTTGCTCCGAATTTCATTTTTGGATTGACGAATCTTCGGAATAACGCCACAAATGTTTGGATTAACGAACCCTTTTTCATTTTCGGATTAACGAGCCTCTAAGTATAGGGAATTTGCGTGTTTCGGATTAACGAACCTTCGGAATAACGAACCTTCGGAATAACGAACCTTCGGAATAACGAACAGCACCCGTACGAAACACATGGTTTCACTCAATTCAAAGGAATGAGGTTATTGCAAGTTCGATGGATCGAATGCCCCTCATGACTTAGTTGAAGAAATCAAGAAGTCTTTTACGAGCAAAGAAATAAAAATGAGAATGAAGAAAAGAAAAAACCCCGAACGAAAGTTGCTAGCCAAAATATCTAAGTAAAATTTAGTGGAAATTTACAGTATATATATAATAATATATATATATATTTTTTTTTTTTTTTTTCACAGGTGAAGTTCCTTCGAACTTTGAATAGGGATACGCAGTTTTGAGGGGCATGAAATTGTCATGATTTTACTGTCTAATCGGGTACATGTAGCTCTCAATAAGCATGCGGCTGCATAACATTCTCGTAGTGAATTTGTCTCGGCATACAAGACCCTTCATACTAGTAATATTTCTGTAATTCCATTTTTGATTGAGTGATTAATCAATCCCTTTTATAGTTCAGTGAGCATTAAAATACTGGTATTCAAGCATATATAATCGACTGTTCGATGTTGTCTAGTATGGGCCAAAAGAAAAGCTATACACAATCATGATGTGTTGCTTACAATCATGATCTTTGCCAATTACAAGCTGATCGTTGTTCGATCGATGTTTCCAGGCTATGTCATACGCTGTTTATTACCAGAAGTGCGCGCATTCTTTCGTCCAGCACCTGGAGTCTGGCAATTGTTTTTGTGGAAATGCCCACAAGTGTGTGTTGTGTGTGTGTGTGTGTGTGTGTGGGGGGGGGGGGGGGGGTCAAGTTTCTTCTATCCGAAGAGACTGCATACGCACAATCAGCTCTTCGCTTTTATTTTACTGTCAATGTTTTTTTCCCTTATTCTTTGCTGGTAATGGCATTCGTAATTTAACCGAAAATAAAAAAGGTCAAACGGTTGGTTATTCGGCAATTCCATCCAAGTTGTAAGTTAGTTTATCATAAAGAGCAATACATGTACATGTAATAGTATTTGACAATTACAACAGAGGAAGAAATGATCAAATTTGATCCTGAAATTGATCCTAATGGCGATGTAGAAGAGAGGGAAACGTGGCAGATGGAAGGACTTTTTTTTTTATCATTGAATTTTAAGAAAATTACAGATCACCAGTATATTTCATGTCGTCAAAACTATATCGTGTTTTTGTGTTTATGTCAGTGCGTGTATGTGGGCATACGTTTACTTGCGTGTTTTAATTCAACTCTCATCGTGTAATATCCCATAATTATAATTACAGCAATCTGCGCATCCCAAGAAAAAACTGAAAGATGTAGCATCTCCTTGCTCAAAGTCTTGTACTACGCCTCCCCCTCCACCACCCCACCCCTCGAAAACCAACCTAACATAACATAGTGTGTTTGAAAACACCGCTGTACTTCTCAAAAAAAAAAAATAGAGAAGAAAACAACTGTACATTTCGCGTCGTAACGTGTTGATTGCACGTCGGTCTCCCACCACTCAAAGAACATCTTACATGACACCGTGCGTGGGAGCTGAACATGAAAGTTGCGTTCTTCCCAGGCACGCACATGTTGAATGACAGCACGTGGTTATTGCGCACCTCTTCTTCGGCAATACTCAGTAGACTGTTCACAGATTCTCTTGCAGACTGACTTAATTACAGTAACTGTTGTTCTCAATCATTCAACTATAGTACTAGTGTACGCGTTTCTCTTCATATTGTTATTGTGCTGTTAATAGCCTGCAGCTGCAGGCCGGGAAAACAACAGCGTGTTTGAAATGGAATTGTTGGGAATATATCACAGGTTACTACTGATTTGAGAAGAATTTGCTTTCCTGTCTTTCAAAGTGGTATGTACAGGCAATCTCCCCTAAAAGCCCAACCAATTTAACGTAAAATCCAGCGGTTTTCTTGGGATTGCAACGGTATTTTAGCAGCAGCCTATACTCCTGTAATGATAGGGAGATCAGGAACGAAATTGCACATCGTTTAATACAACCTTGGGCGTCCTTACACACGGAATGAGTTGCCCGTCGAGGCGTGGTAAATATTCTGTAGGTGTATGTACCATTTAAAGAACTAATTTCCGTAAAACAGTATCCCGACAGTGAAAAGAACTGCCGTGTCGGTAAAATAATGTCAATGTGACGATCAAGCTGTAATAACAATGTACAAAATACAATCTACAAACTACAAGAAAGACATGATATTACATTCGCTCATCAGAAGTGAAATTCATCCACCAAAATTTACGTCTAAAAAGGCGAGTCTAAGCAAGGTGTGTGACCGTGGCACATGCCGTATTCTATGTAAATAATCATAAGAGTTGTCAAAATGCAGCTTCACGATGTCCTTTTTGTGACTTGTGTTTTGTTTTGTCGGGGTTTGTTTTTTCTTAACAAAGGAGCTTCGATATTTGAAGCTCATTTTTCCCATTGGCATTTTAACATGTCAAACGTTGCACTCTCGCTATTCGATTGCCTGACAAAGAATATGAGTCACGTGTAGATATTTTTTCAGTGATTTCGTTCATTTATATCAACACAAGACTCGCGAATTGTCATGTCACATTATATAGCTCATTTCACTGTCGTGAAATCAGGATTCAGGTACCGGTACTAACTAGCCTAGACCTAATCATAATCACTTCATCCTTGGATGTAAATTAGGGCCTACACTTTATTTTTTGAGTGATCCCAATAGAATAGTGTCTCAGCTTGAAGGTTGCGCGACGATATTTTTCCACCTCATTTGTGATTAAACTGGCATCCATACGGCCACAAACGATTTCAAGCCGTGTAATTCTAGTCTTTAAAAATGGCCATACGCATCGTAGTACACCCAGCTTCTGGCTCTCGTTGGTTGCGTTGCTGCTCGAATTCTCACTTCTGTTGATTGGGATCACACGGCGTACGACCCAACCGGGCTCCCCCCACACACACACACGTACACACAAAGCATGAGACGTGACCAAATGTGGCGGTAGAACGCGGAGGGACGCCAGTCGTCCTACCGCGGTAGGACGATCTCTCTCTTACAGAAAAAAATCACCAGCGCGCACATCATGTCAGATGCGCCTATATACGCGTAAAATCGTCCTCGAGCGTTCCATGCGTCCTCCTGCGGTAGAACGCTAGTGAGAATAAATATCCCTTCCCTTACGAATACGAGTCCCAAGTATACTCGGGCAAGCGTCTATGGGAAATGCATGTTGTAGCAAATCTAGGTAGGTAAATAGCAAGGAGAGGGAAATTTGAAGAAGATCTTTTTCATTCTGCTTCTTCTCATTACTGCATATTAATCTTAATCCTATAAAGATTTCATATAGATACATGGACTTCATGTAGTAGTATGCTGCTTAATTGGGATTTGACCTCTCAGCCCCCCCCCCCCCCTTGTTATATTTGTATGAGAATTTTTTATGGTATAAACAAGCAATGGTCATATGAGATTGCGTCGTGAGCTGCTGAAGGATTACAAGTTCTTTCAGTATCTTCAACATTAACTACATGGAAGACGTTACTGAATAGACTTGATATTATAAGGGCTTAATCACTGCTCAAACATTTGTGGAATCTCCTCTCAACACTGGTAATTTATCGCCTTATTTTTGCATATTTATGGGATGTACGCTAACAGACGACAACATGCCCTTCCTCACCAACACATCCAGTTTGAAACAATAGAGTGGTTGTACTGACATGAAGAAAACATATTCTAATTCGTGTCTCATGTGCAAAGTATATAAAGACGTAACTAATTCTCCAATGCCTTTTCCTCATAGTGCACCCTCTACCAAGCTACAGACGCAATGAATACAAGATCTTCTCTGTGTACTAGCATGTGATTAATATGTTCCATTCAACCGTGCCTGTCTGACAAATTTCAGTTAAAGGGAAGCAGTCCTGAGATTTTCACTGTACTGATAATTAAGAAGAGTAAAAAATATAACCTTTCACCAATTTATACGCGTGGACATCAAAAATTGTCTCCGTACGCGATTTTTAAAAAATAATTCCTGCAAGCGATCGTGTAAGAGCCTGCCAAAAGGTGCAACGTCATTGATGCCCTACTCTCAAGTTGACAGCCGTGCCTCAGAAAACCAATTTAAGTGTTCAAAATGATCATATTTGATTTTTTCATAAAATGTGACAACATGTGGTTTTATTATTTCAAACAAAATATTTCAAGCTTATTTATATATACAATTAATATAAAAATAAATAGTAAACATGTATTTATAAATAACTAGGGATGACGAGCAGAACACCGCTGGAAAGAGTTGTGCATCGATGACGTATGACTCTCCTCCAAGACTTGCTCATTTGCAGAGTCACACTTTTTTAACCGAAATGTACGAGCTTATTTAGTGATTTGAAAGTTTGTTTTTGATGAAAGTAGTTCATTGGAGGTACCAACAACAACATATTTTTTTTTAATTTCGTGAGGACTGCGTCCCTTTAAAGGGGAGAAAATCACAGAGTCAGAGAGGATTTTGCAGTTCATCAGTTTCAGTGGCAGAGAGAGGCAAGTAGTCTCTTTCAAGACTTCTATGGAACAGGTTCATCTGACATGATAAAGGGACTACGTACAAGGCTCTACTGAACACTCTAATTTGATGAATATCAAGCCATTATATATGATCGCACAACACAGATGAAAGCTCTGTATTTATAAGTATTCAGAAGAATTCATTTGGATATCCTTTTTTGTGGTACCATCAACCAGGGATTGCCCAGGAGGGCAAATGACTTCATACCAATTATACTTGCCTGACATGTAATTCTGGTTGTCACAGGCCAGTAAGCATTCAGGGTTGTACCAAAGATATTTCACTGCAATTGTACGCTTCGACAATTCATACACTGAAAAGCAAGAAAATGCTTTCTTTTTGTGGCATTATGCATATGATATAGGGCCTAAGGAACATACAATGTTGCCCAGAACAGTAACAAATATGTTATTTTGTGTGCTCCATTTGTGACCGACTGAATATTCTACCTTGGGGCATTACTTCCAACTTTTCATAATTGCAGTCATTTACAATATATCTAACAAATCTTGAACAGAGGGTGTAGGGGGTCTACTGTACCAGCTATTTTCCATATTTACTGAAGGGCAGCAGTGTCAAAATAGAACTGACACAAAGCGCTTTGTATAGAATAGGAAGGATTATTTCCAGAGAGTGGTATTCATGCTCCAATGGTCTAGATAACATGTATGAACAAAGCTGCTATCAGTTTGTATCTGCCAGTAAACAAACGTCAACTTTTTTTGACAAGCTCAGTTTGGTATTTCCTTCACAATGTGATCCACTGCACAACATCAAGGTTCGCTGTGTACGCTGATATGCACAGTTGTTGTTCAATCTGCATCAAGCTATGGTTTCATTTTGCAAGCTTTCATTCTCTCATACAGTGGTATCATGCATGGGTTCAGACTGTTCAACACAGGAGTACACTGATTGTGACATACATTTTGTACTGTCAGTAATAGCCTGTAGATGGCAAAAAACTCAACCATAGATATATGCACATGTAGCTAATATAAACATTTCATCATACTTGATCTTAACATGCAGAAAAATGACAATTTTGTCTGAATGAAGAGTGCATACTTCCTCAGGTACCCATAGATGTGTAGATGTACAGAAGTGTGAAAATACACTAACTTCCAATGTTACACCACTGACCCTGAGTTGGAGTTTATGAATACAAACTGTTGATCCACATAACACATGCTAGCCTTTGGAAAGAATTTTTGTGCAGCTCTAAATTTTGTGACATGCAGTCAGCAAATCACAAGAGGCTTTTTTTATGATTTGAATTATCATGCTTTGTCACTGAAAACTTAGATCCCTTTTGATTGGAGATAAGGGGCCAAAAAGGATGAACCAGAATACAAACATGACAAAATTTGTGAATCAGGAATAGGGTGTGAATGCCCATCAGCTGTTACATTTTATTCATGTATAGCTTCGTACACAATTACAATACAACCTCAATGTAAGTTTGCATCATATTCTTTAATCTATCACAAACACTTTTTTTTCTGCTATTTTTCTGCAATAAAGTACTAACAAACATCAGGTTTCTGACAAGTGGAAATGGCAACTGATTAGTGTAAATGTCAATCTCCTACTGCATTAAAAAAAGTCATAGCTCCAAAAGAACTTCAGCCTATGGAGAATGGGACTACATTGGATGCTTGATCAGTCCACAGGTTTCCCACCACACTGACAATAAAATGCATGTACTTCATTTGCATTTTGTGACTTGTCTCACGAACAGAGGTCAGAGACGAAGGTTACAAACTTAGATTATTTGATACATATGAGACCTGGACCACCCTTAATACTGAGAATTTTATATGCAACAGAGCATACAAAATACTTTTTCATACTATTTTGATATCTAGATTTTAAGTTACAATTTTGTAATACCCACCTTTACTATAGAAATTCAAGCTATACATTGCAGTTTTATCGCACCTCTGTGATTTATGACTTTATGGAAATCAAATTGCATCACGCACAGTGTATATTTAGTTTTCTTCCAAACGTGTACACAATCCAAGTTCATCCTTTTTATGGGCAACCATAACAGAACCTGGTAGTTCAGATTGGACATTGGTTGACTTCAAGCTTCTTCTCTCCCACCCTTGACCACATTTTTCCAGGACACAGTTCCAGCAGAAACCATAAGAGAGGAAAAACATGTCAGATGCAAGTTTATGGTTGCACAAGACAGATGTAGAATGAAAACCAGTCAGAGGATATATTACCATGACCACACCCCCCCCCCCCCTCTTCTACCGGAATGACGCAGGAATAAATAAATTGTATGTTATACCTCAGTAATACTAATTTAGAACAGAGTACTTGTGATTTTACAACAAAGATCATTATGTAATCCTCATTTGTGGTTTACTCGAGTGTTTAATATCTAAATACATGGCGCTTCAATTTTAGACTGCCTATGGGGTCTAGGGCAATTACTCCCTGGCATTTTTAGGTTATATACCTGCGGTGTGAGTTTGGTGGTCATGGCTCATATCTTTGGAAAGTTATAGAGAATACACCAAATTGTTGACGACGACACAAACGCCAACAATGACGACAGAAAAGTGATGTCCATGTCTCAAGACAAAAAAATAGCGACAATAACATGTTCATGCATGTACAGCACCCACAATTATCCAGTCCAACAAGCTGACGGACTGACAAAAGCTAGGGTTCCGTTTGAAGTATGAAGCAATGGCCAGTAAGTGGTGTTCTCCGACGGGTTAAAAAATTGACCAGTGTCATCAAATCAGTCATCTCTGATTAATGAGTTTCAAGGTTTGAAGTCTACATTGACCAGGTGACAAAAAGATTTTGGAAAATTCTGTTGAAACATCACACTTGCAACTGTGTGATCAGATGCCATGAGAAGCATGACGGAGAGTTGATAGGGTGGGACTAATGTAAACATGATGCCCTAATGACCAGAGCCCAGACCAGCATTCCACATACACGTGAAGTGTGATATGTAACATACTTTTTTTGCTATGGGATCAACATAAAAGTACAATTCTGTCAGATGATCGACAACGAATAACTGCTGCTGTATGTAAGCTTTGTCCTGAAGATATTCTCACTATCATCTCAAGTGCAGATGACGTCTTGCTTAAGACATCAAATCTATTTTTGCCCTTATTACAACACTGTTATCAAAATGTTTGTTTACACAACCACACCTCACTTTCTTTGTTTTCTTGCATCAGAGCCTGTCAAGACTTCTGTTTGCCCGATGAGATCTGGGGATGATTTACAACAGAGTTTCAAATTACTTACCACAAAGCATGTAACGCTTTCACTTACATGGTCATCAAATTTCCAATGCATATCCTGCA
Organism: Diadema antillarum; assembly: GCF_040938485.1. Taxonomy (NCBI): domain Eukaryota; kingdom Metazoa; phylum Echinodermata; class Echinoidea; order Diadematoida; family Diadematidae; genus Diadema; species Diadema antillarum. Next base: position 1,952,821 of record NW_027270975.1, on the reverse strand, counting down.
CTTCCTATGAATCTGTCTAGATTTCTTGAGGTAATTCAGGCAGTTTCATGCTGCAGTAGGTCTTTACCTTTCTGTGGGCTTGGTCATGATAGACAGGGTGTTCAGATGAAAAAAAAAAAAAAATGTATACTAAAACGGCATAGCTATACCAAAACAGTATACATATGTAGCTATACGATGAAGTCAAGGTCTGAACGCTGACTAACGAAATGATGTATAGCGAAACGGCGTATAGCGAAACGACGTCTAACAAAATGACAGTCAGAGCATCATTTCGAACTAGAACTCAATAACAAATCAGCATTCCATTACGTCCATATGCGTCTGAACGCATGGGGACCATAGGACGGTATAACTGGGTGAAGCGTAATGTGAGCAAGCATGAAGGGTGACCCTATTCCTCTCATGACTATAACATGATGTGCAGTGGGAAACTGGGCATATGACATTTTCCAGAATGGTCGAGATTAGCGTCTGAACGGTCTGTCGGCTATGCGACGATTCTTTATACATCGTTTCTTTATCAACTTTTGGTATAAACTGGCTTGTCATCTGAATAGGGGGAGAGTCTACAGGGTACCTGACCTACAGGCATAACTTACGATTATCCCACCCTTCAGTTATCATTACAAGAGTTCTAATACGAGGGATCGTCACTCAGCCTACACAATCTACACACATCCTGGTGTGTCCACAAAAACACAGGCATGTCAAGGAAATGTTGCCTGCCCCTGTATCACTCAGTGCAGTAGAAAAACAAAACTCTCGCTTTCTATCCTACATGAATAGGAAAGCCCTTCACTTCATTACAGTAATTATGTAGCAGTATGAGTAATTTCACGCCTTTGAGTAGAAAGCTTTTTATAGATAGAATATCATATGGGAACAAAGTAAGAATGTTCCAGATTGACAATTTCTCACCATTAACCCACCTACATTGACACACCTACACATAAACAAAATACTTAGCCTATATGATATATCTCCTAATATATAGAAATAAGGATATATGGGATGGGTCAGCATTATTGCTGGGCTTGTTACATCACCTTAGGAGTCCTGTCCACTTGGTAGAATGGCCAGCAAAATCGGGTTGGGGGGGGGGGGGGAAGACTCGGAGGCTTTTGCAAATTTCTTAAAATTATTTTGCCAAAGGTAGAGGAAGAAGTATTGTTGACATGTTTGCTCAATCTGACAGAGTATCATATCAAGGACTGCAGGAAAAGCAGATTTGGAGTTGGACACGGATAGCACACATATGCATTTATCACAGGTGACTTGCAGCAGTCAAGGAATAGAAAGCTGGTTTAAACCACCTCATGGGTCAGGGGGCATGTACTTTTTCAGGCTGATACAGTTCACTTGGCCCATGGACAGGTAACAAACGATGATTATAATTATCTATAGGATGGATCTCACTCCTGCAAACCTTCCAAATTCAGAATGGTTAGGAGGTCTGCACGTGATGCACACATCAGGGGACTAGCTTGAAGCCTGGTCTGCCTCTACAACACACTTTTTTTGCTCTTTCCAATGGGAGCAGGTTGTACCACCTTCAAAGGAGTGATTGTCCCCCTTTCAGAAAAGTTAAACCTTTAGGTGTGCCGTTGAGAACGGGCTGATTTTCCTACAACATGCATTTTCCATAGACACCTGCCCGAGTATACTCAGGACTCGTCCTCAACGGGTTAATGTGTCTCCATATGAGAGTATGTATAATCCGATCATAATACACTCTAAATGGAAAGGGTACCACACACAAGTGGTCTTCCACCTCAAGAATGCACATGTAAGATTCAGCTTGCCCTAGATCTAGGTAGACCTAAACCTTGTGTCACTACTAACAGGCTAATTGGATGATTACCAGAGGGTCACTCTCATTTCAAGAGCTACTGTTACCATGACGAACATGGAGCTACGGTGATATATTACTCTCTAGTTTGCCAATATAGCTATCAAAATACAATCCAATTAATAAGAGTGTTTATGGAATGTGGACTTTAAAAGTTGGATAAATTACTACAGTGTTTCACGTAGTAAATAACAAAAACTGCCACTGAAAATTATGGTATAAAATCATCAATACAGTAGAATATCTTCGCATAGATGTCGTATGCATTTGTGATATGGCATCATGATTGGTATCAAACTGGTATTTTGAGGAGTGTCCGAGCCATCAACACACCCAGAGCTAACCGCATTTTAAAACAAACCTGCCATTCTTTACAAATGTTAACAAGGAAAAGTAGAAATTACGCTGTGCGTAATATATGTCCCCGCCGGAAGTAGCATTTTGTAGCAAAATGTACAATACAGGTCACAAATCAAGGTAAAAGGTCAAAGGTCAAAGAAGTCAAAGGTCAAAATTCTGTGTAGAAAGTTTTGAAGCCCTCACCTGCTGCCATCACATAAAGCAAACGGAATCGAAATCGGGTTAGAAATGGCGAAGGAGTAGCATTTTGTAGCCATTTTACAATATAGGTCAAAAATCAAGGTCAAAGGTCAAAGAAATCAAAGGTCAAAATTCTGTGTAGAAGTTTTGAAGCCCTCACCTAGTGCCATCACATAAAGCAAACGGAATCGAAATCGGGTTAGAAATGGCAAAGGAGTAGCATTTTGTAGCAAAATGTACAATACAGGTCAAAAATCAAGGTCAAAGGTCAAAGAAGTCAAAGGTCAAAATTCTGTGTAGAAGTTTTGAAGCCCTTACCTAGTGCCATCACATAAAGCAAACAGAATCGAAATCGGGTTAGAAATGGTGAAGGAGTAGCATTTTGTAGCCAATGTACAATATAGGTCAAAAATCAAGGTCAAAGGTCAAAGAAATCAAAGGTCAAAATTCTGTGTAGAAGTTTTGAAGCCCTCACCTAGTGCCATCACATAAAGCAAACGGAATCGAAATCGGGTTAGAAATGGCGAAGGAGTAGCATTTTGTAGCCAATGTACAATATAGGTCAAAAATCAAGGTCAAAGGTCAAAGAAATCAAAGGTCAAAATTCTGTGTAGAAGTTTTGAAGCCCTCACCTAGTGCCATCACATAAAGCACACAGAATCGAAATCGGGTTAGAAATGGCGAAGGAGTAGCATTTTGTAGCAAAATGTACAATACAGGTCAAAAAATCAAGGTCAAAGGTCAAAGAAGTCAAAGGTCAAAATTCTGTGTAGAAGTTTTGAAGCCCTCAACTAGTGCCATCACATAAAGCAAACGGAATCGAAATCGGGTTAGAAATGGCGAAGGAGTAGCATTTTGTAGCAAAATGTACAATATAGGTCAAAGGTCAAGGTCAAAGGTCACAACTGAAATTCTGTGTAGAAGTTTCAAAGCTCCCACATAGTGCTATCATATAAAGCAAACAGAATCAAAATTGGCTCATAAATGACAGAGAAGTAGCAAATTGAAGATTTTGATCACACACGGACGCACAGACGCACGGACACACGGACACACGGACGGACACACACACGGACACACACACGTACGGAGCCCGTTTCATAGTCCCCTGCTCGAACTCGTTCGGCGGGGACAATTAAAGGGATGCTATACTCACTCTAGATTACAAATGCCAATACCAAAGGTAATATTCAAGGAGTTATTACAAGAGCAGGCTTGCGCAGCTTACACCCTGGAAGGCAACTCAAATCAGTTCCGGCTCCAAGATCTGCAGACAAGGGTAAAAAAAAAAAAAACATTATCATTAGATCAATTACACTTGGATTGGTAAAAGTGGAAAATATATTGTACACTGTAATACCTCTAATGAAATGCATAAGTATAGCAAAGTTACAAAGTGTGTGGTGTCATAATGAGCTACATACAACGCTTGAGGTTACAAATTACAACCACAGAAAATGTCCTCTGATTTCCATTTGTCTGATATCAAATTCATGCTATGATTATTTAGTTTGCTCTGCATCATGAAATCCACTGGCTGACAAGGATTTTAAGCAAACTTATGTCATTTTGATGCCGAAATATGTGAGGTGTGTATGATAGCCTGCATAAATTACATTACTTTCTTTAGTCCCACTAATGCAAAATTGTGTGTGTGTACTCCATTTGTACCCTCCTGGTTGAAGAAGGGTTTAATTTCAGAATTGTATCACATGCATTAATCATTCACTCTCACATCTAAGTGGCAAAGAAATGTATCCATCATCTCACCCATTGAGGACTAGCTGATTTTGCTATTTAACACACATTCCCCATAGACACCTGCCCGAGTATTCTAAAGGACTAGTCTTCAACGGGTTAAGAACAACTTCCTAATATAACAATACCAACGACAGCTCAGTTACAGTTACTGTGAAACTCCTAAGTACACATACAGAATACAGCCCTTCATTCATCTGAAAAGTGTAACACGGATAATCTTCCAATGTTTCAAAGAAACCTGTTAGCATGTGTGCAACACCAAAATCATCCTCTGAAGCTTTTTCCCCCATCATAGATTAGAGACCAAGAACGGACGGCATTGGAAGGACAATACTATTCACTCATCAAGCAAAGCATGTCAGTGTAACACCACATCCTGTCCGTAAGCATACAGGTCATCCATCAGTGCAATTCCACACAAACAAATCAGGTGACATCTCAACAATAATGCACTTTCCACATAGCGTGACAAATTCCAAATAGCAAGGCATGTTGACAATTATAGCTGAAAAATATGTCTTTATCTTACCAGATATTCATTCAGCTGCAAAAAGGTCATCATATACCACAAACGAAAAGAGAAAAAGTCATTCTGCTTACAGCTTGTGAACCACACTGCTGCCCATCAATTATAGCATAATTCATGTCTGTGTATTTCCAGCACATCCCACTACAACAGATAGTCTCTACCAAAGACACTGTCAAAATGCACTAGCTTCACCGAGTAGAAAAAGATAAAATTGCAAATATAGCCATCTCAAAATATACACAAAGGTGCTACAACATGGCTTTGAAGACATACAAGCAGGGTGATATGAGAATGGGCACTTCATTAAAAGCAATCCTTTGTGGGTGTTAATGGCAATGTACACCAAGGACTGAATAGTCAGACTAGCCTGCCACTGGTAGCTGAGAGAAAATGAGGATAGCGAACACAGGAGACAGGAGAGCACCCAGGGAAGAGATTCTTTGGCCATGACTCACCAGGCGTTAGCAGGCTTTACAACACAAAGTCATTACCATTGTTGTTAAATACCCACCGAAGAAACCAAATTAACATAACATACTTGCAGAATAGACAGTTTTTGGAATGAATTAAAATTTATGGGTATTTCTTCTCCTACAGCCTCCTCCAATCAAGTTTGGTTTCTCAGGCAGGAATTCACTTAGCATTCATCAGTGGTTGCTAGATAGGGCATGCCTCTGGCAAGCACTGTCGCTGTTAAGACGATCTTTTGTGGACAAGGCATGCCTAGAATTTTGATACATTTGCTTGTAGCTGCCACCTGTACTTTATAGAACTACGTCTGAAATACGTCTTAGTTCTTTGCATTATCATGTCGATATCATCCACTTTCTCTTGCTGCAATGCCTGAGCTAGTGTGTATCTATTGTGGTTTCAACTTCAAGCTTATCCATGTTTGTTTGTTTTTCATCTGTACTGGCTAGCAGGTAAAGGGAAAGCAAAGTCCCACAAAGTCCAACCATCACAACTAACTCACATGCTCATAGCCCTTCCATAAAACTGTCACTTTGACTGCTACTTCTAATATTCTAGGTTAGTGGGGTGAAAAATCAATTAGTTTCCACATTGAATGATATCGGAAGATGGAATAGCAGTCACTACAGGTGTCACAATCTTACCACCAAAGCCAACAGCTCTGATACTCACTTGTGGGATCCTTTAAATATTAAACAAGATCATTCCTAGTTCATTATCGAACATGAATATGAGGATAACGGTTGGCCAGGCGGCTTTGTTAGTTCATGGGCGTATCCCATTAGTTATTGTTTGAAAGCTTTGATAATAACCTCCGGGTTTTTATGCTGTTGTTGAGTTGTGTTTTTCTTGTTACCCCCAGGGAGGTATTCACTTGTTTTCTTTGCAACATGAAATCCACATATCTAGCACGTATACCCGGAGACACGGTAAGAGAGATCTCGCCAATGGGATGAGTAGGTGGTTGTACACAATAAAGTACAATGACAATCATTTTGGCTTTCCACACCCTTCAATAACTTGTATGTAGAGGACTCTCCAACTCTATAGACATGGTCTACCTAAACCGTCATTTTTGGAATGAGCTGTCTTAAAATGTTCTCCTTAGTAGTTTTTCAAATCTTTTAAAACAGGATACCTTAAAGGCAAAGTTTGGAATACATGAATGAATAAGTCATCAAAAATAGTCATGTGCATCTAATGATTACATGTTAGTAACGTGATCTTCTCTCATATGGAATGCTCCTCAAATTTGTTATCATGGAGTAACAATATTCCCATAATCTGGCTGAGAATTTTGTAGCACAAGGAAATTCTGTTACACTGAGGCAGAAAAGGTCCACATCATAAAAAGAACTTTAAGTGATATCTACGGTTCTTCTCTGAACAAATTACCACTATTACCCTTCAGGCAACACTGTTCAAAGGCTCTTAAAAGGTGCCAAAAGAACAGATGAACAAATGTATTTCAAACAGTCATATCTTCTGCTTTTCCCACTGAACTCAAATTGTCACTGATCCTACTATTTCAATAATTCTCAAGAGAGAAATACTGTGTTTTTTAGTGAATTCTGCAACTGCCAGGTTATACAGCCTGACAATGCATTAAAGTAACTTCTCAAAACAGTGGGAAGAGAAAGCAAAAAGACCAGGAAAATTGTCATCTCATATTTGAAGGAGGCCCATATAACCATTCTGACAATTTTTCTCCTGCTTGCTCAGGGCAATTAGTCTATGTTTTCAATCAGTAGTTGTACATTTTATGATTCCTGGTAATAAACAGCTGAGATCTCAAATCTCAAAAGGACGAAAATATTCCTATATTACCCTGTGTCACAATCAAAGGTGCTGAATTAAACTGGGTTCTGATCATCTGCTGGAGACAATGAGTATCTTCAAAACACCATTCCATCATGCACATCAGGAGCTGTATGAAATTGGAGATTACACATGAGTCATACTATGTAAAATGAACACTTTGAGGTCTGAGACAGCAGACTAGGTCTACAGTGTCATTGATAGGTGTCAGGAACGTGGTTAGCATGACATTTGAAAGATATCAGGCCTCAAGTGTCGCAGTAGTCTACTGATGCTGTCCCTCCGACTACATCAACATGTTGTTTGGGCATGATTTCCATTCCTGATCCAATACTACAAGGCCTAAATGGAATAATAGACAAAATATCGAGGTGCATGAAAAACACAGCTCAGACTTTTGTCAAGATACACATGAACAGCACTCATTCATACATGTTTGGGATGGTGGGTATCAGAGTACAGCAGTATTAAACGACTGGCACTGTGGACTAATCAGCATTTGTACCAGTTCCTCAGTCATGCATGCGTGAGCCTAAAAAACAATAGCGACTGTCTCATTCCTCGGTTTACACTGACTAGGGGGGCAGAGAACAAGTGCACATAAGCGCAACGACGTTACACTAGCAAGAAGCACATACGTGGTTATTACGTGTTGGTAAAGCTGAAAGTGTTGTGGTTGATCTAGAGTTGTAACTGTAAGCATTAACAAATCATAGAAGCTGGGAATTCTGACCATTTGATATGAATCTTGCCACTGAGGAATTGCCGTTCCATCTAATATCGCATTTAACTCTTTCACTCTTCAAAATGATATAAACACAGGCAGAATGTTCTCTGCAAAATCTAAAACACCAAACACTTTATACTCTTCAATTTAAATGAAACAGTTCCTACGCGAATGTACCTTTATGTCAACCTAATAATCTGATAATAGGGTACTACAAAGTAGTCTCTTGTTTATAAGCAGCCATTTCCATATTCAAAATTATGGCAAATACGTTAACAGATATGTTCCAAAGCATTTGAATATCAATCCCTATGTAGGAATATGAATTTGAATTATGAAAGAGTCTACAACGGGAAGTAAAATGCATGTTAAATGTTTTATTTGCCATCATTTCTCTACATGTGCAAGATGGTCATGAGGAAATGACTGAACTATATCAATACATTATTGTGACAAATTAAAGAGCCCTTTAGTCAAATTTCCTCCAAAAAGAAAATGAGATCTGTGTGTGATAAAGGGTAGATACTTTGTGACTGCCTAGATAGGCATATTGTGATACAGCTACTAAACAAACTGAATAAACAAAATTACATCCTTAACAAGGATAGTGCTTTACTGTGTGACTTTGGTGAATGAGACAGTTTTAGCTAATTACCAGTAAAGAAGGCCTCCACATCAGGAAATTGATACTCTATACTTGCCACCATCATAGTGCAATGAACTTGCAGTCTAAATAAGTGTACATGTAATAGTAATACTCCTCTGTAAAATTATTGTATGCACATCAAATAAAGTGGGAATAATCCTTAAGCAATAATTCACACAGAACATTATGCATATTTCTCTATTCACAACTATCTCAACATGATTTTAAAACTCCATAACTTCCTATTACAGGGGAAAAAGCTACGTGATTGTATGTACTGGCAGGGACAACAGATGCACATGCAGTGTAGCAATGCAAGCAGGTACATTTCCCTGATCAATGCACACACAACAGTCGATGCTTGAAAGGTACAATGTTGTATATTGAACACCACAACAGCACTGCAAGCAGACCCATAGGACCTAATATGAGGAAGAGTTCTAACAGATCACAACACCTGCGCCCCTTCTACACAATTAAACAGGGATGGCATGGCAAGTTGACACAGAAGAGCCACTGTCATAGGATATGGACATGCGCCATTTATAAATAGAGCTACAATATAGACCGAAGCCTGGTGCAGTGTAGTAAAGCAAGCAATTTGTGACACACAACACGGAGGCATGGTGAACACACAGCGCTACTATTCCTACACAAACATTCATGCTGCATCTCCACAGACGATCTAGACATGCTTACTCAAGATTTGGCTCATATGATGAGTACAGTAGGTTGGAAAGCCACAGGAAGGCCCCTCATATCATGTCAAATGAGATATTGCATAATCTTTCCTCAAGTACTTGTACCACTCAAGAAACAGTCTGACACTCGCACTTTACTGCCTACACATTGCACCTGTTTGCTGTCTGCACCGCGGCCTTTAGCCAACATCAGCAGGCAGCATTACATTATTGGGCTATGGCAGTCTTAACGCTTTAAAAAATGGAAGAGTGAATCAAGGGACAGACAGCATGACCACCTAGCAAAGCGTGTACTGTAAAACGAGGGATGTTCGCAGGCATTTTAATTTCACAAATTTCGCGAGTGGCAACATTCACAAAATTAAAATGCATGTGAAAGTTCTTGCCTACACAATATGCACTGGATGCCAGCAGTAAGATGCGAAAATTTCACGCTGCGAGAAAGGCCATCGGCTCCAATTCGCGAAATTTTCATGCCGCGAATATATCCTGTTTTACAGTATATTCTACGCCTTGCTGATACCAGGCATGTACAAATGCTGTACACACAAAGCGGCATTTGGCTGCCGATAACAGTTTAGTCACTTGCAATGAAAGACTTGCATATAGGGAACAAAACATAGAAAACCTGAATAAGCTTACAGTAAAATGTGATAGTGATGATGGCAGAAATTATGTACAATAAAAGTTAGTACATCATCTCCTGTGCTATGTCACAGGGTCACCAAACTAGCAATTTAAGTCACCCTAAGCTCTTGCATAGGTATTCTATAACATATTTGGATTGATGAATCTACAAAAATTTGTTTTGCATGAAATAACAAACATTAATGTTCATAAATCAATGATCCAAACTTTGAGAGCATTGGGAGAATCTGGAAAAACAAGTAGCATCCTAACAGCCCACACAGCATACTGTCGCTTTATGACTAACTTTAATGGTTAATTGCCTGATTTTGCCATTAATGGAGACCTGCTTCTTACACTGAAACTAAAAGAAACCTACACTTCTTCCTTTTTTGACATCATAGATATTCAGACTTGTTATCCTCTACAAGTCCAGAGAATGACTAAGCCTATGTCTGGTGTACAATATTACACCTGTTGAGGTAGATGCTCTTGAGATGAATGTGATGCATTGTAATCTCCACTATGACTTCATATAATGTAAAGAGAGAATCAATCACCAGTCTGCACTAACACCTGTTGAATAGTGTGTTATAAGCCTATGGCACTTCCTTTACTGAATGACACTGGTTTGCATACAGTGGCAAGCAATGGTCAAATTATTGCCACTATCTACCACACTAATACACAGATATTCTGAATAAAGGAACACGAACATAATCAGAATATACATTAGAGTGACTGTAATACTAAAGCATGGCACTTAAAACACTATTGAAAAGTCAGCTTTATGGCCAAGGACCGTACATGTTTATTCTGTCTTTTTTTTTTCTGCCTTATTTTAAACAATATGGCTAGAATGTTTTTGGATATCTCTACAATTGTATATTTTCCATACATATTCTGAGCATGCACAAAAATGTGCGTCAAGTCAATCTATTTATAGCTTGCGTAGTCTGAGTTTTCACTACGCGTTCTAGGCTATTTTTACATCCGCTCAATTCACGACATAAAGAGCTTTTCATGCACCTATCATACGGGGGCGCCATTTTATTTTTTACAGGTTGCGTCCTAGCGTTATCTAAAGCGACTTTTCAGCACGACGCAAGGGGAGAGGAGAACGTTCACCGCAATTGTCGTCTCAAACGTCCGCGCCGCAAATCTAAAGCTCCCTAATAAGCTTGTGATGAACAAAGCATGCCCTTCATGTGTGTGCTAAAGTATAAACGCATATTTCTGTCAATGTGTATTTATTGTACATATTACATTATAACCATGTACAGTATACATTTGTATGGATATGAAAGACACAATGATCATGTGTTCTACTTCTGTGAAAATGATTCTACAGCATACACATTCACATGAACACAGACATACAAAAGAAATGCAGAACTTGGCATGAAATCAATATGTTGTTACAGCATACATGTACATGAAATCAAACTGGACTCTACGTTTGTTGGGAATGCAGTGTAAATGAACTCACTTCAGTCCCACATCATACAATTTGTAGCTACTGAAGTGATTAACATGTGGTTCAATGATATCAAATTGGCTTTATTAGACTCATATTTTGTGTGACCTTACATAGTTCATAATATTATAATGGAAACTGAAAACTGCATTATTCAATATGAGCACTCTACAAATTAATTCCACAATTCATCAAATTTTGACTCACTCAGACTTGATTCATTATTATTATTATTTTTTTTTTTTTTTTTGGGGGGGGGGGGAGAAGGATGAACTGTAATGACGCAAGAAGTGAAGGTTTCCATGGCAAACAGATTCCAGCCATACACACTTTCAGAATTATCCCTTCCAGACAAGATCTAGTAGTCACCAATACACAGACTCACTTCTTGTACTTTACTCCTACATTGTACAAATCACCTCTTGAATGGTACAAAAGCATTATTATAATGATAAGGGCAATCTCAAAAACTTAAAACAAAACTAGTAAAAGCTGGACTGCCTACATACACCCATCAACAATAGGGAGATTCCACAGAGCAATCAATAGCTGCGGTCAACACTGGTAAAAGATCACAAAGTTTCAGATCGCGAAGTCTTCGCCATCTTTGGTCATCCAACCAAACTGGGAGACAAACTACTTTAATTTTAAGTTCTCATAGTTTGGGCCACTGGTGTGCAAGCCCAAGAAAGAACAAAAGAGTACGCCATCTGACAGCTAGTGATTGTGACGTAACAATGCACACCTGTACATCACAATGACTGTGCGCTTCAGAGGCACTGCCTGCAAACAGATGGTGGACTGGTCACATGACAAAGTTCGCAAATCTCTAAAAAACATAGCTCAGAGTGTCGTTCCTGGAGTCCTGAAGGGATTCATTATTGTCGTTTTTTCCTGCCTCTTCCCATTCTATTATTATTATTGTTTTTTATGTCTTTGTTTTTGTGATTCTGTATCTCAATTGTGCTCTAATTATTTGTATATATTGTGATTGTCCATGACTATTTCTCAATAAAAACAAAATTATAAAAAAAGTTTCAGTTGCTAGCATTCACACTGCCCAAAGATCGCGAAGACTGGTGGAGGTCCAGGAAACATCCCTAGCTGAAGTGGGAAGTTTTGCCGTAAGTTTCATGAGAAGTTTCAAAAGAATTTTACAATCGCAATCTCAAAACTTTGAGATCTTTAAGATTGCGATCTTAAACTTTGCAATCTTTTACCAACTGGTGTGAACACAGCTACAGAGATATTTGTGTGTTTGTTTGCATCTCAGAGGGCAAAATAAGTCCCAGTTCAAGGAGATTTCTATTTTCTCTTATCCTGACATGAAGATAATCTAAGTTTTTAGGAAACCTCTTGCAGAATCAGGAAAACTTGTCCGCTCTGCTTTCGCGTTATTAGACAGATGAGATATAAGATGAATAAATCCGGATAAATACTGTTCTTTTTTTCTTTCTATATGTTTTTAAATGTACAACCAATGAGAAACCAGCTCTCTGATACAATAAGTACAGTAGTATGCTTTTTAAGTAATTTGGAAGACACGAAAATTCCTCTATTTGTTGATAAAGCAAGGATACACTACAGCTTACCTACTTACCTGTTAAGGACACATTTAGCTCTTTGAGAAGCATAACAGCTTTAACTCTACAGACTTTGCATGAAGTTATGGCTTTCTGTCTCTCAACTGACATGGACATTCTACAGCCCTTACAATCAGAGCTTGAAAACCCTAGAACAATCACACCACTAGGATTGAAAGAGCAAGTTTTACTCAACAGTCTGTGTGAGTGGCAATCAAAGAAGCTCTTTCATTTTCATCTCTATACAAGATTGCATCTGCTGCCAAAAATACACACAAAATAATGAGAGAGGACTGGTGCCCACGGGGAGTTTGGTTTCATGAACCTTCATAGATGGGACTGGTAAGTTCTGTCAGATTACAGCTCACCTTCCCATTTCAGCTTTCACTTCCACTTCCATCAGACCAATCTGCAGCGTAGAAAAGTCTAGTAGTTCCATCATTGGGTTCTAGTTCCCTTTTACCATGGGCAACTCTCACCAGAACTTCACACAATAAAACTGAGACTCTCTTCCCCGCTTTCAAAGGCAAGTACAAAATGTATGTAAATAAAAGCATTTAAAGATCTTTTGAACTAACATTCTTACCAACAATGGCTAAGGGGAAGGTACAGTATAATACTCTCATGACACTAGAAAGGTGGATAGCATCATGAATAAGAGTACACAGTATATCAAGTGCACAGTGGTATATTCAAGCCTACAATGTACAAAAGCCTTTAATTGCAGCTTAACACTGCATTCAAGACTAGTGAGATGCCTTCTGTCACTATAATGTATATAACATGGTGCAAGACAAACGATGCAGCAGCTCTTCATACTGTATGCGCCATACATTTCGCGAGTCTAAATTTTCACGAATCGGGAATTCCCGATGATTTCGCGAGTGGTTAAATTCGCGATCGTGGAGTCCTGTACTGAACGGAGAAATGTACATGCGTACATAATATTCACATCGGGATCAGAGTCAATATTTTCGCGTGTCTTTAATTTTGCAAATAGCACCCGACTCGCAAAATTCGCAAAAATAAAAACCTCGCGAAATATTCGGCGTATACAGTATTGTATACTGTTATTGCCTTTATAAACACAGGGGGCTGATAGGCTAATAGCAAAGTCTAGTGAAAGGTAATTTTCACAAATTCTTGAAGTCAACAGGCTCACAAACTATGAAAAAGCGTGATACCAATCATGATTCATATCACACTTTGTTTGTGCTCTTGTTCACACATAAACAGGCAAAGAAAAATAATAATAATCATATTCCAAATTGCTATGGTTCATGTGAAGAAATATTGGGACCTAAATGGTACTAGTTCAAGTGAGGGCCGAACTGCACATGCTGGAATCTCTGAGTTTGACCTGACTTTGACCCGACTGTCCCAAAGTATCCAAAACCAAACCTTCGCATTTAAGATACAAGAAACCAGTATGGTTTCACACACTTTCACACGTCAAATAATTGACTTTTCTGAAAAATCACAACTATTTCCAAATGTCGCTATGTTAAGTGATGTATGGATCACGATTTGAATCACACTAATAGTTATAATCATCATGTCTACATACTTACAAAAGAAGTTAATTATTGAACATCAAATTGCGACACAAATACCAAGGTAATCACGACTATTGCTGGCCACATTGTATGTGAATAAAGGCCAATCATGGCATCCATACACGCTGCTAATGAGCCTCACATCTATCCAGTACACATGATGCCTCCAGAGAAATTACTGCTGCGTATTAATCTGCAGGGAAACCATCAAGAGAGAAATAGAGCACTAATTAGATACTGGGTACTTGTACAAGAATGTACACTGTAGGACAAAGTACAGGCACTGCTAGCATGCATGTACCTGGGGTAGAAAGTGTTCACACGTTCCGATGTTCATAGTCAGCTATACAAATGTCAAGTCAGACGCTAAGGATACAGAGAGATCCAACCACCACTCCGATATCAGAAAGCATCCTACAAAAATCGTTGCTGAAGAAGTCAATCAAACATATATCATTTTTACGTAGAACAGTGATAGTTTATCTTGTCCATTCCACGCCTCAATGAATATCCTTAGAGCAAAACAAGATTCAGCACCTGGGCTGCAGATGTAGCTAACTCCATGAAATTTTACAGTCTAAAGAAGACGCATTTCCAACACAACCATACATAAGAAAATTAATGTAACAAAACATAAACAAACAGACAAAAAGCAGGCTTGTTCATCATACAACTTGTATGATATAAATCCATTAATGATAAGTGCACACACACAGCTAGTGTATTGACAAAGGAGCTTTGTCTATCATTAACCTGTCTTCAATCATTCACAGCATTAATCAAACACGGCGTGACTCTGGTGTGCCGTACGGAACGTTTCATCGCAGAGTTATACAGGAACATTCATGTTACCACCGTAGAGCAATCTATCAAACACCACACATTTCACCAGTCTTGATGGCAACATGTGAGAAATACGGAAGTCTTCTCATCACAATTGGGAGGGTGGGTTTTATATCCCTTCCTCAGTCGGTAGCAAATCACGTCGAAAAGAAAAAAAAAATTGTATTTGCACTTCCTTTACGGAGGGTCTCACATTAATTTTTCTGCCGCCTGCATATCGCATGATCAATCGCCAAATTGGCACCACGGTACGCCGCAGGATTTCTCCGCTATGACACACGGCCCTAATTTTGGCTTGCGCACTGAATTTTTGGCCGCTTCTTGGTCCTATAATATTCATATCCACTTTGCGATGACTGACTTGTCAAAATGGAGGAAATTGGTGTAATTGGGCACGGCAACAAGAAGGACCAGACAAGGCCTAAGTCAGAATATCGTTTTTGGATTCATTACGCTCAAAGTTTGTGGACACAGTTGGCAGGCAAGGTGTTGTGGTGCACCAACAAAGAGCACATGTCATTGCCACCATAAACCAATTAGAATCCTGACCTTGCAGCGAAATCTACAGGAGTGGGATCCGATTTCACTACGTACGGGCCTATATACTTGTACAAGTAGACCTAAAGGCAGAGCCAAGAGTCAAACCTGCCCTCTTCTCTACTACTTTGTTTATTTGAATATCTGTGACTGTGTACAGTGACCAGGTTTCTTCACAGCACTCATATCATATTCCGCATTACGGTGTGTTCAGTGTTCTACTAGCTTTCCCCGACTTCTAATCCTTGTCTAATCTAATCTAATCTAATAATAATAATAATAACAACAACAATAATAATAGCAATTAAAGAACAGCAATAACAACTAAAACACTGATTGAGCAGAATTTTCAGTCTCCAAGACTAACGCTTAACCAGAATATCTGCTGTTTTGGAAATAACAATTCACCAGAACTCAATTCAGCAACAGTTTCTTTCTGGCAATATTTAGCAGCCAGTTTTATGTCATTTGTCCTATCACAGCTCTATTGGTGGTTATCGAACTACAGAGCCATCAAGGTGCCTGCTTGCATGGCTTTAAAACACACACACACACACACACACACACACACACACAAAGGTAAGGTCATTGTTTTATCAGCATCTCCAATACCCTTCTCTATTCCAATTAGACTACCACAATGGCATTGTCACCTTCTTTATATGATGCCTGCATGACAGATTATATTCCCTGTTCATGTTTTCCTATCAATCAACTGCTCTTTGCAGAAAAAATCAAATGAACTGCAATTGAACAATCAATAAAGCAGTTTCCCATCCATTGTCTGCTGAATGCTACAAATATCAGGATGATACTCAATACAATGGTCAGTTTGTACATGTACTCATGAGCATCAAAACCAAGTCAATGAACAACAGGCTACATGCACCAGTAACTTCTTTATCCCGACAGACCAAACAGGGTAAGCTTTCCCAGGATATGTGATTTGTGCCCCGTTCTTGCCATGACGGTTCATTAGTAGCGCACAAATGCTGTACAGTGTCTAGCCTAGATTCCAAGGGCATTTGATCTAATTTTGATTTCTCTTCCTTTAATTCATCCTTCACATCACAGTCCAGGCTGAACAATAGTCAAAATGATTACCATCAATACGTCACAATATTTTCATTGTGCCCCGATCTGCTGGTCTCCCAATGTCATGTATCAGTCATGTATGAAATCACCGGAATTCACATGACACAATGATTGGTGCATGTTGCCTGATTCTTGAAAGAAGAGCCAAGTTCTTGTTATTTGAATTCCACATAAAACCAAATAAAGCGTGCAGAGCATGAGGAATTGGAGTTGCTCCAAAATTGGACAGCAATGGCTACAATTACCAGCATCACATGAAGAATGGAAGAGGTCAAATGAAAAAAAAACAAAAAACTAATTTTCACCTTCATCCTGGTGTTAAATAAATGATGTTGTACAAAACATGTAGACACTAACTAGCAGAGCCTAATACCAATTTTCCTCTTGAAAGAAAAAAAAAATCGCTAGGACACCTAAAGGGAATTTCAAATATTTAGATTTAAAGTTATAGATGACAAAATGGATTTTCCAAAAAAAAATCATATTTTCAGTAATGCCTTTATCAATTTGGAATGATTAACACAGAAAAGTGAGTGGTTCATAAACTAGCAAACAGGGATAAAGTAAGGTATGATTACAATAGTGCATTGATAAAAAGCATGACTTTCAACAATATAATCAATAGCTATTTAACATTATACAACACTGAAGATGACCATTTGTTTTCCTCTAGATATTGATATCTTTTATGGCTAGACACGACATGCGCATCACAACATTAGGTTCTATCACTGCCAACATGTATTTACAGCTTTTGCTTAGTTAGAGCATTGTTTTTTAAGTCTTTCAGATAGATAACCTCCACATACTGTAGATATTATTGCACAAGGTTTCACTATTATATTACACAATCAAAAAATTGTTTTTTTCTGGGTTTTTTTTTCTGCACAAATATTCTGTATTTCTAAAACATAATTTTCTGCCATATTTATGAAAACGGTGGAGCGGGAGCCATGGATGAGTGATGTCCTTTGTCGAAGAATCTCCTATCAGTGCATTGCACTATCCCACACAAGACTACATTGTATCAAGTACCGGTTCACATTCCTATGCCGCCTCTTCTTTCACAGCTCAATAAACAACTATTCTCTCAACCAATCACTCTAGTGGGCTAGGCATGATGTTGCACATTTCTGTATCTTCCCCTGCAGTATATGTCACAACAATTTGCTTACTTCACACCTCTTCACACAATGTAAAAATACTCCTGCACACCATTTGATGTGTGTGATGGTCGTCCAGTAGACAGTGTGTAATGTAAAACCTGACATTTCTGCATGCGTGCAACTTTCGCTAATTTCGCAAGGAGCAAAGATTTGTGAAAGCAAAATGCTCACAAAAGTGACTATCTACACAATCTACACAATCTACACACACTGAATGCTAGGGCCAATTCGTGAAAGTTTCACACGGCAAATGTTTCTGGTTTTAACACCATCATGTCAAGTTATTTTCATGTTTAAAAAAAAAAAAAAAAAAAAAAAAATCATTAATTCAATGAGTAAAATACATGCCAATATGTGGGTAAACATAATCCATTCCTATCACTTCCTGCATTTCAATACATGACAAGTTATTAAAGTAAACAATATGACAAGCTATTCAACTAAACAGAACATTAAACACTAAACTCTATCGTTTCGACTACCTGTAATCACCTCACAACTACCGTTTCATGCACTGTAACCTGTTGAGCAAGGTAAAATTTTATCTTCCTGCTGTGCCCTAGTCCCTGTCTTTACACCGAGGGGCAAATGTTAGACATGAACTGTACAGTAGCACATGATATTGCATACTCAGTACAGTACATTCCCATGGTAAAGACTTAGCTTTCACAATTCAGCTTGCATTTCAGTTCATGGTATGCATCCCTTGCCAAGGTACAATGTCCAACATTCCCAATCCATGTTTGTGCACGATGCATGCAGATTACGTCTGGTGCATTATACCAACTGCCTGTACACAGTGCAGTTTGTAACACGTACAGTACAAGAAGCACTGTGGCTGCATGCAAGATACACAAGTACATGCATGGACAGGCCGGAAGCCAATTGCAACATGTTATGTATGATTATGTACAGATGCTTTGTACACATTTATCATCCCCATATTCCTACAGTATTTATCAGGCGTACACTGCATGCATTGGGTAGATTGCATTATTTTTAAAACACACCATGATAGATAAAAGGATATCCTTTATGAATGCACTCATATCATCACATCAATCATGTATAGACCTGCACGCTAGTGCTGCACAATATGCACTATGCATTGTATTCCAGCATTCTGATCAGTACTCAGTGTACTACAGATCTAGCTGAACAAACATGTCTACACGTAATCCAACACTTACTAATGGTGTATAAGAGTGGTTGCCACATGAGACAAATTTAAGCATTTCAACAATCCATCAATCACAAGTATATTCTTCTTAGCCACTGGTTAGAGTTCTCAGGAAAGTTTAAAACATGTGTTTTCATGTGCACATGCTGATATTTTCAATAACTCATCATTGGCGGCATTGTGTGCCAAAACAGGAAATGCATCATGCACCATAAATAATATCGAACTCTTTATGTTTTCAAAGTACTTGGACAATTTCAGAGAATTTGAAGTTCATGTTTGGACATTCTGATAGATTTATAAATACCTGCAGTGTGTTTGCTCTGCACATGAAAAACAATTCTTTTCTTTATTGTGCATGCTCTTTTGATACATCTTACAGGGTACAATGTAGATGGCTTTTGATGACGTAATATTGTCATTTCAAACTAAAAATGAAATTGTTATCTAAAATTGTGGTAGGCCTATAAAAAGAATATCAAACTTTGAATTAGCACTGCTTCCCGTCAGAATATAAATACAGTTTGTATATACTGTGTTATTACAGAATCTGATGGATTTTAAGAAAAATCCATGATAAACAGTGCGACACATTCACTCTTTTAATTTGTGTTTTATATTTGTGAAATAAGGAGATTTTACTGAGTGACAGACGATGTTACTTACAAACTTCTTAGCTATTTTTTTTATTTTCGTTTTAAGCATAAACTTCAAAACACATTACATCTCTTGATAGACATTTTTTCACTGGAAGGAGATCCACCCACTTGAAATATAAAAGAAGAAAATAATACACAATGCCTATATCTTTATACATGAATTTGATCATCAGTCATCTGGTAAGTCAAGTGATCATGAAATTTCCTGTACATTCCAAGAATAGGGTATACTCCCTATATATTTCAGGAATTGGGACTTGTAAGACAATCTCGGCAGTATTCAAATTCAGGATCCAGAACTAAAGTGACATATGAAAAAGAAGTACTATTTTTCTTTAAAGACAAAGTTAATGATCCTCCACATTCGAGATGGTATAATATTTGTGTCAGGGAGGCAGTATTTTCATGAGTTGTGAAGCTCAAGCAAAAAGTTATGGTCAAACAAAGAATGCATCCTACAGAGGAAGTTGTTGCATCAGTAAGTTAAAGTACCTAAGGATTGGCTCTATGAAAAATCTATAGATGTAAAATTGGACGAGCTCTTCAAAAGTTGAGACTGTACATTAGTCCTAAATGATGCAACACAACAACCTTACCATTTATGATTATCAAGTCACAATCTACAAGCAAAGGGTCAGCACTTTTCTGTTAGCATCATGTGTAAAAACATGTCTGATATCACATTTGAGAAGAAACACAGTGACACAGTTTCCTTTC
This sequence comes from Diadema antillarum, assembly GCF_040938485.1. NCBI lineage: Eukaryota > Metazoa > Echinodermata > Echinoidea > Diadematoida > Diadematidae > Diadema > Diadema antillarum. Next base: position 1,932,336 of record NW_027270975.1, on the reverse strand, counting down.
GGAGAATTGTGGAATCAGTGATACTATTGGGGGTAACTTTGACATTACTTGAGGCTACATGTATGTCTCAAAGTATTGAACATTATAAAACTTACAAATGTCCTAGTACTTCATGTTATTATCATTAACTTGAATTTTCAGAACCAGAGCCTTAGTTGTTTTACTGCCTTTTATATGAGTGTTGCTCGTAAAAAAATGTACAGGGGACGGAAAAAACATACACCTTCATCATCACAGGGAGATGGATTACCCCTCATCACACAGGTGTGAAGTGCAAAGATGGCTGGTCTAGAAGCCATGCAGTTCACTGACAACAGAGGAGCAAGGGGTCATTGTTCTCCCTTGTATTCTTCTTCAGTCCCTTGACAGGGGTAGGTGTTACATAACACTGTCAAGTCTATCCCATCCCTCCCCCCCCCCCTCAATCCCAACCAATAGAGGAAGTTGAATGAAGCCCTTTTGTCCCTTCTTCAAACAATGCCATCATGTCATTAGCACTTAGCACAGTTATATACAGAGAAGGACCTCCTGTCTCAAACAGGTTTATAAATGTAAGGTGTTGCCAGTGTGACAGCTAAAATGCACAGTGGGTTTCAACTGTACAAACTGAATTAATTAATTCACCAGATGTGTCTAAAAGCCATCATGTAGGAAGATCATATGGCCAAACTTTAATACTCAACTCACTGAAGGGTCAAACATAGTGCATTGCTCATGGGTACCATAAGTACAATGGTACCACATTTAGTCCTGGCTATGCTCAGCAGCAACATTTAACTCAGGCTTCATACAGGCCAGTCAAGCCTTCTCTTCTGTTCAGATACTCTTACAAACACAATGATCTTCTTTCAAGCAAAAAGTGCTCAAAACATTTTATTCATAATTTAAGGGTCTGTGGAGAGACTTCTGTGGAGGAAGTATACAACTGAGAGGGAAATATATGCATGTAGGTTGTTAAAATTATATTTCTATTCTATTGCTTGAGTTGTACCTACAAGTGTACAGCTGTATCATAGGCTACAACAACAGGAAATTGAACTCTAACAAAAATACACAGACAAAGATTGATGTTCCAAAGTATGGCACTGGCAAGCCTTGCAAGGCTGTGGCAAAATGGCACTACCGTAACGAAAAAGGCTAGAAGAAAAACAGATCAGGTTTGTTTACAATAGCTCATCTGAGAGGAGCAATTACATTTAATCATTATCAGTGAAATCATGGTAACCAATGACAACAGACCAGTGTTAGCTGGAGCATATTTTATTAGGATCAAGTAATCAATGAAAGATGAGACAGTGGGAAAGTAAATCATCTACATGTTATGGGATTCTTGAATGAAAGGCCATGTTGATAATTTCCACTTCATCAATTTCATAAAAACCCTGAATCTCTTATGTACAAAGACCAATATTCAAAATGTTTTCCTTAATAAATATGCAGGGATTCAAACTAGGGTACCAATGTCTAACATTTCCAGCCAATCCTACAGCCACTGGTGGCGCTAGTAGTACACAATGCCCAAACTTCAATGCACGTACAGCAGCCAAGATTAGGATTGAATCCTAAGATTATGATTAGGGTTTAAGGGCGGATTTACAATTAGCTACATAATCAGCACTTGAGACTTCCAGAGGGCATGACTGGAAAGCTATTGCCACACATGTAATACAAAGCACAGCCGGTCAAATGGACTCACAGTAAAAGGAGAAAGTCGATGGCAACCATTCTAGGTGCTCTTTAACCTGTTGAAGACTAGTCACAAGTATTTTTGGGCTGGGGTAAATGGAAAATGCACGTTACAGGAAAATCAGTCCATCTTCAATGGGTTAAGAAAACATTGTTGCAATTATTTCCATTGGGAAGCAGCCCACAGTCACAAATGTCAGGATATAGTAAGAAATGTATACATGTGCACAAAAATCCAAACAATGCAAAGCAAAAGTCTATTTTCTCTCTCTTCTGCATGTACACATATAAGACATGCACAGAAATCAATGTGTGGGTGGTATTTGTGGGTCTGTTTATTCATTTTTTTTTTTTGGGGGGGGGGATGGGGGTAAAAGCAAGTTTTGAAATGGCTGAAAAAGGTGTTAAACTAAAATTTGACATCCAGTAAAAATCGATCTCACTGAAATTCATCAGTCCTACATGAAACTAATAAAACGTGTGTGATGAATCATTTGGGATTGTGAATGAAAGATCATTTCATATTCAGATATCAATGTTGACGGCCAAATTTAGACTTGCTAAACAACAGCTTATCAGCAATATAAGGAATACAGGCCATGTCAAGATTTTGATAGTACTGTAAATTTTCATGCGACTAATTTTTCACACTCATGTTTTTAATTCAGTGGAAACATGACCTCAACTACTAGAAAATATGGCAAGATAAAATATTCTTGTGCCTTTACTTAATATAATATGCAAAATATACGAAAATCTTAATATGACAAAATTTTCCACTTTTACAGTATATGGGGAGAGGGGTGCAGTGTAAACCAATTATAGGCAATAACACAATCCCATAATTATGATCAAGTCACTGCAAGGGCAGAAGAACGAAAAACAAAATGAACAAAATGAATATCAAGAAAACATGAACATCTGCCACTAAAACAAATAAACAGATTATACAAACCTTTTGACAGACAAGGGTTATTACCTAGATGCTACATACATGTAGATTTTGCATAGCTTTAAAATGGTCATTGAGCACTTTCCACTTGATAGCCCGACCAGACGCTGTTAGTACGCTATGCGAATACAGCGTCTGACAGTCGAGGCATACACCTTCAAAGTGGGGAACCACAACAGAAGTGTCACAACTACAAAAATTATGAAAACTTATACGTTTCATATAAAAAATATATACGTTACTCACGTTAAGTACATGCTTGTATTATAGAAGGTTCATAAGTCCATCACAGAGAGCCCTCACGATAAGTCCATTGAACAAAAAATGACACTTTCTAGCGCAGTAGAACAGCGCAGCTGTCCCCGACCGTCGGGGTTCATCGTTGCAGATTTCAAAATGGCGAATTGACTACTCAGCAAATTATGCATGCGGGTACGTGGCTGGAAGTGCAGCGATCTATTGCGTGCGTGCGCTCTTTGGTAGCAGCACGCACGGTCGACCGAGAGATGGAGGGAGTGAACTGCCGATTACTAGTATCAGATGTACCGTTCGCACATGCTGCATATAATCATAATTTTCGGTAAGTTATAAAATGTGACCGGCGACAACGGTTTCAGGCAAAAGTCGGGAACTTTGAAAATTCATTTTTTCACTGAAACACATTGCCCATTTCCTAAGCTTTGCATTGATATAAAACACTTGTATTCTTCTGCACCATAAATGGGCATAGAAAGAGAAATACAATGTACTTTTTAAGTTGTTAGCCTGACAAAATTGCGAGAAAACAGGCTTTGAAGATTCACCTCTTTCTCAGAGACAATGTCCGGGCGGCGATGCGAGGGGAGAATCACCCATCCGTACGATGGTGCCAATCGATGTTAAGCCCCGCCTCTAGCAACCACATCGCCTTCTGATTGGCTCACTGAGAGAGTCAAATTTCCCGGGCACCTTCCTCGGAGCTCAGCGTATGGAGCCGAAAAACAATGCGTTTCGCTCGGGTTTGTTTACCAGTACGTCTTTCAAGATGGCGAATACGATAATTGCACGTATGGTGTACATGTACATGACGTGTATGGTGCATGTAGTACGCAATGGCATCCACACGCCATGACTGTGTGCATAGAAATATGTAACAGGAGCGGTGGCGAATCCACACATTTACAAATCGCGTTTTCATTGTGGCTGATTTGTCTTTATCATTGGCGACCCTTTTGAAAGCAGAATTGCTAGAGCTGGCAAGGGTCATGCTTAAATTAAAAAAAAAAAACACGACTCGTTAGTTTGGTGCGATTTTGACGTGTAGTATTTGAATATAATATTGGTCACATGTGACCGCTCCTTTCCTCTTATCTGCCTTCCATTGAGTCAGTTTGCTGTCTTAATCTTTACTACATGTACAAGTAGACAAATTTGAGAATATTTAGTTTTCTTTTCACACGGTTATGTCATGCTACACGATTTTTGTTTCACTTCCACGGTTGTCGAACATTGCGGTAGAATAGTTTGGACAGAAAGCCAAACGAAGAGCACGCACTACAGAGCGAGCGTATAAACCACTATAGCAAGAACAATGGAGCATGTAATCGTGCACGCGTGGACAAAGCATTCCCCACACGCTGCAACTGGTGTCTCCGAAGCCGAATTATGTAAATGTATGCGACGCACCAGCCAATCGCATGCGAGACAATGCGCCGTAGCAACGCTGGGGATATTGGCGCGGCGTTCGAAAGAAGCTCGAAACTGACGAGTGCGATCCAACATAGAGTGCTTAAAATTCCATTTTCGATAGGAAAAGCTTAGTCTTATGCTATGAAATTTAGTGTAGAGGTAGAAAACATATCAAAGATTCGATTTCTGCAAAAAACCTAAATCGACAAAAATAATGGTCAAAATCTTTGTACCCCGCCTAGGAGGGAATTTGCTCTTGCGACTTTTGCCTGAAACCGTTGTCGCGGGTCACAAATGTGCATTTCAATATTGATAGCATAGATATGAAGTCTCATTAATGAAGATTTCCATGAGATGAGTTTGAGGTGACAAAAAATAATCTAAAGTATCAAAATTCAAAGCGATCGCAATGCGATCGCTGAACTCTCTTCGTGTTGTGGGTCCCGACGGTACAGCCCTGTCGCTACTTACAGCGACTGGGCTGTGTATAGTTATCCACTTGATAGCTTTCCCACATTCCGATGGTAAATGCATCTATAGGAATAGCATACAGTCAATTCATAGTCTAACCTAAATCATTTCCAATGTGACAGACATGATTCATGAACTCCAATGGCACTCCTTGCAGCAAGTGAGAGAAGCTCTGCCCTGCGTCTTGTCCTCTTCATCAAAATGCACCAGTTGAATTCAGCACTGCACCCTACATCATACCAGCAGTCCACAAAGCAACCAGACATGTTCGTGATCATGGTCAAGGCTATCATCTTCCAATCTCAAGAAACGAACATCATAAGCAGTCCTTCTTCCCACGCACTGTGCGGACTTGGAACTCACTGCCATGCCCCCTGCCCTGACATCATATCAGCCCCATCATCATCAGTGCAGTGGAAGCCTTCAGGCTTTAGCTGATAGCATGGCAAGCTATGCAGACCGCTGATGGACTTTTACTCGCACCCTTAGATACTTTCTGCACATTCACACAAGCACAGCACACACAGCATGAATCACACCTGTAGCTGTATCACTGTAAATAATCTTCACGTCTGAAAGATGCACGACCACCACTCACCAGGAGAAGAAGGCGGTTTGAAGGGTATGAAAACTGTAACGCAATTCCTTCGACGCTGCCAATAAGAAGTCGTTTGTCGTTTGTCGTTAGACCTACATTCCTGAAGTTGTATACAGTATTATTAAGTATAGCTTACTACTGGCTAAAAAAGCTAAACAACTTGTTAGATCCCTTTGCATTGTTTTCCCCAATGACCAATCAACATCATCTATTCTTAATCTTAGATTAGCATACAACTGGCTGCAAATATTTAACCACATCGATGTCGATCTCATTGTCATTGGCATGTTTACTGTGATACGTTATGAATAAGATGAAGGTGTCGTCTAAATTAAATCTAAGGAAATTTACTATAAATTCAAGCGTAAAAAATTCTACTTGTTTACAGATGTTTTCCCCAGTTAGTCACAGTATTAGAGTAGTACTAGGCCCGGGACTAAGTAAAGTAGATTGGGTGCCCAGCACATATTCTAATGTTAGATTTAATTAGTCTGTTTAGTTTAGAGGTGAATGTACCGTTGCGTTTCAGTGCCAGTGGTCAAAGAGAAGAGATTAAAACGAGACAAAGAAAGAGTAAAGGCAAGCAGTAAGCGCTTACATTGACATTTGTGAAATGGAAACTTCCTGTACAATGTACCTTAATATCCAGGCAAATGGACATAGAGTGATGGTTTATCAAGCAGGGGAGATTTCAAGCGAGAAACTCAATCAGCTCGACCAACATGTATGATGTACAATGTAGCCAGGCGGTAGGATGTTGGTGGGTGGTTGTATCGTAACACACGGCACGGTGCCTGTCGCATCAGGTAGTGCGCGTAGTAAGTTCACCACTATTGACAGTGCAGTGTACAGGGCACCGGGCGAAAGCCCATCCCCTTCGCTTGTTCAGTAGTGACAACGACACAGAGATCGATTTATTCCAGCAATACAAGGAATGACTCTGATCCAATATGCTCCAGATACCTTCTTCACGTCTCTAGCACGAACAATAATTGGAGATCTCCTTTAGATTCCCTTCACTTCTGACAAAAAAGGCAGGTTAAACACACTGTTTCGAACCAGTTCGGATGACAGTATCGCACAAGTGTACCACATCATAAAACCGCTCTATGGGTTATCCGTACTGATTACATGCATGCATTTACATGGCTCGGCTATGCACCGTGCATGCATCGAACGTATGTACGTACGTGCAAGTGCGTAATGTATCTTTCCGACTGATACGTACGCACTATGGTCGGATGACTTCAGTGTAATTTTTATACGTAGCACGAAATGGGACCAGAGCAGTGTATATTCTATGGACAACTGCAACGTGTGTTATGCGAAAGCTCGAGACCCCAATACAGGTTACAAATAAAAAAGTATTAGTACAGTTGCCAGCTCAGATAGGAGCGCCATGAACGCACTTGTGTGAAAACAGGGAGGTGAGAGTGTCTCACCTCCCTGGTGAAAACTACGATCCCTATGAAAACGGAGCATGCAAGTGTCAATAGAGGGCTCAGTGGGTTGTTTTTTTTTTCCACGAGAAGAAAATCTAAAAGATTTTTTCTCTCTTTCTAATCCAGCGGAAACAAAAATGTCTTATGTAGAAATGACAAATGTATACAACAAGGTTCACTCAACAAACGTGAAACTTGACTCTCACATTTTAGTAGTAAAACGAATAAGACGTGAACTGATATACAGTTGTATCAGAAAATTCGCTTCACTGAGAGATTTGCTTTTATAAAATAACATTTTAGTATGTTTTATGAAAGCATCTATAAGGTAAATTCAAGGTAAAGAGAGATTGCTTGCAGTCTTGTTTATAAGAGTAGATAAAAAAGCTCTTAAAAATATGATATCAAGCGCTTTATAAATGTTATGCATTGTTATTATTATTATAAATATGAAGAGTTTGTTCTCAAAAACCGATAAGTCCATTTTTGAAGATTTTGAAGCACGGTCTCTGTCATAAAGTACAAAATAATACCTTTTAAATGATATATTGGTCACTATACATATAAAGGTACATTCTTTAAGTTATGGTCGAAAGAAGCAAATATTTTCTTATTATTCTCTTTATTTTTCTTGACCTTTAGTCGCAAATATCTCCATTTGGCAAATATGGACTTATCGGTTTTTGCGAACAAACTCTTCACATGATGACAATCAAACCTGCAACAATATGCATTGATACTTTATTATTACCATTGTTGAACGTCCTTCAGATGGTTACAGTATTTCTTTCTTAGTTGTTGGCAGATCATTTTTTTTCAATGCTATTATTTCCAAAATATTGTGACTGTCTTGGATAAATATAAACGATTGTAATGACTAACATTCCCCACTTAAAGATGAAATCCACCCCAAAATAAATAAATTTCAAAAGAAAGAAAAATTATCCCCTACAGGATGGTACAAAAATGGAAAAAAAAAAAACGGATACGAAATAAAGAAGATATGACATTTTGGAATTTCACATCTTTTGAAAAATATTTCTTGACCAGTCGTTATGAATATTCAAATGAGCGAGTTGATGATGTCATACCATCACAATTTTTAATGATATGCTATATGTGAAATTTCAAAAAATTGTTATTTTTAGCTAACACAAGTAAATGCATATGCATATTATGCAAATGCATGTTATGAGAGTTAACAATATTACATTTTTGTTCTTTTTTATTTTGGGTGGTTTTAAGACAAGTTTTATATTTATACAACCGAAATATAAGATTTTTGTCATTCCTGTGTATGAAATGAATAAGAAATTGTGAGAGCTTGACATCGTCAACTTGCTAACTTAAATATTCATAAGGACTGGCCAAGCATATTTTTTTTTTTGAAAAAATGTGAAATTTCAAATGTCATAATAAATTCAAGAATAGGCCCTAAATTTGATGTGCAAGGAATCGTTAGAAATGACGACTAGGGCATGAGCATCATGGAATAATCATTTAAGGCCCTTAGCTATATGATTTTTACAGGGAAAGAAGAAATAGTACACCTTCCTGTGCGGCAGCGCAGTGACCGAGCAGAGTATACTATCTGAAATAAGGGTTATAGGTTTAAACGTAAAAATTAGTAAATTTCCGGTTCACCTCTATAGTTTGTTTTGACACATAAGATTCATGAAGAAAGATTTCTGATCTTGCCTATTTATTATACTTATATAGTTACTTATCTAATGATTTATTTATTTGTTTATTTATTCATTCATGTGTTTATTTATTAACTTATTCATCATTTATCTACTTATTTTTTTATCTTTTATTTTTCTATTTATCTAATCTATCTATTTATTCGTTCATTTATTTATTCACACTCTATAGTATCCTATAGCATGGTTCAGAGCCGAGGGGCCTGTTTTACAACAGATCCCCACAGCTTTGAAATTAAAATACATTACAAAATAATTTATTATATATAGGTTTCGGTGATATTCATAATGAGCAACAAGTATACCACATTTAAATAGATGAAAACATTGATTTTATTATATAGTATAGTTGCAGCTATACATTGCAAATTATATAGCAGCGATAGATAAAACAAATTAAACTTGGAAGTTTTAAGGATATTCACCATTGGGTAAAAAAGAAACAATTGGATTAAAAACGTAACAAATAAAACTAGCTTTTAAGACAAAAATGAGTATAAATTGATAAACATGATACATAGGGAACAAATTGAAACAAACACGGCGGATTATCACGTTTCGTTATATATAGTTTCATTTCCAACACATACAATTACAGCATTTGAATACATACTAATGACACAACAATGCAATGAAAACAAACTATGAACGGTGATACAATTTTTGTACATTTCAAGACAAGTACAGAATAAATGGTTGCAAAATTAATGAAAGGGGACTGCTGAAACGCAGAGCGTTATGCAGTCCCCTCACAAAAACAACAACTCAACTTACACAACTGATAAAACGAGGCAAAAAAGAACTATTTTATCTTTACACACCAAACACGAAACAATATGAAGAGTCCATTTTTGAAGATTTTGAAGTATACGGTCTCTGTCATAAAGTACAAAATAATACCTTTCAAATTATATATTAGTCACTACATAAACAGGAACATTTTTGAAGTTATGGTCAAAAGAAGCAAAAAATTTCTTATTATTCTCTTTATTTTTCTTGACCTTTAATCGCAAATATCTCCATTTGGCAAATATGGACTTATCGGTTTTTGCGAAAAAAAACTCTTCATATAGCATCAAGAACGCTTCTCACTCCTTTAAAGCTGACAGCTGAGGAAACTTTCTATGGCGAAGCGATGTACAGCATAAGACGCACAAAAACAAAAACAGTACAAAGAAAAGCATGAATTACATATTCAGTTTGCGATTTTCCCGTTTTAAAGACTGAGAATAGGACTTGTTTTTATTTCATTTCATTCATTTCCAGGGAATGATTTATAATCATAACATAACAATATGAAAACGCATAATGACACGACAATGTACCGAAACAGGCAAACTGTGACCTGAAATACAATGTAAATCTGATGATAATGCTTGTTCTATTCTATACAAAGTTTAGCATCATACTGGATTTGTGTTGCCAAAGATGTTAACCACCTCTTTCAGGTTGATCGCTTCTCTAGTAATGAGTATGATTGGAGTGAAAAAAAACCAAAAACAAATGCCGAGTCCATGGTGGGTGTAGGAATATAAATGAATGTATTGGGGGAACAAGCAAGCGCTACCAGGAAGAGCTATAATGCAGGGAGAGTATATTAATAGCAACCGAGCGGGGTGGATGGCGGGGGGGGGGGGGGGGGGGGGGGAGTTGTTGGGGAGGGGATATCCCCCGTCACACACAAAGGAGCGCGTTCTCAGAATATTCATAATTGAAATTCATTTTTCTGGTGCACATTCCTCGTTGAATATCAATTTTTATATGCATCTTTTTTTCAAAGTTATGGGATTCATTCAAAGAATTTGAATTAAATTTAACGCTCGTTATTCACGTCCGTTGCGAGAAAGAAAAAAATCCAAAATGAATTCTTAGTTTGTTGCGTGATTTTCTCATTTACTGATCTTTTGTAATCTAAAAGGACAGTGACCTATAGCCGGGGAGGGTGTACATCAGAAGGGGATTACCCCCCCCCCCCCCACACACACACACACACACACAGGAGGGAACTTTTTATCTTTAGGATTGAAATTCATCGATCCAGGATATAGATACTTTTTTTGTGGAATATTTGTTGAATTAAAAAACAAAAAAACAGTGGGCCTATATATAGATATGCCTTCCAGTTGCTAGAAAAAGTGTCAAATAAACTAAATTCCTTAAATGTAACCTCATCGTATAATAACTATTGCCCTTGTGATGGGTTTTGTCAGCATATTGTGTTTGATATTGTGGGTATTTGTATGTGCTTATTTTATGAGATGATTTTCCCTAAAGGTGAAGTTCGAATTTTAAACAAAAGGTTGGTTCTTTTATTATCAAGTTATCATTGAACATTTTGTATATAGTTTAACAAAAACAAGAATGATAACATAATAATCGCTTCTGTTATGTAATTTTGACATGTACTCTTTTTCGTATTTTATTGATGACATAATGTTATAATAATAACTATAAAGACAGTGACAGTAATTTCTTACCAAATGTTAATCAATTTTCTTTCCAAACATTTCCAGAAGCAACCTTTAATATATCGAACATTAGTATGTAATGATTTATTGTCAGTTACATTGCGTATTTAGAAATTTACATGTGTATTATATAGAAAGTGATATCATATTCTAAGTTAGCATAAGTGTGCTATTCTCTTTTTAGCTTCACTAACTTTCTCAATACTATTTTTTACTGTTATTATCTTTATAGTTATCATTATAAGATTATTTCACTTTCATTCTTGTCACAATCATCATCGTTTAAGTTGTGGTTGAAAAAAAAACCACACATGCCATTCAAGTACATGTATCTTAATAGCAAATAGTATATTTTGCGATATAGCGATTACATGTAAATATGTCTGCTTGTTTCATCTGCTTCAAGTACTGTAATGTGCAGATCCTTTAACTGTTTCGCAGTATCAGGTTTGTGAATCGTGTGCATTATAGATTATACTGAGTAGGTTGCAAAAGACGAGAGTCTGATCCCAATGTGTATCACTGGTTTCTGCAGGCGATTTAAAGATTGGAAAACTTTTCTGGTTAATCAAGATTTGCCCGTTCTCAGGTCATATATGAAATTCAGATGCCTTATAAAATTTCTTATGTTGGTGAGTAACAAGTATAAAGTATACGAACAATTTAAGTGATTGCTTGCAGAACAGACTAAGCGCCACTTTTTAGGTAAAGTTTTAAAGGAAAAATACATCAGAGGAAAATAGAAGCCGTTCCATTGATACTGCACTTGTGACATAACAAGGAATATTCTGTTAAGTTGTGATTATAAATCTCCCGTTTTTCTGTCACCTTTTTCTTAGCAGCTTTAAGAGCAAATATCTCAAATCAGCACGAATGATGAAGTTAACTTGTTTTCCTATCAAACTATTAATTCTCAAAACAAAGATTGAAGCTCCGAGTGTCGGTCCTTTATCTGCTTCTTGCAAACATTGAGGGCGTCCTTTATAATTAACAATCCGGCCGCATTGCTTCCATTGCCATGAGTTTGTTATCTTTACTTGTTATATAATGTTTATGGACAAGATAAGTTGTGAGTAAGGGATGTATATGTCTTACCACTATGGGCATACATAAAAATCGTGAAGTATACTGCCACAGGAGCATTGTATCCTACCATTATTATAATGTTCTTGTGTTTTCATCGCATGACTGCTTGTATAGGGGTGAGCGTATTATGATAGGCTATACAGACGTAAATACCTACGTAAACTGTAATAATAATAACCATGCCACTGTGTCTGCAGCCCTGTTTTGAAGATTCCACTTTCTTAAATTAACCGTTATTGATACAGGAACAGAGAATACAACCATACAACCAATGACTGAGCAGGTAAAATACAGAACTAAGATTTGTGTAGTTATGCTTGGGTCGTTTTAAAGGACTCGCAGCGCAGAGAAAATGACAGGCTAATAATCTACAAAATACACAATAATCTTACACCTCTTTCAGCACATACAGGACTATATTATCAAACAGGCTACTCAGTTGACGAGAGCCTCGCAACCACACTCCTATCAGGTACCATATTCGAGAACGAATCGCATCGCCATTCGTTCTTCCCAAGAACTGTAAGGAACTGGAATTCCCTGTCGTCAGAAATTGTTTCAGCGCCATCTGTGGGATCATTTCGAAACCGTCTAACGGTTGATCACAGTGGGTAGTTATTTTCGTCATATTTTCCATGTGCTTGTAAATATCTGTAAATAAATTGTATTATAATGTAAATAGCACCAGTCTGCAAGAATCTTCAGTCTATTGAAGGAGGCAGACTTAATCAGAAGAAGAAGAAGAAGAATCCACAAGAAGCAGGTTCTTCTTCATCTTCATTCTGTGCATGCACTTCTATTACGCAAAATTATATTCAACTCCATTCAATTCAACTTTTGCGCTCTCTATATTGAATTGAATGCGCTTGAACATCCGAATGAAGAGCCATGTAAACGTTATTCCTTATCATCATTATCGCCCACACACTAAGCCCCATGAAGTGTTGGTCTCATGACCGTTTTTATGATGTAATATACAAATGATGCACAGGATAGAGTGCGTTAGTGTAGGCGTAGTGCACTCGAGGGTATTTACAATTGTGAAACATGCACGAGGCGAAGCCGAGTGCATGTTGCACTACATTGTAAATACCCGAGAGTGAGCTACGCCTACACTAACGCCACGAAATAATCCTGTGCATCATTTGTTTTATAAAAATGGGTCGAAAATTCGAAAACTAACATCATTTTTCAGCGTTTTCCACGTACCTTTGTGGGTCAAGACGTCCGAAGATGTTCGTCCCAAACTTTTACGCACGTCGCACTCGCGGAAGTCCCGCACATACAGTATAAGTATAATGGGGGGTTGGGTTTCCGGACACCCGCATGAAAACTTACTTATTTTACATAGAATATGCACCCTTTACCTTAAAGACTTGATATAGACTCCTCATATAGGCCTACTAGACAACATACTCTGAAAACGGCGTGAGAATTAACCTGCTAAATCGTTGGATTTGCTCTTCAAAGAGACTCCATGTACGCGTCCGGTCCCATAACGCTTGGTCTACTGTACTGTACAAAGTGTACGTATAGTATAGTATACGTACGTACGCCACATATGTTATGCACAAGGGAAGACAGGCCGGCCGGCCGGCAGCCCGAACTAGAAGTTGTTTACAGGATTGACAGCGCGTACGCGTATGCATGCAATTCATCAAAGGAGCCGCCGCGCGCACAGACGATCGGCAATCTACCATAGGATTACAGGCAGTGCAATTGTACTGAAGTAAAGGAAGGAGGTGTGTCTCATTTCAGCGCTTCCTATTGGCTACATTCTTGAACCCATTTTATAATATACTAATGATGCACAGGATAGAGTGTGTTAGTGAAGGTGCGGCGCGCTCGAGAGTATTGACAATGGTGCGACATGCACGAGGCGCAGCCGAGTGCATGTTTGCAACCGTTGTCAATACTCGAGAGTGAGCCGCACCTTCACTAACGCCACGAAATAATCCTGCGCATCATTAGTTTTATAAAATGGGTCGAAAACTAACAGCATTATTCACGTACCTTTGTGGGTCAATACCAGTCAGCTACATGTAGCACTCGCTCAGAAGTCAAGATGTCCGAAGATGTTCGTCCCAAACATTTACGCACGTCGCACTCGGAAATTTATCCCGCACACTACACGATAAGACTGTACGTACGTATAAGAGTATACGTACGCCACGTACTGTTATGCACAAGAAAGGCCGCCGGCTGTTGTGGCAGCCCGCGGCCCGAACTATCTGTTGTTTACAGGATTGACAGCGCGTATAGTAGCGCGTGACGCACTTGTAACAACTGATTGAGTGCGCACTGCCAGTGTAAAACATTGTGACGTACGTCAGGCCAGGGAGGTGGAAGAGAGACTCTTCTTAGTGCTTACCTGAAGAAAATAATGCACGCACACGTGACTCATTTCAGCGCTTCCAATTGGCTACATTCTTGAACCCATTTTATAATACCTTCTGTTGAACGCGTGATGGGCCTTGTTTGCCTAAGCGTCGGACTCGTGGGCCTTCTAACTCATGGGCGTGCGTATCACATGACTCGTAGATGGGCTGTTTGACATGACTCATTGACATTTTTTTTTTTCGATGTCAAACTCGTGGGGTCGCATACTCTTGGGTGTCGGTCTCGTGTATAGGATGACCCTGTACTTCCCGAAACCCTTCTTTGTTCTCCACTCCGAGGCACACTTGTAAAAGTGATCCGTTTTCCTTTCTCATTATGCCCTGCTTTGTTATCGCGCTTTCCCCCCGATTTATCCGTCCACACCATAGAGATGTATACTAATAAAATATTCTTAGTATATATCTCTATGGTCCACACTCAACATGTTTCATGGGCTCTCTGCTCTTCACACCTTCCTCCTCCCATAGGGCCTACATGTATACTTAATATGTATTATAGGATGCACACTCGACTGACAAGAACACCCGCTGCAGAGATATCACTCTACCTCAGCATGCATGTAAACTTACTTGCTGTTATGTATTCATTGAGTTAATATCTATCTATATCTTCGTCAATTTTATCATTATATCATAATATAAATATATATATATATATATATATTCAGTGAGGTTTTTACTTTGATTCATCCTGCATAGAATCATCTTTACATAATGTAAATACTAAAAAAAAATGTTTATTTTTTTTTAAAGATGAATGTTCACAACAAAAAATAAGTCAGATACTATTATTCCATGCCCATTGTTACTCAGAAATCAACCAAATAATAAATCTAAAGGAATTGACAAATATGCAACAATCAAGACAAAAACAACTATTGAAATACATTATAAAAAAGCAACAACAACAACAACAACAACAACAACAACAGCAACAGCAATAAAACATTCCCATGCTGTAACCACATCGGGTGAAGTTCGTTACTCCGAAGGTTCGTTATTCCAAAACACGTATATTCCCGAGCACCTAATTTTGTTCGTTAATATGAAAAAGACAAAGGGTTCGTTGTTATCCGAACATAATTATATGTGACGTTATCCTGGTGGTTCATTATTCCGAAGGTTCGTTAATCCCAAAATGAAATAAGGTTCGTTCATCCGAAAATGTAATAAGGTTCGTAATTCATAAGGCTCGTTATAGATATCCGAAAAATGAAATATAGTTCGTTAATCCGAAAATGAAAAGAAGGCGCCTGAAGCCTGATTTCACTTTCGGATTAACGCCGGAACCTTCGGAATGATGAACTTTATTTCACTTTCGGAATTACAGACCATCGGAATAACGAATCTTTGAAAAAGTAACTTTTGCAATAACAAACTTTGGAGTTTTCATTTTCGGATTAATGAATGTTTGGAATGAGGAACTGTATAACCGAATCCCTTCCCCGTCCTCTGAGTTACCTGATGCGCACATCGGATAACCTTTATTCTTTTGTTCGATTAATAAAGCTAACACAGTCACTATTGGGTATATTTTGCTTGTTTATGTTTTGAATGAGAAAACAAAATCCAATTCAATTTAATTCATCTTAATTCAATTCAAAATCAGACGATAATCTCCGTTCTGAGCTGTATTATGGTGTGAAAGTGTTTGAAATTTTATACTCATATCCTCGTGGAAATGTGATTTAATCACTTTTGATATTGATTCCGACACTATAAAACTGATATGGTATAATCTTCAAGCAAAGTTCTTTGATATAAGTCAGATTAGCGTCCAGACATGTCACAGTCGATTCGCGCATCCCCATGTATTTACCATAATCTACCGCTCATCGTCAGATTGCGAACAATACAATTAATATGAGAAAAGCATACATTATCTTCCCTTAAAATTATGCAACGAGACGTGAATCCATTGTGTTCCTCTTTATGGGCAGATAGATCTACTTTTGGTACATATTAGAAGTACTTGAAATATTTTCGAGTGGCGGCATCGACAATGGGATCAAAGGGAATAAGAGACCGCTGTGACTCCAGTGCTGGTGCTCTCGACATACGAAGAGATTGTGTTGTACATAATAATACAAATAATAGTGGCTACTTGTATAGCGCACAGGTCCACTTTTCAGTGCTCATGACACTTCAAAAATGAAAAAAAAAAAATATATATATGTATATACATGCATATACATGTTCAAACATGTATACAAAGAAGTAAATGGCAAACAAAAAACAAATATATACCAAATAAAGAATACAACATAAACCAATTAAAAATACGATATTGTTAATGGCATGTACATACAGCAATATACAGTCCCAATGTGACAGGAACAGATAAGTTTTCAGATTGGATTTGAATGACTCTGTAGATGACAGTTCCCTATACATGTGCATATACCATAATCAAACACCACTAAATACAGGGGCGGATCCAAGAATTCCATAAAGGGGAGGGGGGCTTTCCCACAGGGGGCGCACGCACCCCCCTCCATTTCGTCTTTTTATTTCTTTTGTTTTAACAAAAAAAGCAAATAAAGTAGGGGGGACTCGCCCGATGCGCTACCCCTGGATTCGCCTCTGAAATATCTTAAACATGCTGAGCTATACAGATTAACAACGCAGAAATATCATTTTATTTTCTGTACAGCAAATTTATGTAGGGAGGTCATGTTAATTACTTTTTGAACATCTTCAGTCCGAATGTAGGAGCATGCAGATATTTCAGTGAACTTTATGACGCACTGCCACTGAAGGTCGTCAACCCATGATAGGGTTTTGTGCTGAACGCAAGGCGATGTGCACACACTACGTACATACTACGTACATGCTGCGTGTGGTGCAAGCAAGTTTAGAGCGTACGATCTTTGGTGCAAGAAAGCGGAATTCCACTTACTTACATCGTGTGCAACTACTGCTACTGCATAGTGTGTGTGTGTGTGTGCATTTTCAGCTAAGTTTAGCCTCTGTCACTCACTCTCTGCGGTCGCGGTCAGTCATCCAGGAGAACGCATAGCTAGCCCAGTAAATTTATTCGAAAAGTACAGATGATCGAGAGGATTTTAGGAATTCACATTCAACGTTGAATAAAGAAAGATTGTTTGTGCGTCGTTCGTAGGTAAGAATATACTTTGTTACGCTGTCTAGACTCTGCTTCATGGCCGTATCAGTACACAGGAAAATTTACAGCAGATGAGATCGAGAAATGTTTCTTCAGTCCCACCGGTACTAGTACAAGTAACGTTAAAATTTTTTGTAAGTTTACTTAGCCTTCTGTTTACGTTCTAACCATTAGACTTTATAGGGCCTATTAAACGCACACGTTAGATAGATAAATTGAACACAGTGCTAAAGGGGAATGTACTTGGTCGGGATCCTCCTGAATACTTCCACTGCACTGGAGTTTTAACACCAAAACACCTGGAGGTGCATTCATTAACTGGAGGTCATTGTATTTAATGTAAGGTCATAACACTAACACTAAAAAACAGTATAGTAAAGGTGTATGATATGGGCCCCTAAACCTCTTGATTGCCCACAGGCACAGAGTAGATCTACTCTACATGCACCTGTAACGTTAGCCCTGTAAACATAAAATTTACAGGACTAACGTTACAGGTGCATGTAGAGTTGACCGAAAGATCGGTCTGTATCTGTCCGTCGGGGAATGTTCCGCGGAGACTGCGTCTGGCTTCATGGATCCCCTCTGTCTACGGAGGACAGCATTAAGGGCAAAATATAAAAGAGTCCTCCGGACAGACGGATCTTTCTGTCTACATGTAGAGTAGATTTACTACCGGTAGCTTTAATACCAAATTTTCTGCACTATTGAACATTAGCAAAGTCATTTGTGCAAACTTGTTATTTCCAGACTGACGCACATATAACATGCGATTGTGAAGTAACTTTAATTTTATGTCTCACAAATTTGTAATCATTTCATTTTGCCTTTCATTTTTGCTGCACCCATTGAGCCTCTCTTGCCTTCTGTTTGTGATGTCATGATGAGTGAAGTCTGGTGAAATTTAAGTACCACAATGCCTAACTACTTGTAATTGATGTTATGCCCGTTACCTTCACGAATGCCCATAATTTACATTTAACTCTCACTAACAAGATAGGTCCTGCACAGTAACATCTCAAAGTCAGAACCTTTCAAATATGATTATAAACAAAATCTAAAATTGATGGTCATTGTTATGTGTGAAATGTTCGTGGATGGAGAGTATATTTACAAGAAAAGGTATGGGAGTACAAAAGTACACCGTGTATTTTATGAAACCTGTCTTGCTATTATGAGCTGGTGCTCCTTTTTGTGGTAAAGGTGCATGCCTTTAATATACATTGTATGTAAAGGAAGGTATTGATAATATGCTTATTTACTTACAAATTTTGTACATAGCTTTACTTGGATGTTAGACGGCAGCGACATAAACCCTCCTCCAGGTATCGCTATTCCCCTGATATAGGCTGTATTTCATATTTTAATGGGATGGCTGTTCCAGTGTTTCTCCAGAACAGCTTTGAACTGATTAACACCTGACACTCTATCTATCTGCTGTGTCTGGCAAGGGGTTCTAGTTGTTGCAACTTCAAACAGAGAAAGACGAGTGACGTAGCATTAAAATTTGGATCTCGGTTCCTCACTTTCAGTTTCATGCTGTGGTTTCTAGTTCTGGAGAAATTGTGCATTTGCATCAAGGTGCTTGATCCTGTTTATGAGCTTGTAGATTTGGAGAACCTCGGCTGCTTGTATCCTGTATGCAAGCGTCTCCAAACCCAGGGCTTTTAGGCTGCGTTCATGCAAAACTAGAATTGTGTTCCTAAATGTGTTTAGTTGCTTTGCGTTCATGCGATTTTTCCATTTAAACGGATTTCAAAACGCCGATCTGAAACGCGGAAGAAAAGGCGTTTTGAATCACGATTCTGCCAGAATCACAATCGCATAAACGGCATGAACACAACTGAGATTTCAATCATGATTCTATGACGTCATTGTGCGCTGTGCGCATGTGTGTCTCACTGGGTATCCCAGAGCTTCTGGTTCTGTTCGCGCGCTTGTGCACTTCTTACGAGCCATGTGTTTCGCTTGTGCACGTCTTACGAGCCATGTGTTTCGGTACCATACCTGCACTAGTTTGTTTACACCAATGCCATACATTCATTCTATGCTAGTATCTAGCTGTTTATTATGATAATACAAACTTGTAATTACTCTCCGATTGAGTTGATGATAGTAATGACTGCAGCTGTTCTACCAAAGGAAACAATTGGACAGACGGAGAATTAAGATTATTCCTCGATCTGTGGGCAGAGCCTGAATGCCACAGCGAATTGGAAGGGATTCACCAAAATAAAAACGTATACAATAAACTCACTGATCAGTTGGCAGAAGAAGAATTTAACAGGAGGTCAGGCTCAAGTCGCAGAGACAAGGACAAACTGCGCAGTGCGCTGCGCAATGGCAGATGATGAGCTGAGCCAGAATCAGCGTTGACGAAAGCCCGCATGAACGCTCTTCCGCGGAGACCGTGATTTGAAACGCCGTTTTGAATCATGATTCATGTTTGTGATTCTGGCTACGAAATTCGCATGAACGCACCCTTAGTCTCTCTGGATACTCCAGGTGGCGATTATGTGGAAGTTGGCATGTGGCTCTTTGCTGTGCAAGTTTCTCTATTAAACAAGCTCTTATCTTTTTATCTCTTCAGAATACTGTACAACGTAGTTCAGTGTTGGCTTTCTTGGTTAAATCTTGGCTACATTGTCAGATTAAGGTATTTCAGCTAACTTTACTGTTAATAGTTATTGACAACATTTACAAAAGGCATTAGACAGGTGTTGAGGGATGCAGGTAAATATGTGCAGAAAACCAAACATGAAATGATTAGAAATATTTGATGCATATTTTGATCAAGAAATTTCTGAATTTGTGATGTGTGAAGACCCATTTACAATGGCCAAAGTCATCATGGACGCAGAAACAGAATTGGATGTCAGGGCAAGTCCACCTTCATAGACATGTGAATTGAGTGAATGCAGCAATATTAGAAAAACACGTCAGTGAGAGTTTGAGGAAAATTGGACAATCCGCTCAAACGTTATGAATTTCTGAAGTTTCTGCTCAGTCACTGCTGAATGAGAAGACTACCAAAGCTTGTGATGTCATGCGTAGAACATGTAAAAAAATATAAAGAAAAATGAAACATATTTTCACTTTTCTCGCATAATATACAAGTATTAAACGCTTGACTTGCCTCTTTCAGAAGGCGCAGGGGAAATAATATTACCCTTAACATGTACACATGTATACATGTACAATACATGTACAGTGTACATGTACCATAGTATATGTCTGTGACAAGTCGAGGAAATATGCACTTTTTTTCCAAAAATAAAATTTGATGAAATTCTCGTTATATTTTCCTTATGTCGTTCTGCGCATGTGACATTCAGTATTATGATGATAGTTCATACCACAGAGTACTGAGTAATAAGTGGAAAGAATGAAATAAACATGGCCATACTATAATATTACCATTTTTTCATACCGGGCACTTCTCCGTGGAGTGTATTAAATCATAGATGGCGTATTCTTGACCACAAAGATGTCAAACAAGATCTAAGCCAGGGCTCGACCTTAGCAGTGGCCCGGGGCCACTAAAAATTATTGTTAGGCCACTTGATTTATCTTTTGTTGGCCCAATTGGGCAACTAATGCAAGATTCAAAATGGATCGTTACTTTTGCTTTTATTTTGAGCCACTACATTGTGTATTTTAAGCCACTGAAACTTTGGATTAAACAATTTTAGTGGCCCAAGCAGGCCACCAGATAAAAAGTTAGTGGTGAGCCCAGTCTAAGCATATAATGTTCTCCTATGTAGATACTTCTTTATTTACACCAGCCATTTATAAAATCTCATATTTGGTAAATCTCTGTTCTTGATAACCATCTGTCTAGTTATCAAAATACTTGAAGTGAATGGAAAAAAAAAAGTGTGTCATGTGGACATTAGTGAATGATATCAACAAGGAAACAGACACCTGATACTACAGTCACAGGGAATGAAGCTCTTGTTTTCATTGTCACAATGTAGGGCAGCAAATGAGTATCCAGGGGTTGTTTTTCCTCTGTGTGTGTGTGTGTGTGTTTAATTCAACACACAGACAGTGCACACAGCATTTGTGTGAGCCATGCATTCTGACAGTACTAAACATCAGCTAGACAAATAGAACACCAGTGAATGCGTTTTCAAGTGGGGGGACTTTTAAAAAAAATGTTGATTTTTCAGAATGTTGCTGTAAGTCCAAATAAACATTTCATGTGTACAAAATGAAATTCAAGAGTAGTAAAGCAAATATTTAGAGTTGACTCTTATAAAATTACAAGTAACTGATTTAAAAAAATATACAGAGTAGTATGGATGTCCAGTGGATAATATGAGTACCGCAGTACACGAATACAGGAATACTGGGGACTTTCTCAAGCAGGTCCCTGTGATATAGGTTTAATAGATTACCGGTAACCATTTGGGTACCACTGTCTCAAAGTACATTATCTTGGATCTTACATAATATAAAATGTAGACAGATTGCCTGTGGGAATGGCTGTATTTGATCCTAATACTGTTTACACTTTCCAGACTTCCACTTTGGTTAAATGTTAAGAATACTGTTTACAGTTTACTTTTGTGTACTTTGCTGTAAATGAAGATGAGTCACTGAACCACACACACTATGCATCGTATACAGTACTGTGTGCACCTTCTGATAAATATCTAGCGAAATTAAAGAGCAACCAGTACAAAAGTAACTCCCATACTCAGATGAAACCAGTGCTGATCATCACATGAGAATGAGAAGGGCTTTAAAGGGTGTGTACAGTTCTGGTCGAGGTGAAGATTTAGCTTTTAACGTTTTATGAGATATTCAGAAACCACGCTATGAGATGTCAAAGAGCATGCAGTTCTAAGGGGTATCAAAAGTTTATTCAGTGAAAATCGGTTTTGAAATGGCTGAGATATCCAAAAACAAGGTGAAACAAAGAGATGATAATAAAGTTGGGGCATGTTGCCTTTTATTATTAGCTCTTTTTTTGGATATCTCAGCCATTTGAAAACCAATTTTTATCAAGTAAACGTTGAATCCTTCTTAAAATTACATGCTCTTTCATATTTCATAAAAGGCTTTTCATTATCTCACTTAGGAATATTAAAAACGTGAATCCTTACCTCAACCAGTACTGTACAGTCCCTTTAAGGTGCCTCAAACATTACTGCTTTAGTGGCAGCTTAACACCTTTATCATTCTCACCCGCTGATATGAGCTTCCAAACAAAAGCTCTTTAGTAATTGTACTGCCGCTGCACCATTGGTACAATTGAAATTCAGGTTTGCCTCCTTTTAGTTTTTTCAGGTATCGCCATGCATTTCCTGGTTATATTGTATCACAATACATAAACAAGTGAACACTGGTTTACACATTGAAGCAAACAACCACTGATTTGCATTAAACCAGCCTAATATCAAGTGTTTATGTGTAAAATGTTAATCTATTCAAACCCTGAATCTCTGACCAGGAAGGACTGTGGAGGGAAGTCTCCTATCAAATCCTTGCACACATAATGCAACAACCATATGAACAGGAATGATAGGCCTTTTTTTTTTTTTGTTCTGCCCGAAGTTAACAGGAAGAATACCATGGTACTCTCATAAAGATGCTCTCCTTTTAGAGGCCTGTCAATTGAACAGATTGATCATTTGATGGTTGTGGTACTGTAAAAGTGGATATTTTTGCGCGATTATCTTTTCATACTCGGCCGGCTAACCTTAATTGTTTTTAATTCTGCGGAATTAGTACTATAATTTCTGGAACACGTGGCATGCAAAAATATTTGTGTGCTTTTATTTTCACATTAGCTTCGGGTTGCGCGAAATGCAGGAAAATTTCCACTTTTACAGTAGTCAACTTAAGAGGCACCAACATATTTTCACTTTCTTTTGAAATGTTTGTCATTTAAAGGGATTTGTATAGTATTGGTTGAGGTGAGGATTCAGCTTTGTACTATTTGCGAGATACTGAGAAACCACTTTATGAAATGCTAAAGAGCATATACAGTCGAGGAATTCATAGTTTATTTGATGAAAACCGGTTTTGAAATGGCCAAAATATATTAAAAAAAGACAAAGTAAAACAAAGCAATTCCAATAAAAGGTGGGTCAGGATCATTTTGTATGTCTCGGCCATTTCAAAACCAATTTTCATCATGCTCTTTCATATTTCATAAGAGGTTTCTCATTATCTAAAAAAAAAATCATTATAAAGAAATGTTGGAACCTTCAAACCCCATGTCAACCAAAACTGTACCATCCCTTTAAAAGTTGCTCTTTACAAACTTTACTTTTTTTCAGATATTTGTCATCATTTAGAAGGTTGACCCTTCAGTGAACAGTATCCTTGCTCTGAAATTGTTTGGTAGTGTAGTTACATTTTCCTGCATTATACAAACTCATGACTTTGGCTTTTAGAGAATTGTGACCTCACATGCCGACTAAAAGAGACTCTCATTTCCTTCTATTAAATCAGTTCTCTCAGACCTAAGATGATCACATTGTCCAAGAAACTGAAGGAGGATGCTGCCAGGAAGGCGGCTGGAGCCACCTCGAAGTCTTCCGACCTGAACAATGCCACCAAGAGGGTATCCATCAGAGATCGACTTCTGGTGAAAGAGGTCCCAGATATGGAGTCACATTTACCAAGTAAGTCTCCTTCTGGTACAGCTGATGTTTGTATATTACACATACAGCCTGTAGCATCAATGTTTGAGCATGGTGACATAGTGAGATCGAGTACTTTTTGAAAAGAAAGAAAAAACAAACAACAGTAATGCATTACTTAGAGAGTGAAGAGTAGGTTGTAGAGCCCTGTGATCACCTGAAACATTTCAGTAAAACAGGTGTTCTCTTTGTTTCCTATTTGTGTACATCCATTTTGTTTGGCATTAATATTGAAAAAAAAAAAGAGTTATGTATCCTTATGATGGTAGTATATCCCTTCAAATCATCTCAATTTTGTGTGTCAGAAGAATAATAACTCCCAACATTGTGTATGAAATCTGACAGTATACACCTCAGAGATTTAAAATGTATAAAAGATTAAAAAATATATATATATGCTATAGTGCAACCCCATGTTATTCGAGAATATGCTTCCCTTTGTACCGAGAATAATAGTTAGAATTTTTATGGCAGTCCAAATAAATTCACTGGAAATGTTGCTTTCTCCTCCATCATTGAGAGGTTTCCAATTTTATCATTCTGAGGAGAGGTCTGATTTACATACCTGTACAATATACCAGCTTATGAAAAGAATCAGAGTTTAGGGGTTGCAAAAGAGACACTGTATGAACTTTAACTCCACTGCTTCACTCATCGCGGTCACAATCGTATCGAAAGTATAAGGCATCAGCGTGATCGAGTACACCAGGACATGATTCATTATCACAACCTATACTTAGCTTTTACAAATCACACATTATGTATGAACTTTCTATTTCCCTGGGAATTGTGTCTCTTACATGTGAGAGCCTATGGCAACCATGCAAATATTATGTTATCCCTTGATGGGAAGAGGAATAAGAAGAAGCAAAAATGATATTTGAATCAGTGGGTAGACCTAATGTAGTGATGGATCAGAAATGCTTTTAAAGGAGGTGGTGGTATTACAACAAGTGTGGAAAACAGATCTGACAGGTTGTCTTAAATGTGTTAGATCTCATTCGCAGAAATCTGCCACCTTTGAGCAAGTTTTTTCCCTCCTCTGTTTTGTGTAAATGATTACTGATGCATGCCTCAGTATTTGCTTGCTGTTTGCCATGCTTTTGCTGAAGGCAATGGTTTCTTACATATTTGCTGCATAACTTACAAATTGTACATGAACCCTCTTCCATCGTAGACTGACATCAGTAGCTGTGGATAGAATTTAGTTATAAATATATGAAGACTCTCAATTTGACAAAACGATGTAGAGGTAACAATCATACCTAGATTTTCAAAGCTTCAAAGGATGATTGCTTCAAACTTTCTTGCGTGTACAGTCATACTGGCACTGAAAAAATATCTAGAAAATAGCTGCCATGGAGGGATACCAGTTGACTGACACATGGTCGGGGTTTATTTCAGTCATTTGTGATCAGGGATCTCGCCAGCGTATATCACCCTTGTCGGCCCCGACAAGCGTGCGGTTTGAAGAAGCAATTGCCGACAAGGGTAAAACTTGCCGACAAGGGTAACACCACGCGTGAACTTGCCGACAAGGGTAACTTGCTTGACGAGCTAAGTTCGGACCAATTTCTCGCCTTTTTCAGTCTTTATTATCTGGCTAGAAAAGAAGCTAGATGTTGAAAGCAGCAGCAGTTTACATACTTATACAAGTGCAAAAATTTACCCACGCAGTCATCGCACCTATCACAACAACGCGGCTCAACAGAGCGACGTACTAGCTGATACCAGGGAGGTCTCACCTCCCTGCTGATACACACCACATCACACACTTGCTCACTCACATGCGCTCTGATTTGGGATCCACACACACATGCACAAGCACCCAGCCGGCCTCTTACAGTCGCCTGTGCGTGTAGAACGGTACAGTGTATTGTGAGAGGGAGAGAGAGGACGGAAAGAGGGAGGCCGAAGGAGGCTGAGGAAGGCTGACACGTGCTCGCTTGTTGTCACGCTTGTTGTCGGGTTACGCAAAAACAAACGATATGAAATGCATGCCCCCCTCCGCCAAAGGTTGTATTTTTTTTTTTTTGGCTGCTTTGGTTTGTTTGTTAGTTTGTCTGCCTGTCTGTCTCTTTTTTCGCAAAATAAGTCAAAATTTGGGAACAGATTAGGATGAAATTTTCAGGAACAGTTGGTTGGTAAAATGGCGCAATGAACAGATGATTAAATTTTGATAGTGAGCAGGATTTATAATACCACCGAAATTCACCGCCAGGATCCAGGATCTTTAGACTTTGTTTCGTATATTTGAAAGGATTCGTATCAATTCTTTAGGAAGCTGGCCATCGGCAATGACGCAAAATTAGATGCGTTCAAAGCATTGCCACAGAGAGAAAATTAACTCCATTTTTCGTTAAAAAAAGAAAAGAAAAAAGAACTTGCGATGGAGTAAGCAAATGCAAATTGTTATTTAGGTTTTGGTAGTTTCAGTGGGTTATTTTTTTTTTTAATCTAAAAAGCCATGCGTTCCATTTTAGCCTTTTCAATTTCTATGGATTTGTAAACGTCATTCGTGAATATTCCATTTTCCTTCTCCGGGCCGAAATTTATAGTAATTCTGTCATGATGGTCTTTCAAGTTCAACGTATACGTAATGCTCCACGCAGGGAGGTGTGTAACACCTCCCTGCTCCACGTGCTTCTGGCTTGGGTTTGTTAAAAGGTGGGTTAGGGGGCCTTCACGGGCAGAAAATAAATGATGATCATTCATCAATGTTCCCAGTTGGTTTACATGCTATGTACACGCTGTTTACGACCACTGAAGCAAGGTGGCAGTACGCGCGACATTCTTTATCTGACACCTGGCTTTCGTGGAAATTTCATGGAAATTTCCACAAGCCATGATATCAAGTTTCCCCACTGCTTGAGGTCGTGCTTTTTTTTATTCTTCATTACGAACATCAATTTGTTCAACTTGAAAAGTGTAGATAATTTGCTTTGAGGACGTGTTTCTTTCTTCTTCTTTTTTTTTTTTTCATTGCAGCATCGGTAACATTTTGTTTTGTTCATCGTCCCTGCATGGCAGGGGTTCATGGGAGGAGAACGATAGGAATGACTGGGGAGAAAATAAACTGAAAGAAGGAAGCATCTTTTGAGCGAACTGTCTTTGTTTTTCTCTACACCAGCATCAGTTATCGCCACCAAGATTCATTTTTTTTTTTCGTTACTCCGACAGATTAATGATAAAATAATGCTAGATTCTTTATTCTGAAGGTTCGTTAATCCAAAAATGATTAAGAAAAAATGTCCGTTCATTTCACGACGAAATCAGTTTTGTTATTTCGAACGTTCTGCCAGTGAAATTTCGGAATAAAACGACGGCACAAAACAGCGTGTTTTCGTACTCTAAGGGTCTGTTAATCCGGCAGAAGTAGTAATGATGAAATAATAAATTGTAGATTCTTTATTCTGAAGGTTCGTTAACCGAAAATTGAATAAAGAAAAATGTCCGTAAATTTCAAAACGAAATCAGTACGTCATTTCAAACGTTTTGCCAGTGAAATTTGGGAATAAAACGACTGCCCCAAAACACTCAGTTGCAGTTTTCTTACTCTGAGGGTTCGTTACTCCGACAGATTAATGATAAAATAATGCTAGATTCCCTATTCTGAAGGTTCGTTAATCCAAAAAATGATTAAGAAAAAATGTCCGTTCATTTCACAACGAAATCAGTTTTGTTATTTCGAACGTTTCTGTCAGTGAAATTTCGGAATAAAACGACGGCACAAAACAGCGTGTTTTCGTACTCTTGATAAGGGTCTGTTATTCCGACAGAAGTAGTAATGATGAAATAATAATAGATTCTTTATTCTGAAGGTTCGTTAACCGAAAATTGAATAAAGAAAAATGTCCGTAAATTTCAAAACGAAGTCAGTACGTCATTTCAAACGTTTTGCCAGTGAAATTTGGAATAAAACTGCCCAAAAAACAGTTGCACTTTTCTTACTCTTAGGGTTCGTTACTCCGACAGATAAATGAAAAAATAATGCTATATTCCTTATTCTGAAGGTTCGTTAATCCAAAAATGATTTTAAAAAATGTCCGTTCATTTCACAACGAAATCAGTTTTGTTATTTCGAACGTTTCCGTCAGTGAAATTTCAGAATAAAACGACGGCCCCAAAACGGTTACAGTTTTCTTTTACTCTGAAGGTTCGTTACTGCGAAAGAATAACGATATAATACTTTAGATCCTTAATTCTGAACGATCGTTAATCGGAAAACGATAAAGAAGAAATGAAAACGGTTACAGTTTTCTTACCCTCAGGGTTCGTTACTCCGAAAGAATAATGGCAAAATAATACTCTACATTCTTAATTCTGAATGACCGTTAATAGAAAAATTATAAAGGAGAAAATATTCGTTTATATCCAAACGAAATCAGTTTTGTTATTTCGAATGTTCTGCCAGTATAATTTCGGAATACAACAACGGTCCCAAAAGGGTGTTTTCTTATTCTGAAGCAATCACGATGATAGATGATAGATTCCTTTCTGAAGGTTCGTTGATCGGAAAATAAAAAATAAAAAATGTTTGTTAATCTTCGAACGAAATCAGTTTTATTTTGAACATTCATCTGTAGTACCGACCTTTGGTGTTGTTGTTGTTTTCGATTACAAACCTTCGAAGTACTCATGAATCGTTTCATTTTATGATTAAACAAACCTTCGGAATAATGACCATCATTACATTTTTGTATGATATCTCTTTGATGTCACGGCCAAACTACCGCAGTAAACCCAGAAAGGAAAGTGCAACCATGTCCCGAAAGTTCTCGATCGCTTCTCGCGCATCTGCATGCAATAGGCCTACCACGTGGTCGAGCAGACGGCGAGAAAGCAACACGGCGCGCGTAGTTGCGATGCAGAGACGGCTAATTATTGCAACAGTGAAACAGGAAAGGCCTAAAAGAAATCGGAACCTCCACCATCGGCACCTACTTCTCTTTCATTTATTATTTAGGAACTGCCGCTAACAAAATGTATGGAGTTTCTGCATTGTGTCTGTGAGAATATGCCCCTCACAACGTTCATTACATCTCCGTGAAAATGTCGCATTTAGTGGCATTTTAGCGGCGATTCATCTGTGTTGTATTGAGCATTAGCGAAGGCTTCCGCGCTTTGCGCAGGAGGGGAACCCCCCTCCCGTACCCACCCCCAGAACAGCGCGCATAAATGCCGACAAGCGTGAAGAAATTCCTGGCGAGAACCCTGGTGATGTATTGATAACGCAAATAGAATAATTCAAAGAACCTATACCTAAGCCAGGATTGGTATGTGGTGCTTTATGGCTGTATATCTTTCATGAAAAACCTGGGCTCTCATTTCATGTAAGGTACATGTAAGGTGTAGGTTTGACCTTAGATCAAAGCATTCAAGCTCAAGAGCGCTGGGTGCTTCCTAAATTTGATGAGAGCTGCCTATAAGCACAGACACAGAATCAGAATTGCAAATTATCTGTCAAATATATATATATTCATAATTTATGTCATAACTGTAATGTACTATTATTGTTAACAATATACTGGGCATACCTTGTATATACAAGTGTAGATACACTTGCCATACAATATTTGTTTGTATGTGGTCATTTTCAGAGTCCTGTAAAGTCAGCTTCCCAGATGTCCATCAACTCCACCACTGCTTCCTTACTATATGTCCAGAGGAAGGCTACTGGAAAGGGGGCAGATTTAAATTTGAGCTCAATGTACCTGAAGAATACAACATAGTGGTGAGTATGTGGGACTGCAGTGTGTGTGTGTACACTCTTCTCTTCTTTGGTATTGGCAGTGGCATGTGTCAAGTTTTTGAACAAACAATATCCAAATTCTTGCATTGCGAACAGAATCTCAGTATAAAGCAGTTTTCTATCAACTAATGTTGCAGAAAACAAAACTACTGCCCCAGTGTTTGTTTGCTTTTTATTTGTTTTTGTTTTTGTTTTTTTTTTTTTTTGCATAACAGGTGATCAAAGAGAGCTACAATGTATCTACATTATGATTTGAATTATCAATTATGCAACATGTCACATATCAATGCAGGGCTCGACATTAGGAGTGGATCAGTGGTCCAGGGCCACCAGAATTTAGCCCGTTGAGGACGTGTCCTGAGTATATTCGGGCAGGTGTCTGTGGGAAATGTATGTTGTACCAAATCAGTCCGTCAGCAACGGGTTAATGTGGCCCGATCAGACACTTAAGATTCAAAATGGATGGTTATGTTTCTGTTTATTTTGGGCCCCTACATTTCTATTTCTTGTCACCATAATTTCAGATTTAAAGATTTAAGTGGCCTGAATGGGCCACCAGAGAAAAAAGTCAGTGTCGAGCCTTGCATTCATTGTATAGACTAGCAGTGTGAAACCAAGGAGGTTCGAGAAATGGAGTCACAACAGTCTTATTCGCTTTGATCCCATGCTCGAAGCCGCCACTCAGAAATATTTGAAGTATGTGTCAAACTGGATCTGCCGCTCAGATGCGAAGACAATTGACTCGTGTCTCATTGCATAATCACCAGCCACTTTCCAAGGAAGATATGTCTTTGTGATGGTAATTACTTTTCGCTATCCCTACTTACAAACAATGGGCGGTAGACAATGGTAAAGGCATGAGGGTGCGCGAATAGAAATTGCTCAAATATTGTTTAAATTGATACCAAAATTACTCGACTGTACGTGTCTGTACGCTAATCTGACATATTAATTTATAAAGAACTATACTTGAAGATGATACCATATTAGTTTCATTTGGCGGAAATAAGGAGAAAAGTGATAAAACCGGCTTTCCATGAGGGTAAAATTTCAAACACTTTCACAAAGTACAGCTCAGATTTATACTTTTGCACATATTTTCGAACGGAATTGACTTTTGTTTTATATGCTTTATCATTAGGTGAAATTTAATTGCATTTGATATATAAACGAGCAGCATATACCCGATATTATGTTAGCGTTAAAAGTGAATCTTCAGACTGCTAAGAAAGATGGCGGCTTCAAGCATTGAACATCAAAGGCACAAATGTACCTGTGGAATTCTTTTGTCCATCCATAGAAAACTGACAGCTGATTGAATAATTATAGTCAGTTGCAACTCCATCTCTCGAACCTCCTTGGTGAAACAACATTGCCCATATTTGTATGAAACTGTAAATGCTTCAAAATAATCAACCCATATGGGTTAACAAGGCTTAAATGATCATTCTTCTATTAACTCATACATGTAGTTTTCATAATAGGATTTATTTGGTCCTAAAGTATTTTTTGGCCTAAACCTTTCTCTCACCTACAGTTTTTTCTTGTCTCCTTTTTTTCCACAATTATACTTCCCATGATATTCAGTGTTTTATTTGCATCTACAGTGTATGTTGAAATGTCTGTGATGAAATTGGACCTTTTTCTCTCTTTCTTCATTGCCTCTCCCATTTCACCATACAGCCTCCAAGGGTCAGATGTAAGACGAAAATATGGCATCCCAACATCACTGAAGAGGGTCAGATCTGTCTCAGGTAGAACCAGATAATACCTCTCGGTCTGTCCGTATGGGTTGGTCAGTTTGGTGGTGTATAGACCGATCGGACGTGGCAGAGCATCCACTTTTAAGTGTAGTGTCTCAGTTGCACATGTGTATGCTGAATGCATGATATATATTGCGGCAGGCGCAAGCTGGTTGCTGTATTCCAGTATATCATGCATTAGCCATACACATGCGCACATTGGACACTGCAGCAATGGCAGATTTTGCTGTCATATCGGATCACTCTATAAGAATTGTAATCACATCGTTCTGAGGTTCATATACATCTGTCAGCATTAGTAGAAAGAATGCAAAACAAAACGAAGCCGAAATCCTAAAGAAGTAATTGCCTGATGTGCTTGTCAAGCAGAGGGACCTTGTGTATCAAAAGAAAGAGAGCTACCACAACATGATATGGGTCAGGATTGCCTAACAACTCTCCTTCATCAACAGGATACAGCATAGGCCAAAAGAGCAGCAAATGACATTGAGAAAAAAACAAAAACAAACATGATTGCATGGTTCAGTCTGCCAAGACATCTGTTTAGGAAATGTATATACCTATGAGATGCTGACTTCTGGGTTACTGCTTCACAAAAATCTAGAGGGATACTGTAAAAGTGGATATTTTCATGCTTTGCCGGGTAAGACGAGTTTCACAGGTATTTGATTACGTGGAATCAAGACATGAACAACTGGAACATATAAGGAGCAGAACTATTTGTGTATATATATTTTTGTGCTGGTTTCTGGTTGCACGAAATACGCAAAAATTCTAACACCTCGAAAATTTCCACTTTTACAGTATTCTAAAAAGTATGCAAGAACCTTGTTCATAACCCGTTGAGGACAGACTGATTTTGCTATAACATGCATTTCCCATAGACACTTGCCCAAGTATTGTCAGGACTCATCTCCAACAGGTTAATATCTTCTTCTCCATTTGCATTGCTCTGATGTGTCAGTAGATTGATAAACCTTTATAGAGGTTTCCCTTTTCATGTGTCAGTGTAGTGTAATGGTTTGTTGCGCATTTCCATACTTTCATCAATTTAGACAATATTGTCATCAAATTTTGTTTCAATTCCCCCTCCTTAGTACTTCTGGTAGTATAATTTGGGATATGTCACCTTGTTTGTGCATAGACTCAAAAGGAAGTTCTTGTGTGAATGCACATAGCCGACTGGTAATGCAAACAATATGAAAGCTTGGTTGATCATGTTAATTGAGTTAACAAGTTGATGATGCATATGCATGACATTATCATTCATTAGTCCTCATTTTATGTGTGTCTGTCTGCCTCTCTCACACTGTATATATTTCCCTCTCTCTTTTTTCTCGCTCTGTCTCTCTCTAGTCTTCTTCGAGAACACTCTATGGATGGAACAGGCTGGGCACCCACCAGGACACTAAAAGACGTCGCCTGGGGACTTAACTCACTCTTTACAGTACGTATTATAGAGGAAATCCACCGCCAAAATAAATAAACTAAAAAAAAAAAAGAGAGATTTTAAAAATTCCCCACAGAACTTTCCAAAAATGACAAAACTTTGATAAGAAATAAGGAAGATGTGACATTTTCAAATTTCACATTTTTTCAGAAAACATTTCTTGACCAGTCCTTATGCATATGCAAATGAACGAGTTGATGGTATCATGCACCTGCAATTTTTGTCGAGCCCACCGGAGGTGCGGAGAGACTAAGGGATCGCCTTCGGAGTCTGTCCGTCCGTCGTCCGTCCATCCGTTGTCCATCCGTCCGTCGTCCGTCCGTTCGTCGGTCGTCCGTCCGTAACGCTACAAAAACTTGAATAACTATCTACTGAGGACTTCAATTTCAATCAAACTGAGAGGGAAGAGTGGTTATGCAAAATTACACATTTTACCAAACATGAAGTACACCTCAAGGTCAAAGGTCACAGGCAGAGGTCAATGAACTTTAGGGCCCAATATTAAGTTTTTATGGCACGTTTTGATTATGGCTAATAACTTGTTCCCTATGTCCGTTTGTGACCAAACTTAGATAGTAGATGTCCCTTGGGGAGTTGAAGGTCCGAGATCTTGGCCGTCGCTCGCGCAATCGCCATGAAAATTGGCACATACATTACCTGTGGCGTAATCTACCAAACTATTTTTTTTAAAAAGGAAATTTTCATCATAATGATTAATTATGTTAATATATGCATAAAATCATACTTTTTGCTCTAAATCAGAAATTAAAGCTCCTAGAATCCTAATTTTTGGTGATAACATTCTTTGTAGCATTCCTAACAATGTACTTGAAAAAAAAAATCTGGTATCAAAATCAATTTCCTATGTATTGTTTTATGAATTTCTTATGTATTTCTCTGTTTTTTCGACCTTTTGTTTTATCATTTTTTTTCTCCAAATTTATGACAGAACCCATTTCAAGCATAATTATACTAAAATCAATTAGTTTCAGCGTATGAAAGTGAAAATAATCATATCTTTATGAATAAGAAGAGAAAACTCCATTTGCATAGACTTTATACACAAAATCACGTTTTAGAGCCATTTTCGGTCTGACAGGCATGTATAAAAGGTCGCGCAGCGTCATAACGGTATGTGCAATTTTCACGAAAATGGTGTCAAAAGATGCGCGAGACTCGAAAGTAAAAAGTCAGTGAACAGCGCGGTCAAAAAATTTCGCGCGGCGGAGTAGTCGCGAAAAATGTCGAGGGGGGGTTGATTCAACCCCCCCCCCCCGGCCTTTTTAGGGTTAAGGGCCCAATGTTAAGTTTTTACGGGGCGTTTCGATTATGGCTCATAACTTTTGATCCCTATGTCCGTTTGTGACCAAGCTTGGATGGTAGATGTCCCTTTTGGAGTTGAAGTTCATCACAAGGTCAAAGGGCACAGACAGGGGTCAACGAACGTTTAGGGCCCAATGTAAAGTTTTTACGGCGCGTTTCGATTATGGCTCATAACTTTTGATACCTGTCTGTTTGTGACCAAACTTGGCTGGTAAATGTCCCTTGGGGATTTGAAGGTCACCACAAGGTGAAAGGTCATAGGCGGGGTCAATGAACTTCCAGGAGTTAGAAAATTTAAATTTCTTCTACGCGAATGGGCAAGACACATTTTGGCACTTGCCTTGTTCATGTATGTTGGATATGAAATTTTGTTATTTTTTAATAGGTAGGCCCTAATTCAGGTAAAAGCATATTCCCATACCAGAATATATCAGAGGTAACATTTTTTCTTTTTTATTTTGGGTGGTTTTATGGCAATTTTTATACTTAAACAGCTGAAATAATGCAATTTTTGTCATTTCTGTGTATGAAATGACTAAGAAATTGTGAGAGCATGACATCATCAACTTGCTGATTTGAATATTCATGACAACTGATCAAGAAGTGTTTTCTGAAAAATGTTGAAATTTCAGAATGTCATAACTTATTTCTTATCTGATTTTGATCATTTTTGCACTATTCTACAGGGATATTTTTTATTTGATCTCTTTCTTATAAAATTGAACACATTTTGGAGTGGATTTCTCCTTTAATGAGTTCATGAATAGGCCTTAAGATATTATTTGAACAGCAGTCACATACTGTAAAGCAACGTATTTTTGCATGCATGATATTTTTGCCAAATTTGCAAGGAGTCAAGAGTCACAAAGTTAAAATGCACATGAAAGTTCTTGGTTACACTATTATACATCATTGAATGCCAGTGGCAGTTTGCGAAATTTTAAGATACGATAAGGGCCATTGGCAAAAATTCACGCTGCAAATATTTCTGGTTTTACAGTACTGTTTTCTGCTTTGGCATGAGCTGCATTTAGACTGATGTGCCAATTACAGCATCAGCATAAAGTATTATTGGCCAAGCTGGAAACACGGTTTTGCCCAGTGATTGAGGCATAATCATTTGTTGCTGTATTGGGGGTTTGTTGTTTTTTCCGCTTTTTCACATATCCAACTGCAAATGCAAAGACAAATATTTCCCTTCTCTGTTCGCTGGTGCATACCACAAGTCAGGCTGAATCTAGAGTGCATCATGAAGGTCAGTTTTGGTTCTAAATTGAAGTAAAAACCACCATAAAGTAACAGAATGGGATTTTATGAGAAAAAGAGGGATCAGTATGTCTATTCAAGATCTCTGTGATAATATCGGAGCTGTAAGTGTCCTTGTTACGATGGCTACATAATCTTAGCTTCTGTTCATGTTATTGGTTCCCTTGCTGTTATGTGGTCTATGTGTGTCCACTTCTCTTCATGCAGGACCTGCTAAATTTTGATGATCCCCTGAACATCGAGGCAGCTGATCTTTATCTTCGAGACAAGCGAAGTTTTGAGCTCAAAGTCCAACAATTTGTCGGGAATTATGCCAGATGACACCGTCTCCAAAATTGTGCAACCTTTTTATTTTAGATATGTAATTAAGAGGAAATATACTTGTGTGAGGATTTACATATTGTAAAGCAGATCTAATTTATTACACATGTAGATAAATCTTGCATTACATTTCAGTGACGTGAGGCATCATTAAAACTGAGTTGTAACGAAGAGGTTTTAGCATGAAGTATTTGGGTATATTTTGAGAAATGGTGTCTTCATTTTCTGTGGAACTCTCACACGTGATGTGTCTTACCAGCTGGTCCTGTCTGACTTGGATTGGAAAAATATATATAGTGCTGAATCTGGTTTCAGGCTATGAGGGATATCTTTGGTTTTCAGTTCTCCATCTAATCTACATGAAAAATCTACAAGTTACACCATCGAGGTACCCCCCCCCCCCCCATATATACAAATTTTATTCCAAGGGATACTTGCAGTGTTCACACCTCATACATTTCAAAGTTCAAGAACATTTCCTCATAAAGAAAGTTATACTGCATTCTTTAAGCCTGTCCATGTGAGAAAATAAAAATAAAAGACATGTCAAAGAGTATTACAGAAAAAACAAAAAACAAAACAAAACACTGGAATCAATGGTCCTGGGATGTAAATTCACGACAAAGATTTTTTGTAATAAGGTTATACAAAAATGCTGGAATGGTTCTACTATTTGAAGAATGTGCTACTTCATGTTGTGGTTATATCTTGAACACCACTTGGCATAATTCAAAGAAAGAAGAACAGTCTGTGAATGACTGGACTATAGTTGCTCTTACTTTTTGCTACTGTATCAAGCCATTACATGTATTCATGTATAAACAGGATGGGGAAAGAAAGTGAATTTTGTTTTTGTACAGTATTTTGATAAAAGTAAACTGATTATCAAAAGTAACTGATATCAAGATTTCGCGTGATGAAATATAAGAATTCATAGTTTTAATTTCTTATTCATATGATGGACAGGGCAGGACAGGAGACAATGTAAACAGTTATGGATATCAGCTGTGTAGAATATCCCAACCGTTTTTATACTTGAAACACTTGATCATCAGCACATAGCATAAATGTTCTTTGTATTGTATAAATGGTATCCCACGTTGGCATGTCATACTGAAAGTGTAAGCAGATGTGACAGACCTGTTGGTCCTAGCATGTTTGCATGTGATGAAACTCTTGTGACCAAGGCTAAGATGGCATGCCGTGTAAGTGGCTGAGGTGTGTGTGCTGCCATCTTGAGTTTAACTTGATTAAGTGTTACATGTCAATGACTTCCTTCAGACATTTGTAAACTAATTTGACATGAACTGCTTTTCATGCAAATTGACTTCAAAGCTGTCTCCCACCCCACCCCCCTTGCTACAAAGTGCATTTGACGTTGGCAAGACAAAGAGGGAAAAAAACAACAACAGACGTAGCAATCATTTTTCTCTAAAACATTTTCCTAAACCACTGTGCAGTAAATTGAGAGCACGTATGTGAAAGAGGGCAAATGTTATGGAAAAAATCGGTAGATGTGGCGATGATTTCAACTCTCAAAACAATTCAGTTATGTACCAGTGTGTCTTGTGTAGGAAGACATATGGCCACTCAGAGGGGTTTTGCTATTATGTTTGAACTCATGTATAGATATCATGAAGATGGATCAGGATTGTTTTTATGCCTCCGCCACGAAGTGGTGCCGGAGGCATTATTCTTTCCTTTTTCTTTTTTCTTTTTTTTTCTTTTTTTGTGGCAAGTGTAGTGCAAAGATATGTATACTATTCAATTCTGTATATTTTGACTGGTATGCAGGTATGAATAACATTTTCATTTCCTGGAAAGTGCTTGCCATAATCATATTTGTCATGAAATGACTCAAGTCCATTTTTGTTTGTTTATTTTTCCCCCTTTTTTTAAGCGCGGGATGAAATGTGCAAAGCAATGCCTTCAGGTTTGCAGAAAGTTGATTATGATTATGTCATTTAAAGAGGGGGAGAATATTTTGTGCAATCTTATTAGCATCGTGGCTAAATGGGAAATACAGCAACGACTGTGCCTTATGTTTTACAGCCAGTATACCACAGTCTGATGAATCTAGTCTGCCTTTTTGAACCATCTTCGGCACTATGGATGAGCAGCTTTTATGATGACATCAAAAATATATTTCACAGTGCTTATATTCTGTAATAAAAGATAAAACTGCTGTAACACCATGCTAACTGATAACCATCAACTATGATCAATTATTGTGATATATCATCGGTAAGTTATGACATCATCAATACAGATGTATGCATTAGGCTTTCTTCCATCTAGTATTACTAACCTATAAACTGCTGCACACTGTATGTACTGCTTTCTCATTGAACATTGTACAGGGAATTACATATGTACTGATTCTTGGGTATCCCTTGTTTTAAGAAAGATTATGGAAATATCTACAGTGTATGTATAGCTGGGACGTGCGCTGTGAATTGATGCCGTGTATTTACCCTGAAAATGTCAAAACTGTATTTCTCCATGTATGCTTAATGACAGGTCAGGTTACATGGGTAGTTTGTTTCACAATCATAAACATACACATTATCATGAAAGGTGATAATAAAGAAATACACTATGTACTGAGAGGCTCTCAGTGAATTTTTTAGAGTCTGAGGTCTCAAGAATAGCATTATTTTCTGTCATCAATGAATTCATAATTTTAATAGTGTCCCAAAAATGGTGCTTGATCTATTTGTTTTATATCCCTGCAATGAATCTTATGATAAAAGGTAGTAAAATTATACAAAAAACATTAATATTTCAGTGCAGATGATCAGTGTACAATGATGGTGTACAGTGATGATGTGCGAGACCGTATGGCACTTGACACATGCTATCAAGGAAACAACATGGATCGAGCCCGTACAATGTATGTATGAAGACATTCATCTATTTGTGCACTAATTGTGCCCTATACCACGAGTGTTGTGAGGTATAGTGCAATTTTCTTCATTTGCACTTTGTTTTCAGCAGCTTGCAGTGTTATGTTTGGTCACATGTTGCTATGTAGATCGATTACTGATGAGGATTCCATTAATGAGGGGTATAAAAACAGATGTATGATTATAAAAGCAAAGTTATACTAATGTACCGGTAAGCAGAACACCCAGGCTGCCTCTTAAAGACTTGGTGACCACAAGAAGCGAATGGACCGCTAACACCATGGGTCCAGTCTTTGGGTTGTGATGAGATACAAGATAACCTTGCATTAAAAATATATATGTATGTATGTATGTATGTATGTATGTATGTATGTATGTATGTATGTATGTGCTGACATCTGTTGGCTGTGTATACTTACATCACAAAGTGTTGCATAAAGACTCTCATCCATATATTTTTTTGTTTCATCTGCACACAAAACAAACAGTATCATATAATTTAATTTTTGTTTTTATTTCGGGAGGGGGGATGTGGGGGTTCTTGATTATATGGCATGGCGTAACATGCAGGAATTGTGCTTATTATTGCCTATAATTGTGCGGTGTTAATATTTATATCTTTCATATATGAGAGAAGAATTATGGTGTACCGACATGTGTAAAAACCCTTTAAAGCTAACCAACAGCACTGTAATGATTTGTTACCAATGGTGCTGTGGACATCAGTATTTTCTTAGATTTGCTCTATTGTTGCTCGTATTGCTGAAAGTCATAGGAATCCAATCATTTATATTTCATGTGTGTACACAGAATTATGATATATAGAAGCCAACTGCACATCTGTTTGAAAATGACTAGATATACTGTTGACTAAAAGCCCACTAAGACAAATTTCAGAGTGCCACATGTTGGATATTATTTTCATCCAAAGAGGTTATCATGTACGATTAGGTACTAGAGTGTTTACTCGCCACACGCCCTGTATGACTGCTCTGCGAGTGCGCAGAGTGATGCGAGGCGTGTGGATTACCCCTCACAGCAGACAGTGCACCTTGCTAGCATATGAGCAGTCAAGGAGCAGCGAAATCAAGAGGTGTGGACTCGCCTAAGAGTTTAAAAGTTCAAGTACACCCTGTACAATTGTTCTATGAGCATGCAGAGCACACATGCATGAAGTGAAGTTCACCATTACTAAATAGGGCATTCCAACCCTCTGTGTGATCACAGACATATTACATAGTCCGCCCTCTATAGGCGGCAAGTATATAACCTCTTTGTTTTCAACATAGTACAGCAAGGATCAGGATAACACTTTTGTCATTTAAGCATTTGGAAGCACAGTAATATTTTCAACTTATTTGCTGAAGTTCTGTTACATCAGAGTCGCACAAGAGTACTGTAAGTAGAAACAAAACAAATGAAACAAACCAATTAAGTGCACCTCATGAGTATTGGTAGTACATACATTATATTTCACTTCTTAGTCTCCACAGAATTTGATCAAAATCAAACTTTTAGTGGCACAAAAAGAAATAGTAAGGACGGTTTGATTATGCTACAACATGCATTTCCCATAGACACTTGCCGGAGTATACTCGGGACTCGTCCTCAAGGCGGTAAGTTACAGGCAAGTTCAGTAGAAATTAGAATATTTGTGAAACATCCTATAATCCTGTCAGAATCCTCCATATGTCTTCCAGTTGTCTGTATACAAAATATTAAAGTTCTAATTGCTCAATTTGTTTGTGACCACAAATTCATTGATGCTACTGTATATGTTTTATCTTATGAGTCATTACTTGACACTAATTAAACAATTACATGTACTTTTTTTATTATGTGTACATGTATGTTGGCTTCTCCCTGCAAGTAAGAGGAAATGGATGAAGAAATAATGGAAAGACAACATGAGTAAAGTAAGTAACCCCCAGCCACACACTAAAGTTTCTATAGCATCAGACTGTCAAAACTCTCAAACAACACATGACATCAGATTCATGGTATAGTTTTTGTCAGGGATAATGTCTGCAAGTCATCAAATACTGGATTTCAGAAATATCAATGCTTTTATTACCATGTCTTCACAGAGATCATCATTTGCTTTGTTCACTTGCATGAAAACAGGTAAGGGATCAACAATCCAGGCATCGTCCATTTCTGTGCTTTGTATGCTTGGTGGCACACACACCGAAGCGCTGTCTATGCCCATTGCATTGGAACATTTGTCTGGAAATTAATTGTCAATGAATAAAGACCCCCCCCCCTCGTACCTATTGTTTTACCATGGCCTTCATGTTCAACTGAGGCACATTGCTACACCTGAGTGGGCTTGCTTACTGTATAGCAAGATTAAGTGTGGATGGATCACTTAGTGCTAGCAAGAACAGGAAAAGGGTTAAAGCTGTGTAGATGAAGGGTTCAATAATCTACACAGACATCAATATGTGTGTGCTGCCCTCTCTTGCTGAAGGGAACTGACCTCCAACTTATTTAGTTTGAATAATACAAAAATTATGTCCAAGTATTTTCATTTTAAAATTCAGATGATGGATAAACTTGAAGTACTTCTGAAAGTAAGCACATTCTGTCTAGAAATCTGAAAGGAGAGGATATGTGAATGTATGACAAGGTGAATGGAATTCATGAAATAAAAATGGAATATATGTTATTTGATGCTCCTCTTTGTTAACGTGTTTCATGTGTAACTGAAGGGAATGTGTGTAACTGAAGTGGAATGAGTGGGTGAGGCTTGGTGTTTACTTTGACATGAACAACTCATTTTCATTCAGGAAGTTGCAGAAATAAAAACACTCCTTGCTTCCTTTTATGTCCTCTTTATTTACAACACATTTCTCTTGCCTGAATTCCCTGTAAAGGAGAATTTACTCCAAATATATATGCCTACACAGTATGTGATGGATTCAGTGAATTTAGGCATCTCAGTAGAACACATCAGTGAAGTCTTAGGAAAATTTAACCATACATTCAAAAGTTATGAATTCATGTTTTCTTTATATTGTGTCACTACTGTGATGTCACAAACTATTGTAGTCTTCTTTTCCAGTGATGCCAATATCAAAACTTTAAAAATTAATAATGGATTGTCCAATTGTCCTCAAACTTCACTGCTGTGTTGTACTAGCTTTTGCTACAGTCACCGAATCCATGCATTAACACAGTATGCTGGAAAGGAATGATTTGATAAGTGATTTATTACAATACTTTCATCAAGATGAGGTTGAGGACAAACTGGTGTGCAGAGTTCTCTGTGGTGTATGTGTGGATACTACCCGTATTATTCTAAAATATTTGTGCTTAAAATCTTGAAATAAAAGTAAGGAAGAATGTTTTTGTGGACTGCTTCTGTGTCTTGAATATGAGCAGTGGAGATAAATTTTACTTTTTTCCTGATGATATTTAATAAACAACCCATTTTCACATCATTTAATATCACATACACACACACACACACACACACACACACACACACACACACACACACACACACACAGACACACACAAATCAAAGTACTTTATGAACTGCATTCATTTTGTTTTGTGTCATTTATACCAGGATGTCTATGTTTCATCACATAGTTATGTAAAGAAGATGTAGGGCCTATGTAGTATATCATATAATCTAAATAAATCATCTTTATTTCTTTTTGTACAGAAAGGATGCATATCTTTGTTGGACAAGTAATAATTTATGCTTCTTTCTTTTTAATTATTGAAATCTTGTTACTTCATGTATATCTCATTGCTTTAATGTAAAATACTGGTAATCTTTGATGTATTGAGACTGTACCTTAGGATTGATATTTCTATATGAATATAATTATGTATGTATGCAAGTGTATATATATATATATATATATAATGAAAGAAATTGGACTGAGGCGGACGTTGCTCTCGAACTTGAGTCTCCCTTTTAATCAGTCGAGCTTTCAGCCTGTCATCAGGCTTTCATCAGGATCTACCAACAGAATAGTTATTATCTAAGTAATCTGATGTGTCATAATATAATGCAATGACATATAATGCCAATCTTCTGAAATATTACCTTTGTATACACAAATCAATCATGCAATTCAATACAAAAATCCAATCTAACATCATCTCATCGACAAAAATATATCATTAATCAAAAAAA
This sequence comes from Diadema antillarum, assembly GCF_040938485.1. Taxonomy (NCBI): domain Eukaryota; kingdom Metazoa; phylum Echinodermata; class Echinoidea; order Diadematoida; family Diadematidae; genus Diadema; species Diadema antillarum. The sequence goes on along the minus strand of NW_027270975.1, from coordinate 1,889,149 downwards.
CATAAGTAAATTCTTATATCAAACTGCTGAAATACAATAACCATATTTTCTCATCATTTAAAGCATAATAATTACAAACAAAACAGCATTATAAATATAGACATATACATGTATATAAAATATAATATGTTCATATGTCTATTTGCATTCCATATGTAGGGAATTATCTCTCCCCCTCTCTCTCTCTCTCTCTCTCTCTCTCTCTCTCTCTCTCTATATATATATATATATATATATATATACTGTATATATATATATGTATATATATCTTGGAACTTTCCACGTGTTGGACTTCGAATGTTGTAATTATAAGAAGAACGAGTGTCAAATACGCCATGGATCCAATAAGAAGGTTTTTTTTGTTACAAAATTTTCAGCCTGCCTCAGGCCTTCTTCAGTGGAGTGTATACTAAGACAATGTTATGTTGTTATGATTCATGTTTGCAAAAACTTATCATTGTCTTGATTTTGATGTTGCTGACTTCTGCTTGCATTTTCAAGAAATTCAACAGTGCAGAACGTGACTCTTGCACTTCATCTATTCAATGGCATATGCGATTTAAGTTGAAAGTTTATCTAAAGGGAAATAAAGGCAGAGTAATAATCTGTAATCGTAACCTGCATTTTGTCATTTGGGGGTTTTAGAGATATATCTTTTCTGGGGCTTGAATGCATGCTTCAGGCTTTATTTCCTTGCAAATTTGTTTCACCTTCAATAGCACTCGTTACTGAATAGATGAGATGCAAGAATCATGTTCTGCCATATCTATATCTTGCCTATTTTTATTTATTTATTTATTCTTTCTTTGAATGCAGACAAATACAGGTCATTCAGAATAGTCAGAAATGCTGTTTCATCCAGATGTAGAAAGACTAGGGGGAGATCACATGATATTATTTAGTAGATTGTATTGAAAAATTACGAAATTGTATGTATTATAATTTCGATGAATAGATAAATGACATACTACAGTAGTACTGTACTAGTAATCACATGTTCGTATCGCACACTTGCTTGCTTTCGCTTCGGCAGTCTCGCCAGCGCCTGGCCTGTTTGATTACGCCTACGCCGCTGCGTCTCTGCCTGCGGATGTTGCGCAGCTGCAGCTGCAGTCGTAGGCGTATTTACAAATGTATGTCCTTGTGTTAGTAAACACATACATACATGTACAATACACGCGTACCTAGATATATCAAAGATCGTGCTTTATCTTTGGATAGATGAATAACTGCAGCGCAGCGATCTGTCAACTCCGCGGCACCGGCAGCTCAGGTACGTCAGTTTCCTTTGTTCTTGACTTCAGGTCATTTTCACAGCTTTTAGGGGATTTTAATTAGGGTTAGTGGACGGTGCTTTCTGTAGGACAGCAACAATGCTCTTCAAATGATCAATCCATCTCTTGATCTGAGAATGTCGTCGGTAGTGGAAGCGCCGATAGAATTCTAGTCCCATACACTGTAGTTCTAGAAGCTGTTTGTTATGTCATTTGAGACATTGAGTACTAGGAAAAGGCAGTCCAGAATGTTTCTTTAAATTCCCACTTGTCATTATCTTAAGCATCTGAAAGTTTATTCTAAGAATTATTATTTGCACGCCTTATATATTGTAATTTTAATGAAAACCCTACTGACAGTATTTTCGTGCATCTCAATATCTCAGTTCACGTAGACGCAGCATCATCAAGACATCTTCGTTACGAAAGTAGGCTGTCTGTGCAGGCCTAGAAATCTACTATGTACACAAGTCAACCCTGTCAATTTCAGTCCAGAGGGTGTCTAATACTGTATGTATGATAGCCCTACTACATATCGACCACCCTCTTTTAAACCGACCGCGTATTAATTGGTGCACTGAACGCTTAGTACGCACTTCACTGCGCGCAAAGCACATAAAAATGGATTGGCTTTGACTGTTGATGAGGATGGTGTGGGAAAACGTGAAAATTCACTGTTCATTAATGGTTTTAATCAAGGACAAAATTTCGAAGGAATATTTTCACCGAATCGTAATATCATGTCTATGGAAGTTTCTAAAAAGCTTCGTACAACACGGTGTTCAATACAACTCGGTTTGCGTGCATTGTCAATGCAAAAACAGCGGTCGATCTCAATTTAAGGAGCGTTACCACAGGGAGCTGAAACGAGGCCACGCAAGTTCGACAGCGATATTTTTGCACTGAAACTTCGAATCGAAAAGGGAACAACGGCATTTGATAGTGCTGGATTTTCTCAATCATGTAGGTCAATTTTTTAACGTGAATTTCAGTGTTAAATATTTTTATCGAGCAAATAAACATTAGGCGGTCGATGAGTAGTAGGTCCAAACATATATGCTGCTATTTTCAAGTAGAGATATTTTTTCGAATGAGGAAATCGAGAGAGAAAAATCCTTCTCTGCGGAGGAGATTTTTATCGTTCTTTTTTTATGGCTCTCCTGTAATGCTGTATAACTACAAGGAGGGGATTCTGTAAAGCCAGACAATCAAGTTTCTGAGGAAGATATCCCCAACAGGCGACAACAAGATACACATACCATCCAGACCAATTTTTCAGTCAAGTCTAACATAGAGTCTAGTTCTACTTCTAGTTGTGGAATGTAGGTCTCTAGTATACAATATGTCTAGATCTAGATCAGATATATTTTATAGTTGAGTGACCTGCACCTCGTCATACAAGTGTAGTTAATTTTTATGCATGTTTAAAACACAAGACGTCACTGAAATTCTATGAAATCCCACTCACATACAGGAAAAATGCTAAAAATTCCAATGTAACCGTAAATTCAGTGACCGATACCAGAAATTTGCAGCTATTGTCGTCAAACACGAACAATGCAGAACAGTTGTGTGCTGAGGAAGGGGCGTGCACCTTGCCACCCCACCCCACGCTCCCATAGACAAAGCACGTAAAAGAAGTGTGCGAGTAACCGTGATGGTACTAATAACATGTATTTCTTATATAAATTTAAGATTTTCAAGAAAAACTGTTTAGTTTCCACCACAGTTTGCTTGGTTGTGATAGCCCTGTCAAGTTTGAAGCATACTGAACACAGTCCCGGGCATAAATATTTGTTCAGTGCACCTCTAGCAATTTTAAGCAGGGTGACACTGACAGTATTATGGCCCCTGAAGAGGTGCGGGCACCTCACTATATTAGATTTTTTTTTTTAAAGACTCTGTATAGCAAGTTTTATTCTCTAAGGACTATGTCTAGGGTCTATACATTCTACTGTAGAGTCTAAAGTGCAATTCTGCAAGTTAGTGATGGTGGGAGCTGATTTCAGTCTGATGTCCTGTCTGTGCGTCCTGTCCATGGATGGCGTAGTTCTAACTTCTAGTCTACTACTAACGTGAGGCTATGTTCACAGTGACCCTTGGATTTAAGCCATGAGTGATGGAAGATGGTTTTCCTTTTCTTTTCTCTCTTTCTCTTAGTGTTTCATGATGATACAGATTTGAGCACAATGATCTTATTCAAGGGGAATAATAGAAAAACAAGAAAAATTTTATTTTTCTTCAATCTATCTTTCGATACTGCACATTTGCTTTAGTGTAAATTTACGCATGATATGCTGCAGAAGCCCTGATCAAAATTGAATTTGTATTTACATTATGTGTTGCCTACAGAGACCAAAAAAAGGAACATGTTCAGGAGCTGAAGGTGTTGCACATTAAAGAGAGTGAAACACAATTATGTAAATTGAGTGAATGCCACAATATTACAAATATTTTTACACAACTGTGAAGTTTGAGGGAAATCTGACAAGCCATTCAAAATTTATGAATTTTTAAAGTTTGGTGCAGCCATTGATTGCTGGATGAGAAGACTACAATGCTCTGAGGTATCATGAATGAAAAGAAAAGTATTTTGTACAAAGAAATTAGATATATTTTCACTTTTCTAGCATATTAAACTCGAGAGCACTTGGCTAACGTATTTCAGAAAGCAGGGGATAATTTCCTTAACATACTGTATGGTAGTTAAAAAATTGAGAGAATGTATTATGTTTATAAAAAAATGAAATTTTGTGGAATTCTATTTCAAGTAACCAATATATTTTCTTTTATATCATTGTATATTCATAACGTAACAAATTTTAGTAGTCTTCTCATCCAGCAATAGCTACACTGAAACTTTGAGATTTTGTAACATTTCAACAGATTTTCTGATTTTCTGTAAACTCCACTGATGTGTTCTACTACTGCATTTACTCAATCCACATGTATATTTGGGTTTCATTTCCCTTCAAGTTACTTAATTATAATGTTAGCAGTGACACGCAAAGTGTTAGAAAGCTAGAGGACTGTACTTAGTCCAACCTAAAGTATATGTGGTGTTTGAATGTAAAGGTAAATATTATAAGATGTGATTTGAAATAAGGTTTGGAACTGTCATATTGTGACACGCCTAATGTCCTTAACTTCCGAACAAACGAGGACAATTACCCCTTGGCTGGGGGTTAGGGTCAGGTTTAGGGTTAGAATGTGGGTTAGGGTTAGGATTAGGTTCAGGATTAGGATTGGGGTTAGGGAAAGGGTCTGGGGTTATTGTCCTAGAACCCATAGCGAAAAAGAAGAAGAATTAAGACATGAAAATATTTTGATTGCAATGTTTCCTTCATGTGCATTCTTACTAAAACTTATTTTGTTGACAGATAGTGAAATTCAAAATGTACTTTTGTAAATTTTATCTTATTTGATGGAGTGCAAAACATTATCATGCAATAATATCCCCCTTTACAGTACCGGTATACTGTAAAAACAGAAATTTTTGTGGTTCATTAATTTTCGAGTATTTCACACTACTTTTGGCCCGCACAAATTCTTAAACCCATGAAAACATCTTCACAATTTTATTTACATGTTTTGAATGGGTTAACAATTGTACAGTGCGAATTAAAAAACCTGCAGATATGTTTTTCAGCCGCCCAGTGTGAAAAAAATAATCACATGAAAATATTGATGTTTACAGTATGAGGACGTGATCCAGGATGCATCTTATTATTGTTTGTATTATGTGTCATTGTCAGAGCAAATTGCTCTCTATTTGCAGTTACAGTTTTTCTCTGTTAGCAGATTTTTCCAACATGTCCACATTTAAAGTCGGACGATCCTAACCCCTAATGGTACGTTATTTTGTTAACTCCTGAACGAACGAAGTTTGTGCATGCAATTGCGCAATGCCAGGCTCCAGTGCTATATCCATAAACGTGTGGGACAATGCTGCCACTGAGACACGTGTGTGTGTGTGTGTGTGTGTACGCATCATACACAAACATTGTGACCGCGAGAGCGGTGATTGGAGGAGAGAGGCCAGAAGGCGCGTGGCTCTTTTGGCCTCTCTTCATGCGCATGCGCTGTGAGTGTGCATCCATTCAGAAGTTTGCGTGGCTCGGACAGCCATTTTGGGCCAAAAGAGCCATGCGTCTTCTGGCCTCTCTTCATGCACATGCGCTGTGAGTGTGCGTCCATTCAGAAGTTTGCATGGCTCGGACAGCCATTTTGCGTCAGGTGATTTTGAGCAGAAGTGTGTGTTCGCTGACCCATTGAGCCAGCGCTATTCTTTTCATTCGATGTCACGACATTTGATACAGAATGGGGGGAGGCAGTGTGTTGCATTCGTCTCCATGCCGCACAAACCACTCGCCACGATTTAAAGGCTTTAAGCTTCCCCTTGGTACGACAGTAAAGCTTGTTCTTCTAAAGAATGAGTTTAAAGATACAAGCACCTTAACTGTATCCTTGCTCAGTGCAGGGAGATACTTTTACACTTTGATAATTACTCATGTGTACAAAATTGTGAGGATGTTGGGATATCAAACACAAACCAGCAGGAAAAAACAAACAAACAAGCAACACGCTGATAAGGATTATAAATCATGATATTTGTCAGGCATGGCCATCACAGGTAGCTTGGCAATCTATTAAAGAAGCATATGGGATTGTGTCTAAAGACAAGTTGAACATGCCTAAGTACCAGAAAAACAAATAAAATATTCACAAAGCATTCATTACTCACTGTTAGAACTCCTCTAGAGACATTTGAGCCATTATTTGACAGTCAATATATTTTACAGTCAAATCTGACTTTTATGCTTTAGATGAAGGTTTGTGGATGTTTGAGAGACCCTGAACAGACTCTTTACCTACACAATTGTAGCTCAAAGGTTTGTAGGCTTCCTAATTCTCTCCTTCCCACTATAAGAGCTGGTACGTTGCATGGATGATCTTTACAGTTTTTATTCTCCGTTGTCAGACATCTCACTCTCATCGTCTTGGCTACCAGACATTGCAAACGATAGAATGGCCTTGAATTGTCCAATTACGATGGAAATTTTTTTCTCAGGAGATTACTCCAACCATCACTCCATCTGTTTGCCAGTGAAACTGACTTAAGATGATCGGCTTAAGACTTATTGTCTCCACAGCTGCTCCACAGAGGGGCTGGTCTTACAAAGAAAGACATTTGTTCACTTTGTTAGAATAAGATGCCATTTAAATCTTCATCTGCTGGGTTACAGTATGCCAGTCTAGTATTTTGTGCCAGGCAGAGATACATGTAGTTGTCAAGAGCAGAGGTAGTGAGCCTTCTAGATGTAAGAAACTTGTTTATATTTTGTGATCTATATCCAACCTGCTGTAAAGGTGTCATGCTGCAAATTTGTCATTTTCTGAGGCAAACGTGAGTCTCTTTGACTTAGAATATCTGCGTCTCGTTTCAAAACTCAAGGAACAAAGCTGTGATTCACTTCTGTCCATGGAATGTTCTGTTATAGACTCTTTGAAAAAAAAACCAAACACCTCTTCTTCAGTGATATTGTAGAAGGATATTGATAGTTATCATGCAAAGAACCAGAGGGTAGGCCTACATTATGTGTACTCTAAAGTTTCAGTGGGGAGAGAAAGTTTTGGAAGAAACTGCGTGCACTGAATTATTAAGTATTGATCATATAAATATTCCTTCATTCTAGAATTTCAGCGAAAACCCCAACAAGAACAAATGAAGAAGAGGGAGTTACATGTTGAAACTTACAGTACCCACAATGTATTTTAGGAGTATCCAGTACTGCAATAAGGATGTCTGTGTGGGACTATCTGTTTCAATTGTTCATTTTTTTTTTTTTTTTTAAATATGCAGGTTGTCAGAATATACCCTGACAGGGATACTGGATTCAATATTATTTCTCGGACTCATTTTGCACCGCACATTTATGTTTTGGATCTCCATGTCTCCTTTGGAGCACAGTACAGTGACGGTATCTCTCAATTCTATTGTCAATAGTGATGAACCTGGCTGCTATTATATTCATTGATGTGTAGCAAGTTATTGTGTGTCTAACCTAGACTACATCATGTATAATGTTTATGCTTGTTAGTATGGGATTTTGTGTGTACGTCACCAACTGTTTGAATGGTCCGAGAGAATGAAAAAAAAAAAGTAAGTAAAACGGTGCCGGAGAGATTGAGAGGAAATGCAGAACTGAGTGTTTTCTCACTATGTGTCCCTATTTTTAGTGTGAAGGTAATGTGCTGCTATTTGTCCCCATTTTTAGTGTGAAGGTAATGTGCTGCTATTTGTCCCCCATTTTTAGTGTGAAGGTAATGTGCTGCTATTTGTCCCCATTTTTAGTGTGAAGGTAATGTGCTGCTATTTGCCCTTCTATAGAGAACCTTAGCGAACAGATTACACTTTATGTGCGCATCTCCTTTTTTTCCATTTCTCTTTGTTTTTGTTTTTGTTTTTTGTTTTTTGTTTTTTTTTACTGAATTGTGAATACTTGTTTTGTAAGCATGGTTATATCAATGTTTCATTACCATGATTTCATACGTACTGTTTTCATACATTGTAATTTCATGTACATTGTATATTTCATCGTTTGGAAATTAAGTTGTGCTTCCTTAATTGTTATTGATATGGAATATGAATTAAGGTAGAATCTAAACATTTTAGATTATTAAAGACCCTTGTGGCAAATATATTTTTTATGGAATGAAGAAATTGATTCTGATAAAGAAGATAATACAGCAAAATGATGACGATAGACATTCGATATTCATATAGAAAGTTGAGATGTCAGCATTCTGTAATGACATCAAATACAAATTTGTTATATTCATGTGGACTCTTACAGTTTGTATCACTGAATATTTCATAAGAGTTATCACCAATGGCAAAAAGTAACAAACCTACAATGATCTGAGAAAGTAATACACCACAAAGAAAAGATGGCAACACATTTTGAGGGCCTCAAGAAAGTTGCTTATGACAGTTTACTTGTAATGTGTGATCATTCAGTCTTGTTTGTAAAACCTTGTTAAATATGACAATATACCCACATGTCAAATCAAGTCTGGCATTGGGATGCCTTTATATTTACAGCTGTAGTATGTGTAAAATCATAAATATTCGCGGCACAAAACTTTTGCGAATTGAAGCCAATAGTCTTTTATTGTGGCATGAAATTTTTTGAATTACCACTGGCATTCAATGCTGATTGTGTTAGAAAACCTCTCGTGTTCATTTCACTTTCGCAAAGTGCAGGAAAGTTTCATGCATACTTGTAAATTTCTAGTTTTACAGTACTTCTGTAATACAGTCAGTGTGAATGTGAATGTTTGTGTGTTTGTATACATGTGTGAAGAGATTGTATTGTATTGCCTTCCAAGACAAAAAGTGAAATTGTATTCGTCATGACGACAAAGTGGAGTTGAGCATTGGACTGGGAATCTCATCATGACAAAGATTCAGCAAAGTCATTTGTTTCCTTTCTGCAGTTTCATCGTATTGTGATGACGAAAACTGATACTTCTTTAATACCATCCTGGTAACATTTGATACAACAGGCATCAGACTTTAATAGTTTACAATGATTGTATAATGTAGAGCTCTATTGTGTCCTATTTGTAAGGCTGAAAATTAATTCTTGTGTAGTTAACTTCAAATGTGCCTGTTAAATTGCAACAAGTCTGTCACAAATAGTGTTCAGTGTTCCATAATGCATTTTATGTGCTATATAACTAGTGTAATGCATGCTGAAACTCCTTTGATAATTGAACCGATATCTGAAACCTCATACAGGTCAAAGTCCAGAAATTGTGCAGAGCTAAGCACTTGATTTACAGCTTTCATGTGACTAGGATCCTGATAGAAAAGTATTATATCCAGAATTTTTAAATCAAACTGGTGATTTTTAAGATGTTTGGGCCAAAATGTATGATGCATTCTGGGAATGAGAGGGAATTTCCCTCTCAAAGAAAGTCTGCTGGGAAAGTTTTCACTAGCCCTCTTTCCTTCTCTCCCTTTCTTCCTCTCTTTCTCTCTCTCTCTCTCTCCATCTATCTATCTCTGTCTGTCTATGTCTCTAACTTCAAACCATCATTCTACTTTTTTATTCACCAGTTTAGCGATTCATATTTCTCAACTTCATCATGTTTGAACAGATATTTTGGATTATTTAAAAACTGGGTCAGGAAAAAAGATTTTTGCTGGCCTATGTTGACTAACTGCTCGTCATCATATGACAGTCACTGACAATACCAGTGAGGTGTGTTTTGTGATGGTTTTTTCTTTGCTCTTCAACCACTGTGTAAAGGTAGACGTGGTGAAACTGAGTTCTTTTACTAGGTACCCTGTTGAGTTTCTGTTCATTTTCACAGTCTAACAGACTCCCCCGAGTATCAGGAGTAGATTGAAAGTCCTGCAGAAAGGTTTCATTTTATATTGATGCATGTTTTGTTTTTTTGTTTTTTGACATTTTGCCAACATCTGTGTTTATCAGCCTTCCACTGACTTGAGCCCTCTTCCTCTTGCCAATCACTCCGGTGGGATTTCCAGTCCGTATCCTTTGTTCTATGCTGTACGCTTTTGCAAGCAATATAACCCTGATGAACGTAGTATGGTGTGACCAGAGAATCTCTGGTTGCTCATCAGATACAGTAAGTGGTCACTAGCTCACTCCCCTCTGTCTTTGGGAAAGGACTCTGCCTTCCTTTTGTGTGCTTGTACCCATTGGGCTCACCGGAGGTCAGAGGTCATGCATGTCTTTTAGCTAGCCGTATCAGGTAATTTACAAGTTCATTGGAGGTTGCGAATCAGCTTCAAAATTTGATTTGCTGAATTCCAAGCATATCTATTTAGTCTCCATGTGCTTCAGATAGTAGTGTAAGAACACATCCATATCGTACAGTTCTTTGATTGCTCTATGGTATGTTTTGTGTTGTCCTTTGAACATCATTTGGAGTATCAAAGTGTGATGTCATAACCATTTGTCGTCATGGAAACTGGTTTTATACAACATACCTCACCTGGCCCGAATATCTATGAGCACTGTTGTTGCTAACGATGCTTGCAAATGGTTCCAACCCAAGCAGTATAACAAAAGACTGTGACATCATCACTTTGGTCCTCTAAACATCGTTATAAAGCGCTGTTCTGACGGTGGTGTTGTCACATACAGGGGTCGACATTAGTGATAGCCTGGTTGCCCAGAGCCACTAAATATTGGTGTTGGGCCACCAGATTTATCTTGTGGTGGCCCAATTCAGCACCTACATGTAATATTCAAAATGGATTGCTACTTTTGCTTTTATTTCGGGCAACTGCATATCTTTTTCAGGCAACCGGAATTTCAGATTTAAAGATTTTAGTGGCCTGAACAGACAAGAAAGTTACTGTCAAGCCCTGTCACATAGTATAAAAAGTCATGCGCTACACCAAGTACAGTTTCAATGTGATTCTGCAGCAATATATAGTCAAAGTTAAGGCTTGCAATCAAGAGTGTGCTGTGCACACATTAGTGGGGTCTGTGTGTTTTCCAAAGTGAAAACTGATGAAAAAGCTTTTGAAGAGCTTTCTTTTCATTCAGCTTTCTAAACCCAGGATTGCCTGCTTTCAAACCCTTAGTATTCTATGCTTTAAAGCATAATTTGTGTTTTTGTTTTGTTTTTATCTAAGTGACACTTTAGATAAAAAGTGTACTACACTTTTAGATAAATTAACACTGTTGCAACATGTCTATTTGCTGGAACCAAGAAAACAGGATGATGTCATTTTATTTTTCAGGTTACAAAGAACGCTTGTTATTGCCCATTTCCAAAGCTGTTCATACATAGTAAAGCAGAATAGGGTAGGTAGTCATTATTCAGCATAGAGCAATTTGCCTGTACCAGCAACTTTAGTTACATTAATTGTAGGCAGAGTGTAACTTCCTCATGCAAACTAAGGTTAGGAAGAGTGGAACACCATGATCATAAACGATATTCTAATTTTGTATAGAAACCCACCCTGTACATGAATGATGGAACAGACAACATGTTTCATTGCAGTTCTGTGGGTGGCCTTATTGATGAATTCAAACTCTGTCATCATTTTTCTTCAGATTTACAGTGTAGATGTACGATGTATTGTGATCAGACTTGGCAGTAATCATAGTTGCGGGTAAAGGAATATGGAGTTATTCATATTATAGAACAGGTAGTCCCTATTAGGGTTGTAAATGATTGCATATCATTATAGGCATTTTGGCCATTTTCCAGTACTTGTCGCTTGTACATATTAGCCAGTATTTGACACCATAGCTGCACCTCTGGGAGGGGATCTACTCATAGGGACGTGTGACTGCATTTGGAAATACCCTGTCCAGCCCTGGCTGTCTGATTGTGTCTCTTGCATAATTTGCTGAGTGCCGTACCAGGCTTGGCAGTAGGCCCTATTCATCAAAGAAGAAGTACCGGGTAATAATAATACATTGTGAGGGAGTACAGCCGCCTGGGGGATCCACGTGTGGGAATGTAGGGAGCTTCTGCCTTTACCATCAAAAGATGGTGCAATCAGCCATGTGCATTTTTAGTGAAATTTTTATCATTACTATTTATATCATTTTTTGGTGCACTTAAAACAGTAGTTCCTGTCATAAAAGGGATTAAACTTACGTGAGTAAAAATTGCTCATGGGTGTTTTAAAGGGAAGGAATGATCTATACCTAGAGTTGTTGACACATAACGGCCAGGATCTGATCAAATATTGGGATCCATCTTTAGGGGATTTTTGTTCTTCGTCCTCTCAAGCAGGAGATCAGTGTGAGAGAGTGAGAAAGGGGATGATAAATGCTGATAAGTGTGGCTCATTTTGTCATCTTACCCATGTTTTAAATGCATTTCAATACCCACTATCAAAATGTATTTGCAAAAGCCTTTCGGATTGTGTTTCTTGAGTTATTGCCTTAAAATCATAAGAATGTCTATCAGGAGTCAGGAGGGAGGCCTTGTTACTGCGCAGCTCCATTTCGCAGTTTAACCCGAAAAGTAGAGATGTGTACCAGATTGGCAGTGGTCAACTCTGAGTTGTAAATGCATTTCAAAACAACTTTGCATTTATCATCTCCACAGAAACATGTTTCTGGCTCAAACACATTTGCGATCGCCCTTTTTTCGGCTTTTCAGAAAGGCATGTCTGACCCCATAATCAAAACAGCTTTGCATTTATCAACTGCCTAAATCTCCTAAAAAGTGTCTAGGAAGCCGTAATTTTACGCCAGGAGTGAGTTACATGTGTGTACTTACACACCCTGTATGTGGCTATACGTACACTTTTGTAAAGCGCTGTACTTCGCCAAGTTTCCCCGATTCTGCAGGAGACGTCCTGAAAAAAGACATAAGATCTCTCCCCCTCCCCCCCCCCCCTTTTCTGGACAAAGGAATGTGGTAGCCTTCCAGGGGAGGGGGTGTTTCATGAAGAATTTAAGTCAAACTTAAAAGTAAAGAGTAACCCCAAATTATGGTGTATGCTGTTGGTTTCACTTTTCAGTGTTATCTAATGTTTTCAGAATCCACTTCAAATTGTTATCAAAATTTACAGAAGAAAATCCTTTGTCCCATATTCTATTTTGTTATTAGTGCCTGTAAGAAAATAATCTCCAAAATGTTCTTTGTTATATGAAAGGCAGAATATCATTGAAGTCACACACAGCACATCATAATCTTAAGTTGATCTTAAAATTTAAGGTCGACTTACAATTCTTCTTGAAATTCCGCCCAGATTTGTGAATTAGTTTGCCCAATGAGATGCATGTAACAAACCTGTATCTCCCTGAAAGCCCTTGGGAATCTCTAGGATTATGATGCGCGAATGTTGGCTGCCTTAAATTTATTGCTATAAAACATCTCTTGTAGTAGTTTCTCATTATACACTGTCATGTTTATAATGCAGGAATATTACACAAAGCTTCATTACTTTTTGTCTCACTTTACAGACTGACCGGTGTGGACAGCCAAGCATCATTGAGTGAAGTATTATCGTGTGGAGATCGTCACATCATGGCAGTTTTACAAGGCTTAGAGTAGCACGTCCCCAAAGGCTGAAATCATTGTTAGGACACTCTTAGTGGTGGTACTGTATCTTGGTGGAGTCCTGTAAAAACAAGGAACATTCCTACATTTCTTCATCCCTGACTCACCACTAAATGCTGAACTAAAATCTTGCCTCCTGCAAACTGAGCACAGTTTCTATACTTTCATATTTGTAGCAAAACAAAAGCGAAAATGTGCAGTTTTTAATCGTTGATTTCTTTTTTCCCCTCATCGAGTTGCTGATGATACAGATTTATGAATCACAAATGGCCAAGGAAGAACTTAGTGGGGCTACCTCTGTGAACATATTTTATTTATCTGGACTAGAGCATCTACTCTGTGCACAATATCCTATACTAAAGGGATGTTCATGATTGAAAGGCAGCTTGAAAGTGGCATAAAAAGGGGAGAAAGGTTAATGTATCAAATAGTATTTGTTTGCTCATCTGCCATGTGCCTGGACTTTGCACAAGGCATTCTCTAAATTGTGCAATCTGCACGCTGAGGGGGAGAGAATTCGGTGTTTGCGTGGTAATCAGGCTGCTCAGGAACACCCCCGAGTCAGTTTCCTGGTTGTGGTTCAACCAAGAAGCAGCTTAAAGTCAACCTGCATGCTGGTGGGATGAAGCCCTGATTGGATACATCTGAGGCTCACTTCAGCCGTGTCTATTGCTGTGGCAGGAGAGGGACAAGGAGTTGGGCAAAATGTTTCGATGGCGCCGAAAGCGAGGCGCCAAGAGCCAGGCGGGCTTCAAGCCAGACCTGACTGAGGGCGCACTTCCACGGTCGATGTCTGTCGAATCCATGAGATCAACAATGAGCGATGGCTGTTTCGTCCAGGACCATGGGGAATCCAAAGACTACAGGATTGCGAACATTTTCTGGAGGGCCAAACTATCATGTCATTCTTTCTATGTGGGTGACCCCCTAGTGACCTTTGGTGACCTTTGGCCCAGCGATGGTCACCTGCAGGATCTGATATCGTGCTTTAAGGGCCCCGAGCTTCAGAACGCAGTGGTGACCTGCTGTCAGCTAGTCCTGCGATGTGGACCAACCAGGGTTCTACAGGAACTGCTGGACCAAACCATTGTCAGTAAGTCCTTGACATGGAGACAGTCTTTAGAGTGGCCTAGATAAACAAGCAGAGCAAACTTATGTACCAAAAATAACAGCTACACCGTACGTTGTACAACACTGAGGTAGAAACAGGGGAAACTTGTCATTTGAAAGCTGTTTCAACCTGTGACCAGTCTGTGTAATAAACACATTATAACAGGTCTCATGTTGACAATGATCCACAGGACCTTCAGCTTTAACACAGTTCTTCCCTCATCACAGCTATTGTATAGTTAGTATTTTGAATAGCGATTTGAGTCTTTGGTAACATTTCATATTTCTCAAAATCTTTCAAACTATAAACGAATTAATTTGTCACTAAATTTGTGATACTTTTTTTTCAACAAAGCATTAAAGTAGACATAAAATTCTATCCCCATGCCATCCGTTGCTTAACAGTAAAGTTGAAATAAATCCATGTATCAAACAGCTTCCTTCAAGTAATTACAGGCAGTTTCTTCAAGTAATTTTAGGAAAGTTTTATACGCAGCTTGCAGTTGAGCCTGGATGAAAAAACAAACAAACAAACATATAATGCCAGCCTAATCTCTTTAAGAAGTAGTATCTATGATAGTGAATGTTTTCTCCAGGTATTTTGGGGGTTTTACACAGTACTCCTTGTAATAGTTTTATCACTGTGATATAAAATCATCTTACTTGATACATTGTATATCAGTAGGGATGCCAGAGTTGTCGATAAAAAAGAAAGCCTGACATTTTAATTCCTGGACAAAATTATGCTGATGTGATGAGATTCACCCGATGAGATTTTATTTCTCAACTTATGAAATACATTTTAATGTCAAATGTTGAGTTTGATTTTTTTTTTTAACATTATGAGGGTATCCCAATGTAACAGGGTTTTGATGAATAGTCTGTCCTGTTTGGCTGTGAAACCACACTCTTCCTTTTCCCCTTGAATACCTTGGAGGTGGTTTGACCAGCGATCTTTAATATTTGACAACGTATTGGAAGTTTATGCAACCTCATGAGACAAAATATACCTAATGATTCACTTTCAGCTACAGTGCACTAATTCAGTAAGAAGTTTGTATTGAAAGGGGCTTGTACATACAATCCAACATTTGAAACTAGCAGTCCAAAAAGGCCATGAAATATTTTCCTTCAGAATAATTTTATGTAGTGCATTACTTGTGACTCTATAGACCAGTATTTAAAAACTGATTCAGCTGAAAGCTCTCCTTTCTCCAGAAACGGGGTTAATAGTGCCTGTAGTGTCGGGTCAGAGAATATATTATGTGTAATCTTACTTTCCTCAGTGCAAAGTCCATTGTATCGTGCATGCAGTTCATGAGAGTATGAAAGGCAATATAATTCAATATAGGACCCAATGTGTCAACTCCAGTTCTGCTACTGGCCATTGTGTGAGTGAGATTTTTTCTTTTTTCTTTAAACAGTGTATCCAAAGAAAAAAAAACACACAAAAAAACTCATAAAAACTAGCTTTGTTTACAAGCCTCCCTGCTCTTCCTTAATTTCTATAGAAAGGTGGCAGAGTGGTAGTTTCGATATAATCTGTGATCATAATGGATGCTGGGTCTGTTCAGTCGTTAGAAGTAAAGCTCATCCAAATTTCTATTTTAGTATTCAGTTGTTTTATGTCTTCACCATGCCATTCAAAAGATCATTTAATTCATTGCATGTTTTATTTTGGAACTCACTGGAGGTACATGTAATCTGTGGTTTTTGTGTTGGAAATGTTATCTTGTCAATACTATGGTGTGGTTTCAGCTACCACTAGGTGTTTTTGTAATCATCAAACCTGTTTTAGTTTCAGGTCCTAATGACAACTACCTGTGGATAAAATACATAAACCAGCCTTAGGAGTGATCAAGTGGCTCTATGCCAAGTGAATGGGAAGTAAAGATACAGATACTGACCCAGCGAATATTATCATGCTACCTAAAATCCACCTGCTTAGATTATAAATGGAAAAAACAAATTTTTAATGAAAATTTATTGGTCAAGAACTTTCCTCTATCATCTCAACATGACTTGATCCATTAGAAGCCTCAGAAATCAATTTTTTGAAAAGATCCCGCTTACTCCAGTGTGAATGTTCAGAATCACTTATGTACAGTGTATCTGAATAATTACTAAACTATCCCCTTTTATTCATTAAGCATTATTCAGATTGTGCTCAATGACATTCAAAATATGTGGCTCACCTTCCCCTTTGCTTCTTTAGCTGAATTTTCATTAATTTCTGACAGTGAAATTAGCAGGTACAGTGGACTCCTGTTATAACAAAGTCCTCAAGACCGGCAGTTTTCTTTCGTTATATCGAAATTTCATTATAACCAAACAAATAAACAAGGAAAAAACAGAGAGCGAATGATTTTGCGGCCTGAACTTTTACCATGTTCATTATAAATGGAGTGCACTGTATTCTTTTTCTTCTTGACCAAGTTTCCAAAAGCTGTAAAGTATTTTGCTCTGACCATGTCCATTGTAAGAAGATTTTTGACCCAACCAGTGGCTCACATTATTTTACACATTAGTGTAGATGTATTTGCTACATGTAAATGTATATCTTGAGAGAGGGTACAGAGATTGTAGTGACTGGAACAATCACTCTTCACTTCTGTGGGAAAGGTTTATCCATAGGTACATTTCATTTGATGTACATTTAATATGACTGAGAGATTTGTCTTTTTCAGACTTTCAATTCTGCTGTGCTATTTTGCATGACACGGCAGTAGTTGACATCCTGTTACTTTTCAAGTACTGGTATTATATAAACTACCTGATATGTAATTTTATGTGTAAAGTACTTGTGACTTTAGAGGGAAAATACCAAACGTTCTCTTTCACCTTCATTGCTGACATCATCCCTTCTTTTAAATTTGCCAGAATAACAAATTATTAATGATAGGTGAGTGTATGGTTTGTTTTGTATAAATATTTGAGAAAATTGCTTAGGGACAGGAACTGTAATTTTGCAGTGTCATAAATTTTTATTGTAAAAAAAAAGAAGAAGCAAAAACACACAAACAAACAAACAAACAGAAATATAGTGATGCAGAACCACATCCTTTCTTTTCTATGTTTGTTGTTGTTGTATGTATATTCACTATCAATAAGAAAGTATATTATTTGGGAAACCTCCCATCAGAAAACAGTAAAGCTGAGTATGCACAGGGTCCTTATATCACCATGATGTGTCTTTAGTTTAGGAATATGTATGTGCAAAGACCCAGGACAGCTTAAGTAATCTTTCTTTCTTTCTTTCTTTTTTCTTATGACTTCAAAGGGAAAATAGCAAACTTTCTCTTTGACCTTCATTGCTGACATCATCTCTTCTTTAAACTTGCCAGAATCACTTTAGAACAGATTACCAATAATAGTTGAGAGAGAGAAATTTACTTTGAATGATTCTGTAAAGCAAGAAATATTTGTGGCATAAGATTTTCTTTACTTCGAGCCGATGGCCTTTTGTACATCATGAAATTGTGCACATTGCCAATGGGATTCAATGCATGTAGTACAGTTGTATAATCAAGAACTTTTGTTTGCATATTAATTTTGCAAATCTTGGCTGTTTTGAAATTTGTGAATTTAAAATGCTTGCGATAATTTCTAGTTTGGAAGGCAAATACTGACAATTTACCTCTTCTATTGGACTTGACAACCGCTTCTGAATATGCAATATGATGCATGTCATACTTTGCCGGCAGATCTCTTTGCTTCAGCCAAGCCATTGACTTTGCAATCCTTTCCTATTTCATAACAGATATTGACCAACGCCTGGAAGCAGGAATGGGGCTATTGCACTACGCTTGCCTTGCTTGTAACGGAGAAGCCGTCTCTTTCCTCTGTTCCAGGGGTGCCAGCATCAAGCAGCAGGACAAGTTTGGTGAGTGGAGCTATTCCCATGCTCAATAGACTGAGAAGAGTTGTAAAGTTAAAAGATGAGTGTGTCTTAACCCTGTCTGTGTCAGGGACTTTGGACAGTGTGTACAAGGCTGTAGGGTTTTCCCTGCCAATCGGCTCTCAAAGCATACATAGGATGGGGAGAAGACTCAATGACATTTTTGCTGAGTTCTCAAATGGAGAAATTGATCTCAGTATCGCCAATACCTAAGTGCAGCTCAGGGAGCATCATTTTAGATGCATTATGGGATAGCTCAGGGGACAAACTTGCAACCGGTTTTGGCTGCATTATATATACATTCAGGTCACGTTCCATCTAAAACCAGGGTGTTTTTTTTTTTTTTTTTTTCAAAAGATTTCTTCCCTTTCCATCATGTGATCAGCAAATTGAAGCCTCACAGTAGCCAACCATGACTCTAGCAACTGCAGATTAGTAAACATTAGAAGTTTTTTAAAAACTTTTGTTGAACTTGATTCCAACAGAAGAAAATAGCAGCAACCAAAGAAAAGTAGATTGCATTAAATGAATCCATGCGTAGAAGCTTTGTGCACATTGGCAATACCAAGAAAAAGAAGAAGAAGCAAAAAAAAGAGCCCTGTTCTTCCTTTTTTCCAAAAAGATAGAACGCTAAACATATTTCATTTTTTATTTGCGTAGGAGCCATGACTACCAAGTATATGTCCCTGCGCAAGATGTGCCCTCTACCATACAGTGTAGTTTTTGTACTGTGTACAGGACATTTCATACAGTTTATAATGAAGCATTGTGTTTGTATCAAAATACACCATGTTTGACATTGTTGCCATTTTCTCCCTTTTTCAAATTTAATTGGAAACATGAGAGGGTTTTAGATAAAAATAAATTCAAATATATCACTTACTGAAAATTGTAATGGCTGTGTAGGTAGATTTAAAGAATGAAGTGTCATGTAAGTGAAATGTGTGATGATCACTTGAAGAGGGTTTGTCAAGATTTGTAAGGTTTTAACCCATTGAGGATGAGCGGAGTTTGCTACTGCATGCATTACCCGCAGACACCTGCCAGAGTATACTCGGGACCTAGCCTCAGACGGGTTAAACTTTGTTTGCACATCATATTTGCATGCATCATTATCTGTGTGTTTTGTAAAGCACTTTGAACAGTAATTAAGTTTTTATGATTGAAATGTCCACCCGACATGTTTTTCTTAACCTTTTTAACTTAATGATTATACACATAAACAACATTTCACAACCCTGTAATGAGAAGTCCTTGATTCTTTCTTCTTGCCTGAATTTTGACAAAGATTACAAGAGGAAAGAGGACCAAAGGTACAAAGGTCTCCTTACTAGTTTCTGTCTTTCATCATGTCTGTAGCAGATAAGTGCCCTTGGCCCATTAGTGCTACTTACAAAACATCATTAGATAAACACAACCTTTTTGTATTCCTTTCAGTGATAAATGATTGGACTTGGTACAGAGTCCCCTTCAGAAGCCTGTTCTGCCTCCTTTAATACATTACAATGTACATTCTTCGATTTTCCCCGTATTTTACCACATCTTCTCAAATATCTTTCTTTTCATGATTTCAAAAATTATCTACTCCCTTGATTAAGAAGGTTTATATGAATTGTTTAAAAAGAATACATTTATATTATATATAAGTATGTTTATACATACTGTAGATTATTGGATTAATACAACTGTTCTTTACATATTTTTGTTGCAGTGGAACATTCAAAGCACTCTGAGATCTTTATCATATTGCTCATGACACCAGAAACTAATTTCTAACCAGCAAACTTGTGTATGATTATATAGGCATCTCCTGTGGTCTACAAATGTAAACAGTGTTTGTGATACAGTATCATAAGTCCTTTGTATGTTTTATTTTTGTGATGTTTACTCAGAGAGATAACTCACTTTGACTTGCAATTAAGCAATGTTTATAAACAAGACAGGATAATCACTGCCTGTAGAGTGTTGCGATTGTTTAAAATGTCAAAGTCTTGATTTAAAGAACATCGTCCCACTTCTAGGGCACATATACTCCAGGTACAGCCTCTTGTACATACTCCATGCCTGGCTAAACACCTATTGTAACCCTGTCACCCAGCCATTAAAGAATAATAATTTTGTTAAACAGCAAGGTGGGGCACAATAGAGGAAGTAACATGCAGGCCCATTAGTGACTGTGTGTGTAATTTGTATATCAAACCTACCATTTAGTGGACAATTTGAAATTGTGAAGACTATTATCCATCAAGGGTTAGGTGCATTTCCAAGATTTGGTATTGAATATGCAGGGTATCTCCATAACATGATAAACTTTTGTGATTAGAAATTGTTTTCTCCTAGTTGCTATCAAAATACATGTATGTAGATTCAAATGGAAAATCTTTCACAACACACATGCACACAAAGATATTCAAGTAAACTCATAAGATTAGTGGAGTTTAACTGTCAGTTAAGATATGCCTGAAGATATACACTGTATCCCTTTGTTGTTGATTATTTTTAAATGAAGAAACTGCTCAGCATTTTTCTTTAAACCAAAACATTGAAGTATTTATTAATTGCCTGTAGCCATAAAAGTGCACATAGCTACTTCATTTGTTACTTATTAAAGACATCAAACATTTTTGCGTGTTTGTATTCCGCTTTTGCAATCTTTGATTTAGGCAACATGCCAGCTGTTTTCGTAATTTTATGTAAAAGCAAAGTTAGCCATCTAGAACACAGCTTCTCTTTTTCACAGTGTAAACAAAGTTGTATTGTTTGCAGGTTTAATATTTCATCTGAATTTCATAGTTTCTCCTGAGATATTTAATCTTTTCCTAGAAGCACCATAAATGATTGTCATTAATGATTTGTTAGAATAAGAAGCTTCATGTTTTATGTGGTATTGTTCCATATTATGTACATTGATATACTTGTAACTATCTCTTGATTAGAAGCAAAGGTTGTAAATCTCGCAGATTATATACACGCAGTGGAGGCGTGAAAAAATAGCTTAATATCTTTTGATTTCTTGGAATTGGCACTTTAGGTGTGTCTTCATCAGCCCAAAGTTCAAACTAGCAGGATATTTTGCGGTCTGGGAAAATAGCCCAAAATTGTGAATGTGCATCTTCATCAGCTCTAAACAGCCCGCTTGGGGAAATTAGCCCGAAATTTGACGTACGCACACTTTGCATCACTCTTTAGTTCGAAAATGGATTTCCCTGTGCAAATATCCCGTTTCACTGTACATGTACACACAACAGACTGGTAAGGACACGAGTTGAGTGCAGTATATAGGGTATCAAAAGTAACAAGCTCGATCGACTCAAGTTCGTAGCGTCGATCTCGATCATGTGCACAATACATGTAATGAGCTTTCAGGTCTATTTTCTACCATTCTGTTGGCACATTAGTGTGCAAATCCTATCAACATTGACAGTTAACGGGACACCATATCTGTGATTAGTATACGGGGGCTTCGCTGGGAAGCAAAATGAAGGGAACAGTTTGTAACATCTGTTGTTTATAGCTGCACAAGCCAGTACTTCCCCGGAATGTATGGTGCAGTGGGATTGAGAAATTTTTGGGTTGATGGAGACGCACACGAATTAGCACGCTAGTTCACGAATTAGCGCGCTAGTTCACGAATTAGTGCGCTATTTTCCAAACTAACCCAAGATTTCGGGGGAAATTTTCAAGATCAAATAGAGTGCTATTTGCGTCCTGCTACACAAATAGTGCGCTATTTTGACATAGGGCTAGTTTCATAACCACAAAATAGTACGCTATTTTGAAACTTGAGACTGATGAAGACACGCCTAATGTTCTCTGTAGAACTTCAACCAAATAAAGATAGGAATCAAGAGAGTTGCTGGAGTACAAAGACATTGCAGGTTTCTGTTGTTTGTAGCAAAGTGTTCCATAATGTGGTTATGATGGTACATGTATTACTGAGGCAGCTCACTTAAATCACAAAGTCACATGCTCTTTCCTTACCTCATTGTCAGATTTTTGGAATGGATTTTATAGATAGCTTGTGTCTTTTAGAATTATCTATTTGGAAAATTCACTTTTATCTTTTAAACAAAAGCTGTATCTACATTGCCAACACAGCTTGTAGGAAATATCAGTGTGGTTTTCTGCCATATTATGAGACAATAGAATAGCAAAAACTAGTAGGACATGAGATCCCCCCTCCATCAAACGATCTTTTTCTAGTATTATACGAATAAACAGAGACTGATGGACCAAATACTGATCAAGATACATATTGTATCATGAGGGAATTGCATACCATAGCACAAATTTATTTCTCATCCCTTCTCTTTTTTTCCCCCAAACCAATAAATTTGACTAATTTGTGGCTTTTTATAGATGATTTTGATCAATTTATTACAGAGATTATTATCTTGTGATTGATTTGAAAAGATGAAATCAGGCAAGTTGCATCAACTTTCTGCATGAATTGTTCATGTCAGGTCGCACCCCCGAACAACTCTGTTTCTGCTCCAAGACGAGGCGATGCTTGCCGACGCGCTACCAAGGCAACTCGTTCAGGAAGAAGCAGCCGAGCTCCTTCCACGACAAGAAGGTCATCTTCGAGCTGGTGAAGCAACCCGACAAGTTCAATGACCTCCAGATCCAAATCCAGACCATGGACTTTGACATCAACCATGACCGGGACAGGGACCAAGATGGAAACCTCTTGCTCCACGCAGCCGTCAAGGAAGGTGGGTTGAGGAGCTGTCGGGGAAAACAAGAGATTTAGCACAATTCATACAAATTTATTCCTTGACTATAAACAGACCTTCTCTCACACTGTGGTGAAAAAATATTACCACCTGTGCTCATTTGCTTGAGATGAGACACAAGGTTATGATCAACACAGACAAAAGTAGTGTGTTTCTGCGATGTTGATCAGTTCATTTTGTCTCCATTTAACACGAGATAAACATGTGATGCGTGTATAATGAAAATATAAAAGTCTGTTCTCTAGACTAACCAGGCGTGCAATCATATGATTTCCTCAATAACTTCCTTTGTTTGTTTATCATAAAAAAAATGCACCTTGTGTAGCTGTAAACTTAATTCGAGAATCATTATACCCTATTGCGTGTTTGCTGTATGCATGTATGAATATAAATCAGAACCTAGTATTTACAAAATTAATGCAGGCTCACTGATGATTATTGTATAATATGCCTTTCTTGCAACCATGTGTTCATCTTTTAATCCAATCAATACTATTATAATACTTCAACATTGTTTCAGTGTTATGAAATGACCTCTGTAATTCATCTACAATTTAACCTTTTGTTACCATGCATGTGGTTTCAGTAAAGACCATTTTATTTGTCTATCAATCTAAGAGAAACATGGCAGATTATAAATTGTATCATGTCACATATGAAGGGGTGTGGCAACCTGGGATGTGATTTATGTTGTGTGATTATGGAAGTCTACTTTCTACAAAAAGCCTTTTACCAGAAGGAAAGCTGCTAATCTCTGACATCATTGTCTGAGTAATGAAATTGTGTTGAAAGAGGATTTGAAAGTTAGGACATGAATCAAAACAGTTTCAACCAATGGACTTCTGTCCACCCATACCCAAGTCTCAATTGTTAAGCACCAATTGATGGCTGAAATGTCAACGTGCAAGCTGCATGAGACACAAGTGTCACAGAGTGTCATACAGAGGAGAAGCAGTGGTTTACCTAGGCTCCTGGAACATCCGTAGAAAGCTGTGATCAGATGACATAATTTTTGATAGTGCTTCATCAAGCTCGTATGAGACCGTTCAGCTCAAACCCTTCCCCCCCAAAAAAAACAAAAACAAAAACAAAAAAAAATCACAGATTAGGATTCTGTGTAGTGGATATGTCATTTGGGTAGAAGGACGGAATTTGTCGTACCTGGGAGAGTGACCTTTTCTTTACCTACTGTTCAACCTTGGTAGCTCAAAACAAAACTGAAATCCAGACATAAAAAGTTTTTCTGGACCACATTTTTTCAGACAGATGCTGCTTGGATAAAAAAATGTTGTCATTGCTCCTGTGCAGCACTCGAGTGACACTAATCTTTAATTCTTCTTTTCTCCCTTGTCTATAAAACTATGTCTACTAACTCTCTCTGACTTCAGTCACTTTTTGAATGGGTTAGGCTGTTTCCAGTTCTATCAAATTACCATCATTTTTTTTTTTTAGCTTACAGCTTACTCTTTTTATATGTAGAACAATGGACATTTATTTTGGCCTACTTCTTGTGGCTTTTGAGCTGGGCCGTTTCATATTCAGTAAGCCCTTTCCTTCTACTATGATGAATTGTAAAGTATTTGCAGTATTAGGAAATGATATCCTACATTTGTACCAGGATCTGACCTTGATGTCTGTTTCTCTATAGGTCTGTCCCAGCTAGCCCTAGTCCTGAACTTAGTCCAAGTGCACGGAGCCAACGTAGAGTCAACAAACAGGAAAGGAATGACGCCTCTGTGTATTGCAGCCCAGCGTGGCCTGGATTCTATGGTGGAGGTAAAAAGGTCATCCAATGATGCTGTGATTATTGTGATGGTAGTCTGCATTAGTCAGGGCCTGCTTTTAAGACTTTGATCTCAATGACAGTTTCTCTCTCTGAGGAGAATTCTAATTATATTGTCGCCAGGAATGTCTAAAATATATTTGAAAGATTCTATTTGAACTGAGATTACAGATATACTACCAAATTGTTACAAATACCAGCTCCAATTTTGTATAGTCCATCCACTAAACCACCTTGTTCCATGCTAATGACTATGCCAGTGACTGCCTCAGATATTATTCAAAATGTGACAAGTTCATGAAAGATGAAATGAGGTTAGTCTGTTGGTGAAATATCTTGGATCTAAACTGATAGTCACTGCATTGAAGCACAGGAACTGGAGAAGGAAACTGAAAAAGAAATTGAAAAGAAAATGAGATTAAAAATGAAATAAAAATGGTATGAACTGGTTAGACAAATCATTGAAGCTGATGAAGTCAAAACTGTTGTTTTGTTTGCATTTTTTCTTTTTTATTCATGAGCATTAAGAAATTTTCTCCCAACAATTTACAGGCGCTGTATGGTTACAAACACTGGCTTAAAACATCAATATTTCCACTAGTCAGTTCAGACACTTCAACCAGTAATATAACCTTACTCTTTGGTTGCTGGGAATTCCCAAGCGGTTATGACTCTTTGAATCTTGTTCTTAAGATAGTGAATAGACTGTCAGCAGCTATCAATCACCAGTTTCTAAACCTTCAATGGATATGAAAGAGAAATTACAGTGTCCACATGATGTATGTGATGTTTGATGATATTCTTGTGAAACAGAAGAAGTATATACACAAAAGAAGTTGGCTGGGAACTGAGATTAAGCTTCTCCCGTTTACTAGCATGTTGGCATAGTAGTAAAATACTGAGTTACAAAAAGTGGGACAGCTCCAAACTGCTGTGCAGTGGTGCAATCATCAGAGCTGGGGGGCATTTCATCAACGAGTTCGTCGGAGTTTTCACCGACAAATTTGCTATCAGCCAATCAGAGGCAAGGATTTACACTGACAACTGTTAAAAGCTAATGAAATCCTTGCGTCTGATTGGCTGATAGCAAATTCGTCGGTGAAAACCTCCGACGAACTCGTTGATGAAACGCCCCCCGCTGATCAGTGTATTGATACTTAGCAGTCCTTTCACTTGTACTGCGCTTATTCGCCAGTGGGCTGTCTTCGCCAAACTAATTGTCAAAGGATAAAGATTATCTAATCTTCCAAATCTGTATTGTGTCGCCATGGCATACAGATTATCTGATTTTTGCTAATTTTAGGATGCTAAGTTTGGATGGATTACTCAATGTTGATGATACAACTTTTTGCAAGTTAAGCTAGGTGCCTGAGCATATAAAGGGTTTAAGAACTGGCTGTCGGCAATAAATTTGACCACGTCTGTATTAAGTGAACCAGTCTAGTGTGCTAAAGAAACCAGCCATGACACCAGATCTTAAGGTACTGTAAAATTAGAAATATTCACGGCATGAAATTTCTGCAAATTGCTACTGGCATTTGATGCATTATAGTGTAGACAGTGCAGTGTAGACAGTGTAATGTAGACAAGCACTGTTGTACTTTCATGTGCATCTTAATTTCACAATCTTGGCTCCCGCGAATTTCATTTAAAATTTCATGCATGCAAAAAAATTCTGGTTTAACAGCATTTCTTTTTCTTGACAATAAGCTTGTGGTTTAACTCAAAGATTACAATGTAAATTTGGGCATATACAGCATCTAGATATAAAGAAGTCAGGAATTGTGTTACATTAAGTCTCAAATGCTGCATGACATTCTAGTCATTTGTAATTCTTACTGTCATTGTGCAGTAATCCATTCATTTTCCTAATTTTAGTCATACGTAAATATTTCATTTTTCGTGATTCTAAGATGTTTCATAATGATTGTATCATTCTCCCATCCTCAGATTCTGATATGTACCATTGGGGCCGATCCTAACACACAGAACCACGTGAATGGCTGGACCCCTCTTCACTATGCTGCCCACAAAAACCATCTCAATGTCATTGAGTGAGTGACTTGTGGCTAGCTGGCCTCATGGTCCCAGCTACATTTTTGTCCAGTTTATTATACATTTCTCGTCATTTATTCATCTTTCAAGCATCAATGAATCGCAATCAATTGATGCGTGTTTATACATATTTTCTTTTCTTTTTTGTGTATTTTTTGTGAGGTCAGAGATCAAATCATAGTTCAGTCCTTCATGCATGGTTTCACAAATATGCCATCACAAACTAGCTATAGATTATGTTAAAGCCTGAGTAATGATGAAGAAAACATGACTCATGCAATGCATCATTAGAATGGAGAATGTACTCACAGGAAATGTAATGTGATGAAGGCCATACAATATGTATATATTATGCCAATGGATGGATGGATGGCATGCCAGCATTCAGCAGCTCATAACTATCTCTGTTCTCTGTTCAATTTTGTTCCGATATGTGATCAGATTACAATACAGTGAGCTTGCTAGATTAAGATTTTTGGTTGCAATTAAAGTTTTGATAGTCATGTCATTTATTTATTGCTGCTATATTGATAGAAAATTTGGTGAAGTTCTTGTGCCAAGGGAAATCATTGTTTATGTTGAAACCATTTTTAATCTTTAGACTAAACATCTAAAATTGTGTGCTTTGCTGTTCTCTGTATCACAACTCAGCTGTCTGATTCGGAGAGGAGCTGATCTGAACATTGAGGACAATTTCAGCATGAGAGCAGATGACATAGCAGAGCGGAGAGGTCACACTGAGTGCAAAGATCTCATACAGAGCAGGCGCTATCAGAAATGCCAGACGTTGAGTCAGCTTGTTAGAAATGTAAGCAGTTCTCACCTTCTTTGTTTTTATTTCAGCAAACACTGCACAGCTGAATGCAGATCTTAGTTGTTCAAACATAGATATTTCTTAAAATGGTTAAGTTGGTGCTGTAGATATATTTATCTCAATCATTAACTATGCATTTATGTAAGAGTAAGTAGATCAACAGACTTCGACAAGTGCGAAAGATAGGGTGTAACATTGCTTTATGAATGAAGCAAATTGCTCGTGGGGTGTCAAATGCTCATATTTGAGCAGCTACGAGTAACAAAGACAATTATTGGTGTCTTCGACATCACAACTAAAGAAAATAATAACACTTCCAAGATTTGACTCTTTCCTTAAATCTACATTGTATTTCTACTCAGCATGCCTCAGTTGCCACTGTCATGCCTCATACACATATACATTGTATGTCACTATTGTCCCTTTGTTCTCTTTATCACACCTCTGTTGTCCCTACCTTGCCTTTGTTCTCCCTATTGTGCCTCTGTTGTCTCTATCATGCCTCTGTTGTTGCTGTTGTTCCTCCATTGTTACTATCATACCTCTCTTTTTCCTCTTGTACTTGTGATGTTGCTATCGTACCTATGTTGTTGCTATTGTACGTCCATTGTCACTGTTGTATGTATGTTTTGGCTATTGCTGTTCTTTATGCATATGTGTAACTCTGTTTTGGCTATCACTCTTCTTTTTACATCTGTAATTCCACCACTATAGGAGAACCTTGTTCCAAACGACAACCGAGTGCGACTCACCGACCAATTTAATGTTGACAGTGAGGGCTTCACTCTCATCATGGCAGCTGCAAAGGCAAACAGGTGAGTTTTTATTGCTGAATATTTCTGTGGACTTTCGGTGAATCTTGTAGGTATTTGTCGGGCTAAGACCCCGTTTACAGTGCGGGGCTGGGCCGAGCCGCGGCCGAGCCCAGCTTCGATTGTGGGGCCGAGCCCCGCAATTTTGTCCGTTTACACTGCCGGGCTCGGCCGCGCTTTTGATTCAAACCTGTCAATATTTTGTCGTAGTGGCGCTCTGCTTGCAAACAAACGCGATTTGGTATAGTCTGGTTTTCAGACCCTTTGCCAACTGAATTCCGTGGCAACAAAGTCGCCGTTCGGGCAAAGGCCTTTGCTGAAGGAAAAAATCCTTTGCAGGACAAAACCACATGAAACTATACTACATTTCGACGTTAATGGGGTTAATATCCTGAATAGCGAAATAGTACGGGCAGAGGGTTTGGAAGCCAGACTAAAATTGGCCACGCATTTGGCCCAGTTTGCATTTACACTGAGAAAAGGCCGGGCTCGGCCACAGCCAAGACCACCTCCAGAGCCAGAGCGTGGCCAAATGCGTGGCCAATTTTGGCCGCGCATTTGGCCTTTTGCGCATTTACACTGAAATGAAGGCGGGCTCAGCCGTGGCTTAGCCACGGCCGAGCCTCGTACTGTAAACGGAGTCATAGTCTTCTGTGTTGTTGACTGTGAAAAAACAAACAAACAAAGGGCTGTATGAAATTGCTGGCAAGCATGTCAGTCAACATTTTGCTGTTGGTTTTCATAACTCTAGATCCCATATGTGTAATGTGGCACATAACTACTGTGTTTTCTATTTGTTTGTTTGTTTGTTTTGTTTTGTTTTTTGTTGTTGTGTAATGTGTTAACCTTTTTTATATGTAGAGCCAGAATTACTTTGAATTTAGAGAAGTTGAGAAGTTTAAGTCTTCAAACTTATTTGAAACATATTGTTTATCAGATCAAAGTATTGTAGTTAGATTTGATACTTATAAAAAGGGTTTGTTTATTTCTTTTTTCCCTTATTTATCAATAAAGATAGATTATGGAAGTCAACTGTCTGAAATTACATTAATTACACTAATCTTAATTTTCGTTTGATCCATTTGGTTCAGGTGAGCCAGTGCAGTCACTCGATGTCCATCATTTGTTGTCTATCTTACATCATATGTAAACTTGTTCACATTTTCACTTTCTTCTCAAAACAAGGGGTTGATTTTGGCCAAAGTTGGCAGTAATCATCCATGGAGGGAGGGGATCATAGTTTGTTAGAATGTTGATGGTGGTGAGGGGGGGGGGATTTGGGCAGGGCCCAAATACCCCAAATTAGCACATTTTTATGATATTTTTCTTTTTTGTCATCTTCTGGAAAGCTGCAGGCTGGATATTGACCCAAATTGGTAGGAATCACTTAACCCTATTCCCACAACGTTTCGCACGGTTATTCCGCAACACGTGATGCTCTCGCCGCGACATTTTATGACTTTTTTCTTTCAAGTATCGTGCAACTTTTGAAACCAAATTTGTCACTCCCGGGCATACCATTTTGAAGCCACGCCCCTTTGAAAAAAATTAGTCGACCCCAAAATTGCTCAAAAACATGATTTTGTGTACAAATCCAGTGTAAATTGTCTTGTTGCAATTAATTCATATAAAAATAAATGTCTTTACTTTGAATGGCTGATAATGATTTATTTTAGCCTGATTATGCTTTAAAAAGTTTCTGCGACAAATTTTGACAAAAAACAAAAACAAAAAGTGAAAAACAAGGAAATACATAAGAAATTTAATAAACAATAAAATACATAAATAATTATGAAGACGAAATTTTGCTTCGATATTATTGTTAAGGATATTGAATAGAATATGTTCACCAAAGATTAGAAGTCTTGGAGCTTTATTTTTTTAATCTATAGGCAGAAAATGATATTTTTGCATAAATTAGCATGAATTAATTGATATAAAATACATACATTAAAATTTGAAAAATCTAACTATACAGTCTTGTAGATTACATTGGCTTCTTCCTTCGTGCAAATTTTCGCGAGGATCGCATGATCCACGACCGAGATCTGAAGGGGGGGCCAAAAAGCCCCCCCCCCCGTAGTTTCAAGTCCCTCAAAAAACCTGCCGGGATTAGGGTTAAGGAGGGAGGCCATTTTAGTTTGTTTTATAGACAAGACTTGAATGCCAGCATTCCTGGGGGACGTTTCATCGACCAGTTCGTTGGAGGTTTTCACCGACAAATTTGCTATCAGCCAATCAGACGCAAGGATTTCAGTAGCTTTTAACAGTTGTCAGTGTAAATCACTGACAAAAAATTTCATAAAACGGTCCCCTGGATGCTGCCTGCATGGACACGTGTCAAGCCCGAGCCAAAATAGTTTCTCAAGATGCAGTGCGTCCTTCTTGGTTCAATGGTTTTGGGAGCATAGTGACTCTGATGCTATTGTGTGTGAGACAACGGCTCGACAGAAAAGACTTGTTTTTATAAATGCCAATGCAGAGACTCCAACCCAAAGTACCTTCTGATCTGGAGATTCTCCCGCCTGAAACCCCTAGCAAACGGGAGACTCAAAGTTGATGTGTGCGAAGCGCGAAATTCCCAGGGTTCTAGATGCTCTCTGGTGCTATCTAAGGCTTATTTTTCAACATACGATAGAAATATGTACCGGTAAGAAATCCTTTCCAACGGGAGACAAAGAGCCAGGGCGGGAGAAATTAAATCTCAAACGGGAGAACGGGAGATTTTGAAAAAATGGGTTTTCGGCGGGATATCTCCCGTCGAAAACAGGAGAGTTGGAGTCTCTGCCAGTGTGCTGGGGTTCTTGGTGGCATGGGCGCGTGTCAAGCTTGAGCCAAACTCTCTATAATGAGGGATGAATAGGCATATCAGACAAGCATGGCTGCTCATGATGATAAATGGGCCATGCCTTGGATGGTTGTTTTGCCCCATTGGGCCCCTAGGGTGAGCCCCAAGTATCATGAATTTAGCTAATTGTCATAATTTGTTGACATTTTCATCTTCTTCTTGAAAAAAATAAAAGAACAGGGTCTGGATTTAACCAAACTTGGAATGAATCATTGGTGGAGGTGGGTATTATGATATTTCGTCGCTGGGGTGACAAGACCTTGTATCTGAAATTTTGGTGAAAATTACTTTTTTGGATTAATGCTCAGATAATCACTTAAGTGATGTCCTGTCCAAATCCTTACTGTTTTACCCTAAAAATGAAGCCACCATGGTATGTCAAAGGGTAGGCTATCCCATTTGCTATAGTGCTTTGGACACCATGTTTTTTGGCAATCCTGAACACTTGACATTTTGTAGATACGAGGTCTTGTCGCCCCAGCAACGATTTACAGATGGTGATGATGTTGGGGGGGGGGGGGGGGGGGGGGGGGGCTAAAATACCCCAGATTAGGATGGTGATGACCAAGTGGCCTGCAGCAATCCCCAAATCTTAAGATTTTTGTGATAGTTTGCCTCAGGTCTTGTGCCATGAAGGTGAAGTTTGCTGCTCAGGTGAGGAGTAGACCCTCACTTATCTTTGTTTAGATGCAACAAATGTGTACCATTACGAAATACGTATCCATTTCTGATTCATTTATTTAACTCTTGAATGTTTTCACTGTAGGTGTGACAATCTGAGAATTTTGCTGAAGAATGACAAGAGTCCCGTCAATGCTCAGCATTTGACAGTAAGTTTGTTTTTCTTCTCTGCTTTTTTATCCACTCAGAGCTACAGTTTAAAATGGTATTGAGCCTGTGCCATGTCAATGCCATTCACCAATGATCCTCTCCTTCAACTTTACTACCTTATTTGTAGCGCTGCTGTCAAGACTTACTATGGACATGAAATGATATGTTCTTGAAGAAACTTGTGTATTGAGTTATCTGCTGGAAAATACATGAAAGATTTGCTGTGATATGTTTAGTCTTAATGAGGTTGTCAACACATTTTTCGGATTCTATAATTCACGTAGATTTCTTTCAGAGATTTCTTGGTTCTAGACATTACATGTACATGTATGAAGAGTTTTATTGCAAAACAAGCTAACTCCATTCTTGTTGAGATATTTGTGATAAAAGTTGCTAAAAAAAACAAAGAAAATCATATTGAAATACAGGATATTTTTAGTCATAACTTCTAGAATATTCCTTGTTATGTCACAAGTGGTTGTTACTGGAAAGGTTTCATTTTGCTCTATCTGATGATGGATGGACTTTGAAATGTTTAAAAAAGGCGCTTAGCTCATTTTGCAATAAAACTCTTCATATGTAAGTGTCATTGTACTTCTCAATACTTTTGTACTTTTCAGACGGGTCGTACAGCTCTGTGTATGGCAGCCATAGATGGCAGTGTCAGTGTGATTCAAACTCTCCTACACCACGGTGCTTTGCCTCATATACCAGACATCTATGGTAGACTGCCCCTACACTATGCCTGCCTTCATGGTCATGTGGACTGTGTCAGGGCCATCCTTGAAACACAACTAGGCCTCACCGTAAGTCTTGATCAGAGGCTAATTTTACAAACTCTCAGACGTAAGGGTAATGATAGTCTGTTCAGAATCTCCGTAATTGCGTCAATAATGCAGCGTAGTTTTTTTGGATTTTTTCTCCCTTGTTATTATTCATGAGTGGAATTCATCTTCAGCCTTTAAATGAAAACAAGATACGAGTGTATTTTTATGTATTAGGTGTAAATATTCACAACTGAATGACATGCGCCGTAGAATTAAAATAAACTACAACAACAACCTATATAGACCTTCTTTGGCCTTGACCTTCAACTCCATTCCCTGAAAAAGAGTGAGTTTTCTTTTTCTCTTAAAGAAATAAAAGTAGCAGGTACAGTATAGCATCTGCACTCTGTTGAAAACATGCCACTATCCATTAAATACTTGGATTTTACATCTAAGACTTTATGCATTATGCTTTAATACACATGAATAGATGTTAAAGTTTGAATATTATATTTTTAATAGCAATTCATTTCTCTTTCCTTTTGTGTTTATTACTCTCATTTGACTTTATGACAGCTTTGTCACTGTGGAATTTACATATATTTAGTATATTACAATTTCTCCATGTAAAGTTCGTAATATCACCTATGATATACGTAGTTGAGAAGCTAGTATGTAATGTGGGCCATAGGTAAAACATACAGTGAGTTTGTTACTGTGATCACATGTCATTTAGTGAAACTTAAATAACTCTGTTGGTATTGAATGCCATAGGGTCTATATGAAGCCTACGAACAGAGTAAGAACAACCCGGCCATCAGGGACCTGGTCCAGGATGCTTGTGAGCGTCGGCAGAGAGAGATCGTCAACCCGACGCTGTTTGAGTGCGCGATGAACGGCAACGCCTCCAAGATATACTGCATACTAGAGATGGGGGACGATGTGAACCCGTCCACGGGCAACAGTGACTGGCCAATGTACATTGCTGTGGGCAATGGTCACTTTGAGGTCATCAAACTTTTACAGCAGGTAAGAAACTGTCAGATCTTAAACACCAGTGTGAAGCCGAGAAGATCGAAGCGTTGGATGCACTTTATGGTTGTACCTCATGATCGATGTATGACGGAGTCATGGGTACATGGAAATTGACTATGCATGTTCTTTTTACTGGGAAAACTGTAAAATGTTCTCATGTGATCAGGTATTATTTCCAGACGAAGCTATATAGCTGTACATATCCATCATGATTTTTGGTTTCTAGGGTATGAAATAGTCTAGCTGGCATGGTTACACAGAATTTAGTATTGCGATATTCTAATGAAATGTACAGATATTCATGTATTCCTTGGAAATATCAGTATCAAACACAATTTGGATGTCTCCTTTAGTGATGTGTAAATGTGTTCATAGGTACATTCAGACATGGACTATATCTGACCTTTGACCTCTGGTATATATTTGTCCATCCCCTGTGTAGTATGGGGGAGATGTGTGGAAGGTGCATGCCACCACAGGATCCACCGTGCTCCATGTGGCCTGCTCCAGGGGTCTTAAGGAGATTGTAAAGTTCCTCCTCCCCTTTTGTAACCCCAATGAATACTACAACATCATTGACATCAACGCTGTCAACAGGGTGGGGAGGAGTGCACTGCAGCTGGCTGCATCCAAAGGTTTGTACACTGAAACCTTGCCGATCTTACCTATCTCTTATGTTTATCTCCAATCTATCTATCTAACTCTCTTTTACACACACACCGTGATGGATTTTGGATTTTGGATTATATGCAGAGAAACTTAGTCCTAAATTTGTGCTTTTGTTTAGGCTCACTGCAGCATAGAGCGGTATCATCGATTTAATCACTCTAATGTAAAAATCCGTACAGCAAAGAATGATAAACCTCACTTTAATTTTTTCGAATTTAGTAAATTGTTATTTCATCAATGTTAATTTGGGATAGAAACATAACCTGTTATCATTTATTCATAAAAAAAAATCAGACACCAGTCCTTGCATTGTATGAAATTCATATGATTCATCTGCACTGTCCTACAGTATCAAAACAGTAGATTTTCCCTTCAAATGTGTACTCGACATATTTGTCTCTTCAATGTTACTTTTTCTTGGCAGTGATTTGGCAGTCCAAGTCATGAGAATAGTCATCAAAAATAGCTTCATTATTATTTAAATCAAACCTAGCAGGAGACATTGGCCCTTATTCTTGAAGATGGTTTGAGTCAAATGGTGGTTTTAGTCAAACCATGGTCTGAATTTAGTCCATGGACTAAAATGCATGTGAAAACAGTGTACCTTACCCACGTAAGTATCAATGCATAGTTATCATTGGATGTCTATTTGCGTACGCGATCTTCCACACGCATTTATGCAGATGAAATCTGCATAAACCATGGACTAAATTTAAACAATCTTCATGAATACAGACCTTTGAATCTCATAGCAGAATACTTTACATCATGAGTGAAGGAGTCATTTCTGATGGCATGGAACATGACAGAACACGAGTAGATGTCAAAAGTCTGAATCATACTGAGGAGTCCCTATCTCATCGCCTGCAGGTTACAGCAGCATAGTGAAAATGCTGCTAGACCACGGAGCCAGTGCAGCCATCGTGGATGACAGCGGGTACCTCTACACCTGCAGGGAGTTTGAAGGGGTGCAAGCCTTGATCGAGAGACACCGGAAGAGTCGCACCGAGTTGATCATGCTTGGTATCAAGGACAAGAAGAGGCTGAAGGCCCTCAAGAAGATGTGGCAGGTGAGATAGAGAACACAGCCAGGAGATGATAATGATGTAGAGAGATTAACACAAAGGCCCAAATTAACGGAGGTAGTTTGAATTTAGTCCCCATACTATGCTAATCTTGTCTGTGCAGTTTGCCTAAAAGATCACTTGTGTCGACAAACAGCCGATAATTATTACACGCTGATGTGCTCATGTGAATGTTACGCCTATTTCACACCTAGTTAAGTCCATGAACCAAATCTAAACTATGATTTTGATTTAAACTACCTTCGTGAATTCGGGATAAGACTTCTGGTCTCATCCCAAGCAAACCAGAGTGGAAATCGACAATGTGGAAAAAGACTTGTGATGTTTATGGGCAACTTAAACCAAGGATAAATGTTATGGATAATGTTACTGATGAAAAGGTGGTATAATCTTGATGTTGGCAGCTCAAAAATAGTTTCAAAAAGGGGAAGAAAAATATAATCATGATAATGTCAGTTATATGACAGATTTTTTTCTTCCCATGGAGCTCACGAAATAAATCTTATATAGCAGCTCTGTGTTTTTGTCAGGATTTTTCTAGATAATATTCATTCCCATTTTCCACATTAACCATCATTAACAAGCAAAGGTCATAGTGCAATCATGGGAAAATATCCATAAAGGCATTCCATTTGATACTCCCCTTTAATAGGCTTCTATATGAACTGCCAGTATAGCAACCAATGTACACACGTGGCAACAATCTACGTTCGGTCACAGCACATCCAACCTTGTTTCCTTTTTACCTTGGAGCCCCGATCACAGCTGTTTTTGGTCCTGTGCAGTGTGAAGGTATAGGGACCTGACCCATGTGTGTATGTCACCACGTAGCCACTGCACCCCATCCCCACTGACCTGAACTAGACATTTGTGTCTGTTTGGTGGCAAATGTTTTGTTACAGTATGTTTGATGAATAAGTTGTGTGAGTATGCTGAGATATGTATGTCACATTTAATGTGGAGTATTCATTATGCGGAGGATCTTACCGCAGTGACATTGATTGTATATAATTATGCTGTCAGTGTCAAACGTTGTGAAGAAGTGCTTTTCTTATCACTCTGTGCTCTTTGAATGCAGCCCAAGTTTGACCACAACCTCCGTAACAAAGCTGGGGACACGCCCCTCATGGCAGCCTGTCTCTATGGACGCCTTGAGGTGGTCAAGTTTCTCTTAGAGACGGCCATTCAGAACACAGAGGAGGAGGCGGCCGAAGATTTTGAAAGGTGAGTTGCTAACTCTTCATTAGTGTAAAACCGGAAATTTTCACTTGCCTGAAACTTGTGCACATTTTGCAAGGAGTTTTTCATGATAGTTTCATACCATGAATGTATTTGATTTTACAATATGTCTAAGTCTCCAAACCTTCAAACCAAATAGGTCACCTGACAACATTCAGAGAAGCTGCTCTCCCCTGTATTACAACCTTGCAGCCTTCCCCTGGATACCTCATTCTTTAAAGAAGGATGCGTTCAGATTTTACTCGCACAGTGCACACTTTTATTGTTAATAGAGATCATCACCGTGGCACCTCCCAATGGCACACATGTGTAGTTCATCCCAGTATAGCTTCTCGGAGCTGCGAGAGGGATTACAGTATCAAGTATCAAGTCACTATGTGGTTAATTAAAGATTGTGAAATGTTTCTTAATTTATTGATTGGATTTCTTCTTGTCAGTGAATAGATGTAAGATTTACGTCTTGTTACTGTCAGACCATGTAGCAGTTGGTACACTTCCAAGGGTTAGTGACTGAATTTACAAGAACTGAAATAAAAAAGTGTGTTAATGAATGCAGTTTCTTAGATTGCATGAGCTATTTCATGGTCTCCTGTCCAATTAACTGACATCACTGGATTTTTTTTCCCCCTGAACAGAAAATACTGTACTGTAATTTCAAAAAGATTACTGTGAGGTTGATGGGAAACATTGTAAGGTGTTTCATTCAAATTGTCAGTGTATTTGGTGTGGCATTGATGAAGTGATAAGATATTCTCTTTTATTTTGTTGTCTTCATTGTATTTGAATTTTCAGCAGGAATGAAACATTGAAAAAATATTTTGTTTCTAGTAAACTTTCTTCTGATCTGAATGTGGAAGTATCCTTAGGTTTTTAGGTTTGAAGGCTCCTACTTGTTTACATGTGGGATTTTATTAATTTGTTGAATTTTTTTTAGATCCATGAGAAGGAGGGACTCTGACAGTGATTCAGGGACCTTCCTGGAATCCTGCTCTCCAGGAACCTCAAGAAGACGCAATTCAGGGGCCTTCTTGGAATCATACTCTTCAATGTCTTCGAGAAAATACTGTAAGTAGATCCATGAATCCGCGGAAGTATTAATCCGTGGACTTGAGTAGATAGACTTCCTTTCCTTTTCCTGTGAGCTCCCCTACAGAGATATTTATTATGAGCTCCTTCAAGGAGACATTTTTTGAGCATAAGTTTAAATAACAATGTTTGAGCTGTTTATTATATCACTCGATTAGCTCTCAATATTGCCGGGGGAAAACTGTGTTCCAATAGGGCCCCATATTTATTTTTTCCATAAAACAACAACAATAGATAGTGAATGCTGCTATGAATTGGTGAAAATGAAGTTAGTATATGCTAGGCAGGCTATGTTTAAAGGGGTACATGAAAGTAAGTGGGCAGTTGGTCAGTTTACCGGTCTGTATGTTCCTCCATCTATCCGAGATGCACCTGTAAAACATGCAAGACATTGTGTGTGTGTGTGTGTGTGTGTGAATGTAGGACCAAGTGTTGCCATATTGACCACATTAAAAAGAAAAACTCATACATCTTGTGGAGCAGACCACATCTACACTTTGTAATCAGTTACCTAGCACATGTGATGACCTTCGGATTTTAACGTTAAAGACTTGTCGTTTATAAGCCCCTGCATAGCAAACTCATTGCTCTTACTAGCAGTGTTCGGAAAGAATACTTATAGTTTTCATGTCAATGAAAATATTCTTTGTATTCGCCTTGGCCTGGAGGGAGGATGTGCAAACATCATAGTTCATATGATTGTCAGAATTGAATCCTATAATCCTATGTTAACTGATTGGCTGTACTGTGTGAAAGACCTCTCTCACTGGAGGAGACATTGCTGCGACTACTGCAGATGATCAGTTGCCTCAACCCGTGTGACTAAAAAGACAAATTTTAAAAAAATGTCTGAGAAGTCTCTGAACAAGGTGACAACTTATTCCCCCAGAAATTGCGGGGATGTCGCCACATTTGTTAGGACTTCTCCAAAACGTCTTCTCAGATCTCCACAGAGTCGCAAGCATTGGTTGATGAAGATGTTGCAGGCAAAATTAGTCTTTGCAACATGTCTTCAACCAAGGAGACATCCCCGAGACATTGTGGAGACGTCTCTGCGACCAGCTAGAGACTGGAAAAAGTCTTTAACTCTTTATGCACCATGGTGTAAACCCCCAGTGTGCCACATTATTTTGAGACTTCAATGCAGGCATGCTTTTTGAAAACATTTTTTTTTTTCATCTCAATGTAATTTTTTACAGATTTTTGTTTTGCTGGACATGCAATATGCAAAGTTGTAAAGAAATTTCCAAGTGTTGATTTGATGTAAATTTTATGACAACTCTATGATTATTTTTCATTCAAATGACCAGTAACTACAGTACATTATTGTCCATGCATGACTTTTTCCACACAAAACAGTGACAGAAACTTTTAGAATTTCCATGAAAAGCCAATGGGAAACACCACTTGATACTCAGTCCCCACACAATGCAAGATACATATAAGAGGAATGGGATTGCGAGTGATGCTTTCATTGTAATGTGGCATTTGGTGATCTATCGATTGGTTTGGGCGGGTTTGCACGTTTGAGCAAAATATGTGAACTTGGCATGCCGTCGACTTGAGTCGGATGTGCAAACATGGCAGGAGATGTCACAGAGACATCTCCACTACTGGTGAGACTTGAGTCGCACAAGTTCGCCACCTAGTCTGCCAGCTAGTCTCCAAGCCAGT
Source organism: Diadema antillarum (assembly GCF_040938485.1). Classification (NCBI taxonomy): domain Eukaryota; kingdom Metazoa; phylum Echinodermata; class Echinoidea; order Diadematoida; family Diadematidae; genus Diadema; species Diadema antillarum. The sequence goes on along the minus strand of NW_027270975.1, from coordinate 1,849,361 downwards.
GACATACCTATTGAAGTACTGGACTGGGCAGTATTACTATTGCTAGATACATTATGATGGATGCTGATGTTGTTTGATTTTGTCATTTTTCAGTGATAGATGTTGTGACGTGATGTACAGTCTTGTGATGTTTAATTCTGTTTGTCTGTGACTTTGTCTTTCAGTCCCAGCAGACCCCTCAGAGATGAGTGATCTGGAGGAAGAGGGGTGGGACGTGTCTGCCTTGCACCCCGCCCTGCATGGACTTTACCCTACAAGTACTCTTAGGCAATCACAGGTAAGAGGATGGGGTTGGAGAGAGCGGCAGGGGGTGCGGAAGGCATCATTCAGCCTTGTACTTTTAAAAAGAGCAACCTGTCTACATTCTATATGGGAATGGTGTCTACATTTTGTGCAATGAATGGAGAATTCAATAGATTCCATTCCACTTTTAGTGTGCAGAGAAGATATTCAGAGAATAAGAGAATGTCATTCAAGTAATGGAATGTTTGTATTGGTTTGTGTGACCTTGTCATTTAAGTAATGTTTGTTGTATCTCTGATAGGCATATCGTTTACTTCATTTCTCTTCTCAAGATGTATCAGGAGTATTTACCTTTTTTTTTCACTATTTATAAACCAGAGGGAGTTGAATTTTGTAAACAAATTTAACCCGTTGAGGACAGGCTGATTTTGCTACAACACGCATTTCCCATAGACATTTGCCCGAGTATACTGGGGACTCGTCCTCAACGAGTTAAGAAAAGGTGACATTTTGTGGAAGTTTTTTTTTTGTCTACCCGTCAAATGAAGTTTTCTGTCTTAGGCCAAAAAAAAAAGGAGGTTGTATTGGCGTAACATGAGATTTTCAAATAGGTTCGGTCGGGCAGATTTTTTTTGTTTTTTGTTTTTTGTTTTTTTTTTGCTACCTGCATTTTACGTGTATAACTCGTGCTCAGTAAACAGTTACAACTGCTGCACCGTATGTGCTGTGTTCATCTATTCTACAAATCATTTATGAGGCCGATATTACTCGAATTATACCCCTTCACAGAATTTAAAGATGTTGAAATCCCTATCCTGAATGTTTTCACTTCATATTTTACTATTTTGACTTAGATAAGATAGATGCAAGTTGACCCATATGTACGATCTTTTCATCGCACACGGCAATCTCTATTACAGTCCCACATGTACAGATTCGTGTAAGTTCTCCACACAAGAAACCTATGGCAAAACTGTGCACAATACATTGCAGTCTGAATGCTAAGTATACACTGTATAAATCTTGATAGAGTACGCGTCCGTGTTGGAAACAGATGACGTACTGATCAAGCGAGGCTATGCGAGGTGCTAGCGAGATCTCTCCCTCGTACATCCAATATCCCCAGAGCCGTTTCCACTTCTGGGTTTTTTGTGATCGCGATCGCAGTCAAGAAGATACTTGATATCGATAGCAAAAAAAATAATAAAAAAACATAGGGTCGGCGGAATTTTTAGGGTCGGGCGGGTTACGCCAATACAACAATTTTTTTTTTTTTGCCTTACTCTGAGATCTCCCATAGTACTAGACCATGTTAGGTAAATGCTTGACATGGAAAGCTGTAATACTTTCATTAGTTTGCCTGTGTTTGCGTGAACTTTCACTGGTCTGCTGCTGTGCTTTTTACGTTTTCAGTAGGAATGCTTTACTTAGGTTTTTATACATCAAGTTCATGTTAGTATTATTTCTATTCTTAAATCAACATGATTATTTCAGTAAATGTAAATAAATTAAAATATTTGAATGTCTAACCAATGTGAACAAGTGACTTATGTTCCACCTTGTAAGGATTTAGTGATCCATAAAATTCCCTAATTTTTGCGATGCCTGTAGCAATGCTAATTTGACATATCTCTTCTAGGTCAGACTGATTTCAGTGAGTCAAGATATGGCAAGTACTCAGATATTCAAAACTTGACTCAGTATGGACCAAGTGTCATTATTCCACCTGTTCAGGCTCATTACAGTAATTTTGAATAATTTGAATATAACTACTGGTACATATTTGAATATCTGAACAGCATTTCAACATGCCTTATTAATTTCCGCTTATCAGGATTATTCCAGTGACTCAGACTCTAACATGGTCTATGAGGGAATGAAGAGGAAAGGCTTTGGACTACCCAGTGGTCAAACCAGCTCTGTGTCATCCAGGAGGTCATTGAGGTGGTCAAGACAGTTTGTGTCCGACACAGAAACCTTGGAGAACCATTCTAATAGCGTGTTGCAATCTAGAGGAGGCTGTCAAGGGCCTGGTGAGTACAGCTTGGTATCCCTTTCTTTAACTACCACTCTTCCTTTCTACCACTGATATAGGCCCATATATTCATGTAGGTGGTTTAGATTTAGTCCATGGTTTATGTACAGCGTGTCCCAGAAAAAACGAAACCAGGTTTCCATGCAACTTTTTACTATCGAAATCATACATTTTCTCTATTAGATATACATCAATGGAAAGATAAACTCTTCTTCTTTCATTTGATGTACAACTTAATGTTCATTGTTCATGCATGACTGAGTGAGAACAATGAAAAGTGGTGCTATCAAATTTTCATTTGCACGTGCAAATGGTGACTTTTAGTGAATTTTTCAGACTTACAACGTTACGTCTTCGAAAAACAAAGTTCATGACCCAAATATTCATATTTTCTTCTTTCATATGAGACCTTACGCGTCAAATATGAATAACGCATGCTTGAGAAAAATCTGTATGAAAGCATGCTTCATTTCTACCAATTCTACGAATAAGCGAAAAAAACAAGCATTCAGCTCTCTCGTCTTAGCATTTGACAATGGGCTCATCTGCACTATTGAATTAACACAAAACAACCGCAGTGCTACAGTGAATGTTGTTCGGGGGGGGGGGGTATTTACAGAGAATGCTGTATATGAGACGGACAGCCCTTTGTTGTCATTTATTTAGAATAAGCTATGAGACTTAATTATTTATAATAATTGAAGACTAATATCGCGAGTATTCTCAGGCTGCACGCAGTCCAATGGCTACGGGAAATCAACATTACAACATTGATACACATTTTGATGACACCTCAAACTTATTAACTGTTTTCATTCCCCCCTACATTTCCCTCACGCGTGGTTAGTCCTTCATCACTGACAGGGTTTTGAATTTTTTGAAGGGGGTGGCGAAGCAGAAAGAGAGGGTACACCACTTTATTTATCACTGAACTTGCGCTTCTAACATTTCAAAGGTGCAACTGCAGGGCAGAAAGTTGTCTTTTTTTTTGGGGGGGGGGGGGCTCGGAAGGTGTTTTTTTTGATCCGTTACTCCCACCTTACCTTCCCAAATATTCCGCTGATGAACACCCTTTGCTCTGCAGTTAGCTGCATGGTCAGGCAAGCTCATGATCACGTGCTAGTTTAGGACCCTATTCACAACCGAATCGTCTGTAACATTCCCTTTTACCCCCTCCCTTCATGTTTGTGGAAATTCATTGAAACATGAAGGCCATTTTTATCTGCCAAGTCGGGCAGGAGTCGGGAAAGCTAACTGCTCCTTTTTTACTATCTATCTATCTGGGTAAAATGTAAGAATATTTTCAAATTAAGTTTTCTCCTGCAGGCATTGATCATTTTTTACGCATGGGATATCATGTGAAAAGAGAAAGAATGGATATTAAAGCTATGACTCTATCTTTTGCAAAAGATTGCTGGAAAAGTCTGAAAAATTCATTCAAAGTTGCCATTTGCTCGTGCAAATGAAATTTTAGTAGCACCACTGTCTTTTGTTCTAACTCAGTCATGCATGAATTATGAACAACGTGTTGTGCATCGAATGAAAGAAGAGAAGTGTATCTTTCAATCCATGTACAACTCATAAAGCAAATATGTGATTATGATCACAAAGAATTGCAATGAAACTCGGTTTCGTTTTTTATGGGACTCAAAAAGGCCCGGACACGCTGTATATTTCTTGTGCGTAAATGCATATGACAGATTACGTATGCCAACAGACATCCAAGAATAACCATGCATTGATACACACATTCGAAAGGTACGTCTACTTCAAGCATAGTCATAAAATAAGCACTTCACGCCACGTATCCATGAATTAAATTTAAAACCATGGTTCTGATTTAAATCACCTTTGTGAATATGGGTCATTAAGTCTGACATGCACGGTGTGGCTGGTTTGTTTCGCGGGTAGATTTAAATGACCAGACTCTTGTTTCAAAACAACACTGTACAACAACTATTGTAATCCTAAAATGTCCAGCTGCACAACAGGAAATTGGCTCAGAGCATTTCTGTGGTAAACCTGTCTATGAAAGAGGAGAACCTGTTATTGTGTATATCCTCTCAATATACCTTGAATGGATATATGCCTAATGTGTAATACCTGAAGGTGTGTGATGTTTTGAACAGTGGAAAGAGAGATTATCAGATGTAATCAAAATTACAATTACTGATGAGTAAAAAAGAAAGCAATGCCAACAACAAATTCCATGTGCATCATGGTATATTTTACCCAGTGCTTGTATGTACTGTAGGTATGGACACTTCTTTGGCAGTAGAGGGCAGCATTTTTTTTTTGACACTGATCATATTTACCATGTACTCTTGTACCAGTACTTGCAAGTCAGGATCTAGTTGCGCAGGTTTTGTTTTGTTCAGAAAGAGGTCATGTCCTTTCAGCAAGAGGGCAGTAAAAGAAATTGTGTCAGCTGTAACCATACACTCTTTGTGTGTGATTTGAAGGTCATTATGATTACATTTCATATTGAATATACATTGTACTCAGTTGCAAAGGTGAAGCCAGTATTGTATTCTTTAAAGATGAAATATTGTTTCCATATGACTGCAGATTGGAAACTGTCAATTTTTGCTCTAAAATGGAGACAAATGCATAAGAATTTTTGAATAACACTGTGATAATATCAGTTGGGTGAAGATGAAAGAGCAAAATATTACCCAAAAAGATATGCCAGATGTAATTTAATCTCTGAGCATACCTGATCATGGTTGCTACGTGATATTTAATTGATTGATTATCTATAAACTACATTGTATGTCTTACTCGATTACATCGATCACAATTTATCGGGCCATAGCAGTATCCATCGCTCCAGAGTGAATTCCATGCAGCTTATTAGTCACATGCAATTCAATGCTGCTACTAAGGTACAATTCAGTCAATATGTAGTAGTGTTCTACATACTCACTGTTGTATGGGGAGGGCTCTTCACGAATGAAAGTCTGGTAGCGGACTTTCATTATTTCACACGTCTGATCTTAAAATACTCCAAAATAACTCATAGTCCCAGCAAATCGCATCAGCTGAAAAAGTTTCTCAGTAGAGCCTTCTGATATATTGCAAGTACAGTAAAATGTGCCAAAGATGAATTTTGAGCATATCTGAGAACTATGTTTTGGCTGAAGAATTGTTATTTCTTTCACTCCTAGGCCTGAATGCCACATGATATCATGAGGCATCTTCAAATTTGTGTATGAAAGAGATGAAATGAAAATTGGGATTTTAAACCCAGAATAGAAGATGTAGTACTGATTAGAATTTTTGTTGTTGTTGAGTCAAGCAATTACCGTAGGAGTACAATGTATTTCAACAAGTTTTCCATCTGGATAATGTTACCAGTTTCTCAGTGCAATAGGTTTGTTTTGTCTTAATCAAAATATTTATTGATTTAATTTGATTGAAATCATTTCTGTGTATCTCTATCTGGTAGCTTCCTTCAATGAGGCAATTAACTACTACCGTCATGGTGTTTGTTGTGCGCTTCCATTTGTTTATGAAAGTTAATAATTTGTTTTGGCGCGAGCTTGAATCTTGTGTAGAGCTGCGTAAATTGATATCATAACTTGTTTACGGCAACATTCTGTCTGTATCCTGCTTTCAACTCCAACTGCAGGATTTGTGGTTCCAGCTCCGTCTAGCCTAGTTTCTCTTCTACTGCTTCATGGAAAAAAGTGTAACATGAGTAATGTTGTAGTCGGGTGTATACATGTTTGTTCCTCAAATGCGCTCTTCTTTGTGGTTTTTTAGGTAGGCTTACCTTTCCATGGGGTGAAGATGAAATATATACCAAGGTTTTTAACAAAGATCCAGTCCTGATATCGAAGATAATGAACAAAAAACAAAAAGTAAGAATGATATGTGACTGGTTGATATAATTCAATGCTACACTCTTTCATCTCGGTAAAGTCATTGGTAAGGTGGATCCCTACATGTACTTTGGAAAGAGTATCAGTGTAGATTATCTTCAATCAGAGAGACATACTGGTAGTGAGAGAAAATTACGTTGACCGTTAATATGACAGAGGTCGGTGATTCCTTAGATTCACTCGGGTGGTAAGACTTACTTGTACTGTGGAAAGATAGACCGAGAGAGATAGAAAAATCAGGTTGAAGGATCAATGAAGGAATACGAAAAAGTTTTTGACGACGTGAATCCCAAACTTATTACTGACAGAGTCAAATTTCTAGTTCTTCCCTTTGTAATGGTCAAAAACAAAAGAAAAAAGGCAAAAGAAATGTTTCATCCACATAATGAACTTAAAAATGATGAGTAGTCAAGTGGATATGCACTTCAGTTGAGGGATCCTGGTTGTCGTGTGATGACCAAAGAGATTACTGACTACCTGACTCTGTCACTATCAAGGTGGTGATATAGAAATAATTGTGCATTTTTTCTTTTAATATTGATAGTGAATGAATAGTGCTTCAATATTAGGAAACAAAAAATAAACTTGCTCATGATTTAATCACATGCAAGGATGAGAAATAAAAATGAATTGTTATGTATGATATGATTTTTCTTCAGAGAGAAATAGCCGCATAAAAAATAAGGTTTATCATGAACATTTTATGCCAACGTATTGTGGAACATTTTGCCCTTGAGCAAGCCCCACATTTCAAAATTTTGAGATCTATATCTGAAGACTTATTTGCTGTTTATAGCCAAACTCAATCCAGGGACTTTAATGGTGGCATCTGATATCCTCTTCTTCCTTGTGGTCTGTTTATGATTTGACCTCAACGATTTCCGACATCCGCTGTCCCTGACTTCACTTCTCTATAAATTACCTTGTGTGACCACTAAGGACAAAAACAACATTCTCATTCCTCTACTTCCCAATTCACCGCCTGCTGCGAACTGATTATGCAAATGTTACTGTTTTTAATCAGGGTATGCAGTTTGAAGCAATCTGAGCATGCTTAGTTTTCAGTTTGTCTTTGACTTGCATTGTATCCAGCAGATTAGCAGTTGGAGGCTGATGCCGAAGTCATTTCACTGCAATTCCAAACCATGTCATACTTCCATAAACCCTGACTTTTAATGACCACCTATCTTACTAAGCCAGCAGCCATTTGAATCATCTCCCATGGATAGTATTTCACTGTGACGATTCCCACAAACTCCAAGAAAACCACTTTCTGTTGGCACAATAATTCGTTACTTTTTTTTCTTGTTGCAAGAGTCTTTAACAAATTAGTAAAACGATGTTAAGAAAACTATTAAAAGACAAACTACTGTGTTTTTACTTTCATTCACTTCAGAGAAAGAGCGATCAGTGGTGTCTTATGACCTTTTTCGTTAATAGGCAGTGTGGATGGTATGTGATGTTCATCACACCTGTCTGTAAAGACCACCTTTTCTGCTTCCCTTGAGTGCTTCCTATACACAAGTTTAACTGTATTTTTGTAAAGGGATGGGATTGTTCTTGTATGGGAGTGTGCTTGTCAGTGATTTGCCATATAGTGGATGAATAATTACCATATAGGGTGTATAATATCGATATTCTTGATGGTTCATTTCAGATGAAAGCACAAACTAGATGAGAAAACACAAAATCTAGCTTGCAGAAATTTGTTTTAGTTAGGTTGGTGTTTACAAAATCTACGAAGATGACTATTACCTGATGCGCGCCCATATCAGGACAAAATGGAAACTGGCAGTGGTGTTTTTTGTGGATAGATCAGCACTATGTACATGTAACTGAGTCTTTATGAAGGACGCAATGTGGTTATCTGTTTCTGTCATTCTTTTTGGCCTTCTGGTATTTCTTCTTCTTCTTCATCATCTCACAGGAAGGTTCAGATCTTTTAATGTTACAAAGAAACAATCATAGAACATTCTTTTCAGAGTTTGTTACATAACTATTAAAAAAAAAATTATATATCATTACTATGGAATTGAAAGTCTTAGTTAAGGGTGAAGTGCTTTGGCAAGATTTCATGAAGGTGCTGTCCTCGTTTTTACCTCTTTTTTTTTTTCTACAATGATTTGCGATTTGATAGGTTTTGATTTGGCTAGCCATTTGTTGTTTACTGTCTGTATTCATGATATAAGGTATCCACAGACATACCTTTTACTCCACAAGAAATATGATAAGACACTTGATATTTTTGTTGTTTGTGCTGTTGAGTTTAAAGCTGTTTATCATTATTTAAGTTTGTGTTTGTCGATGAGTCTTTAGTGTCTGTTTGTTTGTGCTCTTGTCTTGTTTAGATGTTTATGAGATTTGGTTCCACTTCTCAGATTGCACGTATTATTGTTTGTGCTTGGGAGATTACTTGTTTGATTGATTCGAATCATTGGAAATGATAAGGCTTAAAGGTATTCTTTTTATGCCTCCGCCACGAAGTGGTGCCGGAGGCATTATGTTTTCGGGTTGTCCGTCCGTCCGTCCTTCCGTCCGTCCGTCCTTCCGTCCGTCCGTCCTTCCGTCCGTCCGTCCGTAATGAATTTTGTGGACAAGGTAACTATCAAAACCTGTTGAGGTATCCTAATGAAACTTGGCATGTATGTGTATTAGGGGGTGAAGATGTGCCTATCAACTTTTGGGTGCACATGCTCAAGGTCAAAAGGTCAAGGTCAAATACATAAAATTTCACTATTTCCACCATATCTATTGAATGCCGGAAGATATTTTCTTCAAACTTAGTGTATACATGTATTACCCAATTAAGATTCTCTGGTGAAAGTTTGGGTCATGAGGTCAAAGGTCAAAGGTCAAAAGGTCAGGGTCAAATACATAAAATTTCACTATTTCTACCATATCTATTGAATGCCTGAAGATATTTTCTTGAAACTTAGTGTATACATGTATTACCCAATTAAGATTCTCTGGTGAAAGTTTGGGTCATGAGGTCAAAGGTCAAAGGTCAAAAGGTCAAGTAAAAATATTAAAACTTCTTTTTTTTCTCCGTACCTTGGAAAATTGTTCAAGGTATCTTCATGTATCTTTTCCACCACATCAAATCCAAGCATCTCATGCACTGCGCTGTCTAGAAAATTGCATCATTGATATTGATGCTTGGATGAGGTCTAACTCATTGTTTCTAAACCACAGCAAGTGTGAATTTATCCTTTTTGGTTCTAAATCTCACTTGAATAAGTTGGATATTAATTGTATTTCGATTGTAGGTAATGATATTCCTCTGTCAAAGTCATGTCGCAATCTGGGTGTTATGTTTGACTCTCACATGGCTATGTCCGATCAAATCACCAACATTTCTAAATCAGTCCGTTATCAATTGCGCAATATTGGTTTTATTCGCAAGTATTTGACTCGCTCTGCCACGGAAAAACTTGTTCATGCACTTATTTCTTCACGCCTTGATATCGGTAATGGTTTGTTTTTCAATCTACCAAACTCACAAATTGCCCAATTACAAAAGCTACAAAATGCCGCTGCACGTATTGTTTCTTTGTCAAGTAAACGCAGTCATATCACACCTATCCTGAAGAGTCTTCATTGGTTGCCTGTACAGGAGCGTATTCGGTTTAAGATACTTCTTTTGGTTTATCATGTTATTGAGGGAACAGCTCCTGATTACAATGTTTGTTTGTTTCGTCAATACCAACCTTCACGAACTCTTCGATCCTCAACTTCAGATCTCTTACATATTCCGTTTTCTAGGAAATCTTGGGGGGAACGAGCTTTCGCTCACGCTGGACCAACACTGTGGAATTCACTTCCTTGTGAGCTGAAAGACTCGAGCTCTATAACATCTTTCAGGAGTAATTTAAAATCCTATCTGTTTAGCAGTGCATTTTGAAGACCAGTGTCTTTTGAAGACAGACTTTCATGTCTTTTTTTTCTGCTTCTTCATCCTTCTTCTATTACTGTGATGTACTTGTATTTTCAATCTGTTTGCTTTGATGTACAATTGTAAAGCGCCTTGAGCATTTAATCAAAGTGGAGAACGGCGCTATAGAAATTGTATGTATTATTATTATTATGGAACATAGTATATACGTACTGACTGGAAGTGATTATCTAGAGAATGTAGGGTTCATGGGGTCAAAAGTCAGGGGTCAAAGGTCAAGTGCAACACTTCAAAATTTTACTATTTCCCTCATATTTATGCAATGCCAGTAGGGTTATTTTTTTTTTTTTTACACTTAGTGTATGCATGTGTAACCTAATAGAAATTCTCTGGAAAGTTTTTTTTTTCTTCTTTTTTTGCCTCAAAGGTCAAAAGGTCAAAGATCGAGTGAAAGTGCTGAACTAACTTTTTCCTCCATATCTCGGAAGTGGCTCAAGTTATCTTGAAACTTAGTACATATTATGCATGTTCTACCTGAAAGTGATTATCTTATGAATTTTAGGGTCAAGGGCCAGATGAAAATGGTAACAATTTACTATTCAATTCAGAAATTGCACTTTTTCTCCACACCTGTACCTTGAAAATTACTCAATGCCTAAATGTATGAATGGGTCAAAGTCAAGTTAAAGTCCTTAAATCCCTAGATACATGCTCTCCTATTCATCCAATTAAACCTAGGTCAAGGAAGGTGAACATTCAACACATTTGTGACAAACTTGTCATTTCAATATTTTGCCAATTTTGTGAAAATGTAATCACACATTGTCCACATGTACTACAATTTGTATCTAGACCTATTGGGAAAATCATGCATTATGGCGGAGGCATACCAGTCGCCAAAGCGACATTTCTAGTTATCTAGTGAGTTAATATTTGAATCAATCATTGGATGAAGAAATCAACTATGTAATCACACTATATCTTGAGATAATACCAACACATATACAGGTGTAATAAGTTTTCAATATCCATCTTCACTTCATTTAAATGATGAAATATGAACCTCCTTGCTGATGAATGCAGCAGTTCTATCTTGTTTTCTACCTTGAGTGTATCTTGTTTAATGCTTTTGGTCTGACCTTGCATGAGGTGTAATAAAGTCATTCAAGAATTCTTTTAGCAACATAGAACAAAAATCATTTCATTTTCAAAGACATTTTTTTCTCAGCTTTGGGAGCAGTATTCTCACAACTTTTTTTTTTTCACTGAAACAAAAATTTGAAAGTTTCACAGACATCAAGTAGTTTCCATATTGCAGCAAAAGCTGTCTCATCTTCAAGGGATTTGTCATATGACACGCAAGACAAACTTGCATGCGTGACTTCTGAATATTTTTCGGATGGCATGGTTGGATGTTCTACCAAACTTTCTTTAACCATTTCTGTGCTAGGGACTTTGGACAGTGTGCATAAGGGTATGGGGCATTCTGTCAATCAGCAGTCAAAGCACACACAGAGTTAAGATGTATTAGTATAACTGCAGTCATTTTAATGCCACTGCCCATGGTGCTAAAATGTATATATTCTGTTTGTCCGTCTGTTTGTTTGTCTATCAGTCCATCTGGATTGACCCCCCCCCCCCCCCAATCGTGTTAACGCAATGTGAAGACAACCATTCAATGTATATTTTTTAATACGTGGACCAGGTATGCCACATGTAGTGCAAAGGTCACTGAACTCTAGCATTTCAAAAAATTCATTTTCCAACCATAACTTTCAGCTAGGAATATAGAGTGATAATATAATGTGGTAGAAAGGATAAATGCAACAGGACAATTATCTGTATGTAATGAGGTCAAAGGTCAAAGGGGACTAAACTTTCACAGAAAATGTCAATTTTCAATCATAACTCAGCTAGGTATGACCAATATTATCATACCTTGTGAGGAGGGGTAGAAATAGACAAACAGTCATCTTTCTGATATTGTGCGTGTTAAAGTACTATGCAAAAGGTCATAGAGATGCTTTAATTTAAATCTAATTTTCTAGGTATACATGAAGCTTCAGCAAGAATTGCTTATTTATCTAGTAGGAGCAATAGACACTTATTTTGATGAAATCATAGAGGTGAAAGGTCAAAGATGAACATCACAGATCACAGCATTGCAGCTAAATCTGCCACTTGCTAGCCATGACCTTAGGTAGGAAAGTCTGAAGGAATATGTTTGGAAGAATGAATATAAATTTGAAAATACTTCCACTGTGCAAAAGAGGTGGCAAGTTACTAAAATCAATGTCAATATAAATGAACACCATCTGAACATCTGTGAATGAAGAGCTCTATTTATGACAGAATGCAGTGAATGAATGTATTGGAAGGCTAAGGCAGGTAGGTGTGATACAGACCTCCTTGGCTATTGGGTATGATACACATGTACTTACCAGATAGTCTGCTGTGTGCTGTAGTTAAACCACTCTTATTCAGTAATGGTACAAATGTATTTTGATCATTGTGCCTTCTCAAAAGACATGAGTGAATTGTAACTCATCACAGAAAGAAATATCCTCCTCCTCAAAATAAACATAATGAAATATAGCAGAAAATGCTTTGTATTCTTGTTCATTAGACGTTAGTCATTACGCAAGCCATGTTTCATGCACAACAGGTCATTTGTCAACAATGGGGGACCTTGGAAAACCCAGAAAACAAAACCCTCTGGCGTATTTTGTGTTGAATACTTTCCATCAGTATTATAAACACTTGAAGTGTAAGGCTTCACTAATCTTTAATCTTTCTTGTTACATCTTTCTTCCCTTTAACTGTCTGTAGCATTCATGAAGTTCCTACTTCATAGTATCGCAGAAGAAAAAGGTATTGATTATTAAAAATTAATAGGCGTTTTCACATCAGCCCGATGTTTCGAAATAAGGTGCTATTTTCTGACTTGGGAAATAGGAAAATATCTCGAGCTTGGATTTTTATCGGGCTGATGTGAAAACGCCTATTGTGTCTAATTCATTTGAGAGGCTCAAGGGAATGAGATTATTATAGCATTAATCTCCTTCTGTTTGTTACTGATTATGAATAACTGTGTATTAATCTGCATGTCTGTAGCATATGACATTAAAACTCAGATATTGTCATGTAGTGGAAGTTAGCATGCTATCTTAAGTGTAATAGCACTATTCTGTTTGCATGATCACTGACCACATTTGTGTTTTATGAAGTGTAACTTTTTTGTAACATTTACCTGGTATTGTTTTTATACCCCCGCCAAACGAAGTTTGAAGGGGGTATATAGGAATCAGCGGACGGTCGGGCGGTCGGGCGGGCGGTCGGGCGGTCGGGCGGTCGGTCCGTTGCAAATCTTGCGTCGCGAACTACTTCCTCAGTTTTCAACCGATTCCCATAAAACTTGGCACAGATGTGTGCCTTGGGTTGTAGATGTGCAAGACGTATTTTTTGACAGTACCCAAAAGTACGTTGCCATGGTAACGGCATATTATGGGCAAAAATGGGTACAAATCTTGCGTCGCGAACTCCTCCCACAGTTTTTGATCAATTTGTATGAAATTAGGTACAGATGTTCATCTGAATATGTTAATGTGCAAGACACATATTTCCGCAGTGGCAAAAAGTGCGTTGCCATGGTAACGGCATGTTATTGGTAAAATATAGGGCAAAATGCTTCATGGCAAAACTGCTTCATCAGTGTTCTTCCAATTCTCATGGTATTCATATTGAATGTTTGTCTTAGGATATAGGTCAGCATGACACATTTCTTGACAGTGACAAAAAGTATGTTGCCATGGTAACAGCTCACATATTATGAGCCAAAATGATGGAAAATTTTGTGTTGCAAGCTACTTCCTCAGTTTTTGCCCAATTTCCATGAAACTTGGTACAGATGTGTGCCTTTGGTTGCAGATGTGCAAGACGCATTTTTCGACAGTACCCGAAAGTACGTTGCCATGGTAACGGCATATTAATGGCAGAAGATCAAGGAAAGATCTTGCGGATTTAACTACTTCCTCAGTTTTTTGACCAAAGCTTATGAAATGTTGTTTTGACCAAAGCTTATGAAATGTTGTTTGGCGGAGGTATAACCAGTCGCTGTAGCGACATTTCTAGTTTTCTCAGAAGGGCAAGAAATCACAGAACTAAAAGGTTATATTAAACTTTTTTTTTTTTTCTGGCATCATTGACTGTAATGACCTGTATGCAAACTCGGTTAAATCTGACCATATATGGCTTTACCTAGATGTACAAAGATGGAGTAGAAATTTCCATAACAAGTTTGGTCTATTTACATGTTTATCTGTTCATGTCCACAGAGCTGTAGATGTTCAGTCATTTAGTTACAAAAATCACCCTACATCATACCATGCATACAATGTATCAATCACTCTGGAATATCATCATGTGAAGGTTGATGTTTCCTCATAAAATTGTAATTTCATTTGATTAGACTTTAACAAATTTTAATGTTTCAGTATCAAGAAACCCATTTCATGTTATTCAGTAATAATTGCATGCTATAAGGATGAGCTGTTTGGAGTAAGCTCATGGCCTAGTGCATTTAAGATGCCTGTCTGGTTATCACGGGGTTGTAGGTTTAAAACCTGCATGAGTACGTACATGTATGCCCATGATTTCTTTTGTCGTGGCTACTGCTAAAACACTGATCAATTCAGTGCTTTTTCCATTGATGTAGGACTATTTGCCAATCAGTTGCATTTGATGTTTTAAAAGTATGGAAAGAAATTATAAGGTTGGGTCAGAGATATTACAAGTGTTGTCAGAATCTAAATGGTAACATGCCAAACTTTAGAGTCACTGATTGTACTATGATTTGAACAAGACAGTTTAGACAATGGGGAGGGGGGCAGATTTAATGTTCTAAGGAGAGAATTGTTTGTTTTTTCTTAAAATGTCTATTTGCCAACAATATTTTATCCTTTTGAAATGAGAAATTTAGTGCAAGTCATATTAAAGATCAATAGATGGTCCCAGGCTTCCATATCAGATGATTGTTATGCAGTCACATGATCAGCTACATGTAGATGGGATTTCACAAACTTGACACTCATGCTCAGTTGGTAAATACAGAGCTTGAATTTTAGACCATGCGAGGGGTGTATGACCACATTGTTGATTGATGAATGGGATTTCATCATCCCTGTTCAACCCAGCTGATGTTAGCGAGACAGCCAGCAGAAAATAGAGCTGGCAGATCTTATCTCATCAATGAGAGGGATATAGAATCATATTTGTCAAACCCCCCAACCTCTTCATTTATCTGGTATATAAAAAAGATAACAGAAAATTGTTATTTACTACAATATTTGTAATATATGATTCTTTTTTGTCTTGTCTTCTTGTGCTTAACTTGATACAAAGTATCTGTGACAATGTGTCAATGTCACTGTGTCTGTCAAACATAAAAAATGATTGATGTTATCATGTCTTCTTAACTCTTCCGCTGGTGTGATTACAACATTTATATCAAAAGGTGTCATAAACACTATGCTAGTATGATTAAACCACCAGCTAGGATTATGTAATGTACCAAGGCTCACATCAGATGCTGTACATGACACATATTGCTTACATTGTTTTCCAATTACTCTTTGGCAGTGGGATTTATGCTGCAATCCTTCAGACAAAGAATTAATTCAAACAATACACTGTCATTATCAAGAACAAAGTACCTGTCACTTCAGAGTTCTAGTTTGATCACATGATTTAGAGTCTCTGTATGAGTCTAATTAGTTAGTTTCACTTGTTTCAATTAGTTTCAATTAGTTTCAAATAGTTTCAATTAGTTTCATGTTCAAACTACAGTGCCCCCTTTTATACAGACTTTTGTTGTTCATTACATGTTGTAATGCACAAAGATTTGTAGAACAACTTTTTGTCAGTTTTGTTTTATGTGTGTTTTGGGTTTTGTTTTTGGTTATCAAGTACGCTTCTTGTTTACTTGTGGAGTTTAGCTTAAATGCCATTTATTTGACTTGATTTTATTTGGTATTAATCTGCTCATTTGATTATGCATGTAAGGATATGACTTGATTGTATGTAGTTATATGCCATTGATATGGAATTCATATTTTTATTTTGTTTTGTTTTGACTTAACTTTATTCAATTTTCCCTCCTTGTCACTCTACAATATGCATGTGTGTCTTCCAATATGTATGCACGTATCAATTTATCTGTCTATATTTGTATGGACTCTCTCCTACTCTCTCCCTCTCTCTCTCTCTCTCTCTCTCTCTCTGAAGCCGAACTTCAGTTTCATCACCAATCTATTACTTTAATAGTAATCTCACTATTTTATCTGTTCATTTAACTCACTCACAATCAACCTATTTTTCTCTGTGCTCTGGGCCCCGTTTTATCAGAAGATAAAATCGATTTTAAATTTCCTTACTACACAGTCTGCCATAGACTTACAGTTGAAATCAATTTTATAATCAATTTTGTCTCTTCATAAAACAGGGCCCTGTACTACCTTCCCTTTCATGTCCTTCCTTTCTCTCCCTTTCTTCTTCCAAGAGAATGATGTATTGTTGTTTTGAATAGCACCTGGGCTTTACTTTATTGGTGGAATTGTGCAAAGTTGTGTTATGTTTGTGAGCTTGTGCACATTTTCTTTTATTCTTTCACAATTGGCTTGCAGGAATGCGCTATGCACCCAGTCTTGCGTCAATAAGATCTGCCTCTATGATGAGTCTGACAGATACTGGTGAGGAAGAGAATGTACTCTACACCATGCCAGCTGTATGTGTCATATATTTCATGAGCATAATATTTGGCAAATTGTGACTTATAAGACTATAAGTTTTCCTAGTGGCGGATTTACAATCAGGAAACGTAAAGGTGGATTTTGAAATAAGTATCATCCCTTTCAAGAGAAAGGTTAAAGATTTTCCACCATGGAAACAATATATATTGCATAGTAGTGAAAAAGGCAATATCTCTCATGGTCTCTTAATTCTGCAATTATCAATGCACTCAGAATTTGCAAAATGAAAAACATTTTTAAGTATATGACATAAACAGTGTATATGTAGTAATATACAACCTCTGGTCATCAAGCGTTTGATGTCTTTTAGTCTGAAGGTTTCTAACCTTTCTGAAGGGTATAAGTTCAGCAAACATTGCACGGTCCCTGACAGAATGTGAATAAATGAACTGTCAAAGCTCAGAGGAAACCACCACCACAGCCTAGAATGTTTACTGCACAATCTAAGAGTAATTTTCAGTGATTTGTCATTATTTTCATAGGGATAGATTTTGATAGCAAATTATTTCAAAGCTGATAAATAGAAACGCATTATGATTTTTCTATATGTAGCATGTTATGTTCACTCTTGTTATGTTGAGCTGTGTGTGCCTGGACTCGAAATGCATGCAAGACATTAGTGATCCTTTTATCCCAAAAAGACCAGGTGAGTTTCCTGGTCAGCTGAAAGAAAGACAAGAAAAAAAAAAATTGCGTATTCTGTGTATCTTTTACAATATATGCATATCTTGTAAAATAGCAGTTAAGGAAGCTATAATGTAGCATTTTAAATCTACACGTGGCATTCTGTGTTTGTACTCTCTATTTTCAACATGAAATAATTGGGATAATGTATCAATTTTACAAGGACGGTGATTAAAACATAGATTTCAATAAGATTCTTTTGATATGGGCTATTATTATTGTGACCCAAACAGTATAAAAGATAAAATGGCCAGGAGCTCTGACCATGCAGCCCACTTCACATTATTCCATCTATCTCCAACAATGCAATGCACAGCTTATCCTGAAGTTGCTGATGTTATCATTGCACCAAGCTGTGTAAGGTTAAAGGTTATATGACAAAGTTGAAGTGTCGAGGTCATAGGCCACTTTATTTTGCAAAACCATGTCATATCCAGTCATTACTTCAGCTGGTAATGTCCAGTCATAATGTATGATTTTGACAGGGTGGAAATTCATCGATAATTATTTGCATGAACGTGATGATAGGTTAAAGGTCACCACATATTGGTTAGAAATGTCATTCTTCATCAATGATTTCAGCTGGACTGCCCAATGGTTATATCTGGTAAGAGGGATGGTGAAAGATTGGACAATATTTCCAGTGTGTAGACAGGGTTAAAGGTCAGTCGTGGGTCAGGGGTTGAGATCAGTGAGGTTCATGAAAATGTAAACAAAGGTCACATATTTATTGGGTAAGTAGTGACTGCGTAAGATGCAGAGGCAATCCAGTAAACCACACAGCAGTTGAATTGTTCTCGTTTTAATAATCTCCTGTTACTTGGCACATAGATTACTTGAGCAGTAGAATCTCAGTTAGAATATTCCTGAGTGTGGATAATGGATCATTTACCGTTATACCTTACTTCAGAGTGTACAGGTCAGTCCAACCAACGAGACCAGCTGTTTAGGTCACTTCGAACCAACGGCGGAAACAGGGACAATCAAGACCAGGGATGGAGAAGGTCGCCCTCTGTCAGTACACTTTATCTTAGTCACGGACAGCCGTCCAGACCAAACATCATCCAGGGTAAGCTGTCCTTTAATCATCTGTTTGTAGCAGAGGTTGCTTTTCTGCTCTGCTCATGATATACTCAAGAAATATATCTATCACAAGAAAGCTTCTTGTCAACTCCTCCTACCTGATTCTGCTTGTTATTTTTCATAAATAATTGTCTTCCCTATGTTAGATATTTCATTCATAAATATCTATACTTTGTATCTCCCTTTTAATACCAGAAAAAAACTTTTGTTCCCCCCCCCCAAAAAAAAAAAAATAAATAAATAAAAAAATAAATAAATAAATAAATAAGGAAATGCAACCAACCTATCTGTATTGCTCCTATATATTATCATTAGTGCAGGGGCCTGTCTTATAAAGACTTGTGATAGAAATTGATCACAAGTTGTTTGAGAGCTGCAGTGCAAGTTGCGATTGATTTGGGGACTTGTGATTGATTTGAAGGCTTTATAAGATGGGGCCCAGGAATGGAACAAAGGAAAGGACATCCTACATTTACTGTATATCCAGTGATTGTGTTAATGGACTGAAACCTGTAATTGTACATCTTCACCTAAAAGGAATATTTCAGTCCATGGGATGGTTTTAATAATTGTAGGATATTAATTGACCACTTATTTTGTAATTTATCAAAATTGATATGATTTGTAATGTTTTATACATAGACTTTTCTTCTCCTAAAGGATTACTTTCAGTTGTGTCAGTAGTAGTACGTCAGTATATCAGTTAGTAATAGTATGTCAGTATGTCTGGTATGTACTGTAGCACTGAGTTTATAGTCTTTCTTGTGTTTGTGTGTGTGCAGGGTCAACCATCAACCACCTGTTTGCGAGTAGTCCCTTTGATGGGAGCACTGCCCTCCATCGCTGCGTCCAGTGCTCAGACTCTAAGACCTCACCCACCATCCTGGGTTTGCTTCTTGCCAAGGACCCTTCTCTGATCAACATCCAGGACCTTGAAGGACAGACCCCACTCCATCTAGCCTGCAAGCTTGACCGCAGACAGCTGGTCAAGAAGCTGCTGGTATGATAAAGACCCTCCTTGGAATATACAAATGAAATTGTTTAATTTCAAAGATTTATTTGTTTCCTTGAAAGGAAATGACTTGCATGAAAGCTTTTCTTTAGTACATTGTTCTGTGTAGTACACAATTTCACCGTGATTGGACCAGAATGAATGATAAATTTTCATTAGTGCATTGTTCTGTGTAATGCACAATTTCACCATGATTGGACTAGAATATGTTTTCAATATCCAGCAGTACTGCTCTGAGTGAAATTAAACTCTCAGAGTAACATCTATAGGTATGAAAACTACTGATTATTTATGACATATGTTAAAGAATATACCATCATTTTGACGTTTGTATTTGGAAATGAAAATAAAGCATGGATGAATGAATGAAAAAAGTGTAAGTTGCTGTAATCTGTACTGGATGCATGCTCATTGCATTTCTATTACCAAACTGTTACCTAGGCAACAGATGGCATAGACCTGAACATCCGCACATTGGTTGGAAACCTTCCTGATCAGATGGCAAGGTCGGAGAAGTCACGGGTTGCTAAGATGGTTCGGAATGCCAGACAGAACATGTCTGAAGACAGGTAAAAGAGAAGCTCATTTTGCTTTTAGTTGATTTGCAGGATGTTTGTCATACATATTTTATGTAATATTCTTTTATGCCCCCGCAATAAAGTGTCGCCAGAGGCATTATGTTTTTAGGTTGTTGATCCGTCCATCGTAGATTTTGTGGACTGTGTAACTTAAGAACCATTTGAGGTATCCAAATGAAACTTGATGTATGAGTGGACAAAGTTGTGCCTATCAACCTTTGGGTGCACATGCTTAAGGTCAAATTCGTAGAATTTCACTGTTTCCCCATATCTCCACAAAGTTTGAAGGTATTTTTCATGAAATGTAATGTATACAAGTATCACTGGAGATTAAGATTATCTGTGCAAGTTTTTAGCCATGGGGTCAAAGGTTCCAGGTCAAAGGTCAAGTGAAAATGCTAATATTCACTTTCATGTACATGTATATCTCACAAATGGCTTAAGGTATCATTCTGAAATTTAGCACATATGCATTTACTGCCTGACAATGATTCTCTTGGGAAGTTTAGGTCCTGGGGTCAAAGATCAGTGATCAAAGGTCATGTTAAAATTCTGAAATTCTAGTAATCTAATGCTGAAATACGCTATATTCTCAGTACCCTAGTGATTACTCAATGCATACATTCAATCAAACAAGGTATATACATGCTATATAATTCTATGGGAAGAGATTTGGGACATCGGGTCAATGGTCAAGTGGAAATGTTAAAATGTCACTATTTCTATCCATATTTGAAAATAACGTAAGGTATTTTTGTAAAAATTAGATATTACCCATTAGCGATAATTTGAAGACAGAGGGCAAGGGTCAAGGTCAAGTGAAAATGCTAAAACATCCGAATACTTGCTCTCTGAAACAGTTCAGCCTCCCAAATGAAACCTGGTTCCATGAAATGTGAACACTCAACCCATTTGTGGTTGTGCCAAACTCTCAGGCTCTTTTTTTTTTTCTTCAGTTTTTTGCCAATCATGTAAAACTGTTGTCTCTCATTATCGTGATAACATTAGCCATTGGGAGAACAATGCAACATGGCAGATGCATACCTGTCACCTTATCAACATTTCTAGTTTTTTGGTTGGTGATCCTACATCTCTTTACCAACCTACACCCTAACTATATCACAATCATCTATAGTCACTGTGTAAGGCTTCAATATAATTTCATTTACACATCAAAGTTTAAATGACTGTTAAAAACTTGGAAGTAGAATATCAGCTTTCCATGTTGTAATTATTTTGCATACATAAAATGGTCATGTGATGCAAGGGAAGATTCTTTAAGGTCAAAGGTCAAGCTTTAAATTCTGTCTTCTTTCTCCAGGGCACAAGGGGTTGACCAGCCAATCACTGCACCAAGTTCTGTGGGTGGGTCATCGATAGACTTTGACCGTCTCGACGAGAGGTTTGAACAGATGAGGAGATGAGGTCAGGTCGAGGGCAGAGGTGAAAGGTCATCAGGTCATTGGCAACAGTCAGGAATTGAATGACAAACCCTACGGCAAACAAAGTGAGAGGAAACTGAGGTTATCCAAGAAGGCTCTGTGGTGAAACTATTCACACGGCAGCAGGTCAGCAGTTCAAACGTCTAGCCTCTGTGGTTTATCTGTCCGCACAGCATAGGTCAGGGGCTGTTGGATGAACCTGTTCAAACACTGTCGGTTCGGATTCCCAACATCAACATGTATGTGATTGACACATATGTTGCAATACATTTTCCTCAAGATAGAGGAATTACAAGTATTTCTACTGTGCTATTCTGAAGGGTTGTATCAGACAAGAAAGTATTATACCTATTTTTTTACATGGTAAAAGTAACATACAGAGATTTTTATCAGATTTGTTTATATTTATGTATAGCCAATCAACATACTTTGCCATTTTTTTATTCTATTTTAAAAAGATTTTTTTTTTTTTTTTGGGGGGGGTCTGTCATATGTCTTGTTATAGAGAGATTGATTTCCATTCTCTTCTCTCTTTTCATCACCACAAAGTCATGAAAGTGTTTGATTTTCCTGTTTGGTGTTAGGAGGGATGGGGGGGGGGTCATCTATTCCATTGTTCTACCTCACCAATGATTGTCTGTGTCTAGAGACGAGAAGAGAGTGAAGTTTGTATAAACACTCCATACATGATGGGTTTGATTTATTGATGAATAGTCAAAGAGGCAGTTCAATCAAAGGGCAACATGGACCAATTTAGCCTTGATTTGTCATTTTTTAGATTGCTTGGATATGTTGACAGAACAGGCGATGAGTTGTCATTGTTATGATGTGGACAGAGCTCTTTCTCTCTCTCTCTCTCTGAACTGCAACCTGTGTTACTCTTGTAGCTATGGTGAAAATAGAGGAGAAATGTTTAGAGAAGGAGCAAGTTTTAATCATCGCTAGGTTTCATCTTCAAAGTCACGTTGGCATTGGACTTGAAAAGATGCAGAGATAGCATTTGGGGGCTTGTGTCCACATCATTTAAACTGTTCAATGCTTCATGGTATCCATATAGGTGTACTTTTGAGTGTTGTTTTGTTTTTCAAGACAAGGTATTACAGCAGAGTAGAATTCTGTCACTTACTAAGCTCTGTGTGTGTGTCAACTCAACCTACCATCACACTGGACAGAGTACATTTCTTATTTCTTTTGAACTTCCGTATATTTTGTTGCTGTTTTAATGCATTTATGAGGAGCTGTTGTGGTTCATTGGATGTAAACAATGACCCCCAATTGGTGAGGTCCCAGGTTCAAGTCTGCTGGAAGCAGCAGGGGTCCCCGTAGGCAAGAGCACTTTATCCTTATGGCGTACTCCTTTTGAGGGGACTCAACTCAGCTCAATATCTCCCCTGATCATCACTGATGTCGGGTTACGTGTTAGTGTCTTTGCTGAGATGATCAGTTCTGTTCAGATCCATATTTCCATTTCTCAAAGAAATAACAAATTCTTTGACATCAATATAACAGGTCAGAATGTGAAATGTATAAAACCATGTCTGTTGATTGCACCAAATGAAGAACATACAGAACACAAACGTTATGGTCGTATCATGGTATGAAGGTATTTCAAACAAGTAACATGAATATGATGGGGGCCTACATATAAGCTTGCTGGTAAAACTATACGTCCCAAAATTCATTGGTGTGGAATTATTACAGAGAACGGATATGAATGTCTTGATCAACGTAAATTATTCCAATATTAAGATTTATGTTAAAGAGTGAACTGATACAGACCACGCATTGCTTCGACACATCTGTTGAATGACTTTGTACATTTCGCGATGTTAAAAAATGTAGTAACGTTACTCAGCGGACAGTGAATATTGTCCTATCGTTTCAAATGACATAAAGGAAATGGCTGTAGACAAGTTTGTCTTGTGGATCTGTAATTGTATTCTAAGGCTTTTTGTGTGTATATTTCATAACTATAGATATATTAAGTGAATGACAATGGTAGTGTATGGTATTTGAAATGACAAAGGGGCTAAATGTATGTGCAATCTATTATATAACTGTAAAGATTTTATAATATATGATCTGTATTTTGTTTTCAATTGAGTTTGGTATTCTACTGCATTGATCTCATTACCAATGCTGTTTATGCTTTATGTTCCTAATGCAGTTTATCCAAGCCTTATCATACTGCTTCTTTGTGGTATAAGGGAGGTGTTCATGGTTTTGTCGTATTTTCCCCAAAAAAATCTGGACTTTGTGAAAAAAGTGACATCAATCACATAAAAATATATATCCATATAAGTGAAGAAATAGGACTTTTGATACTTTACTTGTTTCCCTTCACCAAAGTAGCAAGTGGAGAACTAAAAATCTGTGTAAGACCATCTATAAAGGAAACAGATTATTGGCTGACAAATAAACAGTCAAACAGCAAGAGGTGAACAATCATATTGTAGCAGTCATCAATTTGTCTTACTGTGAGAGCAAGGCATGTTCAAGTTTAAGTCAAAAACTCTCAAACCACTCACAGGCCACAGAGACATAATCTCTGCCCCCAGTTATGACCTTATGGTAATGAAACATCAAAGCTTTAGACAAACTAGTGGCACAATCTCTAGTGACACAATTTAACAAGGAAGACTATCTGATAATCCTACCAGTGTCATCCATGCATGTAAGTGTTTGTTACAAGATAATCACCTGTCAAGTGCCTTTTTATATTGATAGCAATATTAATGGTTTATAAAGGTTTTCTGTAAACAATATGATACAATGCGAGACGCCAGATAATTGTAATTGACATATCTTTCTCAAACCATTATGTGACATTAGGTTCATCCTGTTTGTTTGTTTGTTTTTTTTTTCTTTTTACAAAAGTTTGACAATGTACCCAAGATACAGTAAAGTATCTTCAAAAGCCATGTTTTGCAAATGTTTACATTTCATCTAAGAAGTTTTATACAGAAATATTGAAATGAAGTGGCAAACATTTTCCATTTCAGCATGTATTGGCAGTGTTTATGTGCATTCTATATTTTTTAAGCTACCTGTGTTAAACCATTTAATTCATATTGTACAACACTTAAAAGATTCTAGTCAACCATTGGTCCAATGCTCATCATGTGACATAGAGCCAAAAGTACCATGGCATGCTGTCGCTGTTGAGCCGTGCAATTTTGTTTGAGCAAAAGTGGACGTCGCACTGCTGACGTCACCAATTTCTAGTGATTCCCATGTTAAACCTGTGATCAACTGCTAGAGTGTTTGTACCATTGCAGACCTCTGACGTCACCTTCCCAGCTCACACATAATCAGTTACAAGAGTGCAATTATCACTCATTTTACTGTCAAGATCTTCAACCAATCTCTTTTGCCTACAACTGACTGTACTGTATGTCACCCGTTCGCCTTTCACAGAAAATGGTTGCACTTTCTGTACTAAATATATTCAAGAATTGTTGTCCACCGCCTCAGTTGATGTCTGAGGTGTTGTGTAAAACAGGTAGTGTATGGTCTTTACTTGTGCAATGGAACAAGATTTTGCACTCGGTGAAAGATGAGGCGCTCTATCGCCAACAAAGCTTTGCCTCGTTGAATCGAGTGCTTCCATCTCTCATCTGGTGCGAAATCTTGTACCATCGCACTCGTGGCCATTCACTGTTTGTACACAATCAACCTCTCCCTGTCATAATGCCGACCAAGAGCTATCAGGATGTCATCCCTTAAAGGGGCATTCCAAACGATTTTCATAATTTCACATTATGTAGTACATAAATCAACCACTCCATATAGATTTGTGGAATTTATTGTGGTCCGTGAGCAGAGAAACAATACTTTAGAAAACCTTAAACAAATTACACTGAACAATGATGATGACATACAGGCTCACATATTTCAGAGTTTTAGCAGTGCGATTCCATTACAATACTGCTTGCTTGCAAGTTCACCTGTGTATAATCTATGCATACCTTCTTCTTTTGTTCTGCTTCCGTGAGCCCCAACTCATGCATTCTTATGGTGAGGCTGCCATGTCATCATCCTTGTTCATTGCAATTTGTTATAAATTTCAAAAACATTCTTATTCTTCATCCCAGTCATTATAAATTCTGAAACTCTGTACTCAGTATAACTAATTTATAGTTGTTCAAATTTAAAAATCTGAAAATATCTGGACGTCTCCTTTCAATCCTAGGCTGAAGATGTAGCCAAAAGTGATACATCAAAACATTCAAACTGAAATCCCTAATGCCAGATAGTGAATGAAATACATGTGCTGATATCATCCTCCCTCATCCAATCCCCACCCCACCCCACCCCAAAATATATGTTTATTCATATATCACTAATCAAAATCTTTGAACAATAGACAATCTTCTGTTGCTGAAAAGGACTGAGAAATATATTGCAGTACTTTACGTTCCTTCCAATATCATATCATAATATCTTACATCCCATAATCTTGATACTAAATGCTTCATCAGCCTCTATGCTTTCATGTGAATATCAAACCCTACAATGCTCTGTGTATCATGTCTTTGAAATACAAGTACTGTGTGTGTGAGCTCTTGTACATAGTACATTGATCTGAGCCACAAAAGGTAAGAAGGGTTTACTCAATTTTGCACAGTATTACAGGAGCAATATGTGAATAATGGATGAAAATTCTTCTTCAAAAACAGTGTCTATCATATGTTGTATATATCCTTTTCTTGCCCTTTCTGTTTATCCACACTAAACATGCTGCATTGTGGACTTGTAAATATAAGATGATATATCCATGACAGTGTATGATGGAAGAGTTGTTTTTCCCCCTTATGTCTTAGGATGTAGCTATCACAGTCTAAGGAGTTGTAATACTTGTGATGCCTATTAAAATTTTGTGTTTCTGTGAGTACTCAATGTCCATAACAAACATTAACAATTTAATGAAAAAGGAAATGTATAGGCCTACTGTATTGTGCATTGATATATAAAATTCTTTATATGTTTTATGGTTGTGTTGGCAGTTGCTGAGCAGTTTTTCCAGTATGTCTCAAGGATTTGATAACGTCTGTGAAAGAAACAAGTACAACATGTTCATATTTCCATTGTAGTGCCTTTCTCATTTGAGACAAGTGAACCAATTCAAGGATATTTTAGATAGACAAACTTCTGCTGAGACCAAAATGTGATAATATTACGTCTGAACTACAAGCTTTTTATGTTGGAATTACGACCAGAGTACCAGCCATCATGTATAGCATATTATGTGAGCTATTCATTTCAAGAGAGGGGGGAAATCCTTTTGATATGCCATGCTCACCTGATTGAATGAATTCTAGTACTTTTTGTATTTTCACTGACAAGGTCGTTTGTCCTCCAGACTTGGAATGGTATTCTGAAATTCTTTTTAGAAAGATTTCTTTCCCTATGATTTTTTTTTTCCTAAGTGGTATTTGAAATTCTCTTTCAGCATTTATTTGGTTTTTTTTGTAAGTAATACATACTCAAACATGTGTTTAAGGAGACGTCATTATTTTATATGATTGTTATTGGTTTGCTTCCTTGTACAACATTTTGTATTTGCTTAAAAAGTGCAGTAGGCTGGGATATAGGTGGCATAATTTGCATTAGTAAGTTCCTAGGAACAAATTTCAGAAAATCAATACTGTCTGTCCTAGGCACTTCCTACCTGCAGTGGGCCTGGATAGGGGTGGCCTAATTTGCATGAGTTTAGTTCCTAGAAACAAATTTCAGAATATCAATACTGTCCTTCCGAGGCACTTCCAAGGCACTTCATAACTTTCTGACATACCAAAGCATTCAGGAAAAAAAAAACCAAGAAGACTTTCAGAATACCTTCCTTGATATTATTACCTCCTTTGTCTCAGGTGGTGACTTTAAATGGTTAGGATGGCTGCACCAGGGAGGTGGGAAGACACCTCCCTGACTACACTGTGCTTCTTCCAACAATTTGTCTCTGTGAAATGATCCAATACCATCTTACGTGGACGAGCCATTTTTCTTTTTTATAATACAATGTACTCTCTCTTTTTTTGGTGAGGTCTTGTTAGCAGTTGTAATGCTGGCAATTTGTTGTGCAAAATCTGTCATCCAGATCTGTGGTTAAATGTATGTTTTGTTTTGTATTTTAACATAAAGTAGCTCATTGTGTTTTGTACAGCTTTGAGGAAATATGCCATTTTACAATTGCTTCAGTAAGTGCTTTTTACATGGTCTGTCTTTATGGGGAAAACAAGTAAACATCGATTTTTGCCAACCAGATATGAAGAAGAAATGTTCACTCGAGACCATATCTTAAAGGGATGGTACAGTATTGGTGGAGATGAGAATTGGGCTTTTAACTTTTTGCGAGATACCAAGAAAACACTTATGATATAGTACAGAGCATACCATTTTAAGAGGAATTCAAAGTTTATGTGATGAAAATCGGGTTTGGAATAACTGAAACATCCAAAAACAAAGCAAAACAAAGCGATCGTAATAAAGTGTGGGTCCCACACTTTGTTAGAATCGCTCTTTTTTGGAATTCCTCATAGAAAGACATGCTCTTTCATATTTCATATGAGGTTTCTCATTATCTCACCAAAGAATGTTAGAAACCTGAAATTAGGTCTCAACCAAAACTATACAATCCCTTTAACTCTGTGTGTGTTCATCAATGCTTTTATTTTGCCGGTGTAAATTTTGATGATTTTCTTTCTACTCTTACTCAGTGGAATTTGTATGATTTTTTTTTTTTTACTATGTATTTATGTACATAATTATGAATGAAGAAAACATCTCAGTATTTTTCTCATTGTGTAGACATTTGTCAGCAAGGAATAAGTACATGTGTTACATGGAGGTCTGGACCACACCTCTGTTACTCCATCATGGAATGATAAATAAAGCATCCTGCCAATTAACTACTCAGCCTGATCCCTATGGTATTCATCTCTTTCTTATCTTGTCGGGTGCCTCTCTTTTATCTTTGATTTTTACTTCATTTTTGAGGAACATTAAACAATCAGAACATCACTTTGAGAGTTTGCCAATAATTCCTGAGGATTGTCGTGAAGTAGTGAAGAATTCAATCTCCTGGTCCTTGTCAGTGGTTGACATGGAAATGAATAGTGTTATTTCAAGATACATGTTTGTGTATAAGGAAAGTATAACGTTATTTACACTTTGAAGTCTGAATTAAGGTAGTAAGGAGGTTGTGCTATGGCGTCATATCAAAAGAGGTATTTTATATAAGTCATTTCAGGATGGTTTACCAGAAGTACATGTATGTGTATTGAAACTCCATTAAGTTTACTGAAAAACTGACGTCAAATATTGCTACCAATGTGTCGCAGCATATATCAAATAAACATAAGAGGGAGTCGTTCTGTTGTGGTTGAGTGAGCACGCTGTAAAAATGAAGCAACGAAAGCTAAAATGTACTGTTTGTATGGCATAAGGGGTCAAACAATGGATGGTTAAAAAAAAACAACAGCACTGATACGTTTCACCAAAAGCATAATTTATTAAAGACCCACCCCCCCCCCCAGAAAAAAAAGTGACTTCTGTGACTCGTGTTCCATTTTGCCTTGTATAATGTGTGCTCATTCATATGTGACTCAACAGATAATTGTCAGTTTGACATAGAAATTACTCTCATTTTCACACAGAAGTTACTCAATAAAATCATGTAGGAATACCCGTGCCAAATTATTTTTTCAAAGCGTCCTTGTTCAAAAGTTACACAATTTTAACTATGGGGGAGTTACTTCTTTTGTGTGTGTGTGTGTGTTTGTCCGTGTGTGAGTGTGTGTGTGTGTGTGTGTGTGTGCGTGTGCGTATGTGTGTGTGTGTGTGTGTGAGGGTGTGTGTGTGCGTATGTACATATAACACACACACACACACACACACACACACACACACACATATATATATATATATAGAGAGAGAGAGAGAGAGAGAGATTAGATGTGCTTACTATGGGGTTTGGGGTTTTGATATTTTTTGTTTGTTTAGTTTAGTTTAGTTTAGTTTAGTTTAGTTTAGTTGAGGTTTAGTTGTTGTTTTTGTTTTGTTTTTTTCATAGGGCAACCAGACAGGGATGCTTTTATTCTAAACATGCGTAACACAGAGGACAAATGATTCATTCAAATCACTAGATTGAATGTCTAGCATCCGGGTTTCTCAGACTGCAAACAGGTGCACAATGGGAGTAACAAAACACGGAAACTGAAAACACTTAAATAATCTCGGAATGTCTACCACTTATAAATCCCTTTTTAGCCAATATCCTTTTGCTGTGGTTTTACTCCTTATATATATATATATATATATATATAGTACATATAATCAAATTGTCTTGCTGTGTCTGGTTTGAACATTTTTAAACAAAACACACATACTGATGCAGACCATCCTTTGAAAGGCCAGGTTCCCATATAGCATTTTTAATGTGAATTTTCTTTGATGGAGATACATGTATTCAATTTTGTGAATTCTTTTTATGCCTCCGCCGCGAAGTGGTGCCGGAGGCATTATGTTTTCGGGTTGTCCGTCCGTTCGTACATATGTACGTACGTCCGCCCGCATTTGTTTACGCGATAACTTGAGTAATATTTACTGGAATTTTACCAAGCTTGGTCCAAGTATAAAGTATGATGGGGCAATTACTTGATTAGATTTTGGGTGAAATCGGCTAAAGGCCAAAGGTCAAGGTCAAATCATTAAATTGTATCTGTTTACGCGATAACTCAAGACTGGATCAAGCAAATTTCACCAAACTTTGTTCGAGGATGATGTATGATGGGATAATTACTTGATTAGTTTTTGAGTGAAATCGGACTTAGGTCAAAGGTCAGAGATCAAGGTCAAATCCTAAAATTTATCTGTTTACGTGATAACTCAAAACTGGATGAAGCAACTTTCACCAAACTTGGTCCAAGGATGACGCATGATGGGGCAAATAGTTGAGTAGTTTTTTAGTGAAATTGGCAAGAGATAAAAGGTCAAAAGGTCAAGGTCAAATGCCAGAAATGTTGCTATTTCCCCCCATATCTATGCAATGCCCGAATAAGGTATTTTCTTGAAACTTAGTGTAGACATGTACTACTGCGTAAAGATTCTCCAGAATGAGTTTCATGTCATAAGGTCAATGGTCAAAAAGGTCAAAAGGTCAAAGGTCAAAGGTCAGGTGACAATGTTACAATTTCACTTTTCTCGCAAATGGTTCAATGCATCTTCATGGAACTTGGTACATACGCATGTACTGACTGGCAGGGCTTATCTAGGGAATTTAGGGGTCATGGGTAAATAGTCAGGGGTCAAAGGTCTAGGTCAACTCCTCAAAATTTCACTATTTCCCTCATATACTAGTAAATGCAATGCTTGCAGGATTATTTTTAAAACTTAATATATACATGTATTACCTAGTGGAGATTCTCTGGGAAATTTCCCCAGAAGGTCAAAGGTCAAGGGTCAAAGGCCAGGTTAAAATGAAAAAAAAAATCCATTTTATACTGTAATTCACTTTTTCTTCATACCATGAAAATTACTCAATGTATAAACTTATAAAAGGGTCGGTCAAAATTCAAGTAAAAATCCTTAATTCCCCAAATACATGTACCTGCACTCTTAGACAATTATAGCAAACCTATAGTTCAAGGAAAGTGAACATTCAAGACATTTCTGACAAACCTGTCATTTCAGTATTTTGCCACTTATATGAAACTATCATCACACATTGTGAAGACATTGTACTATACGCCTATTAGGAGAATCATGCATTATGGTGGAAGCATACCAGTCGCCATAGCGACATTTCTAGTTTTTTCTTTGAATTTCAAGTATCTCTCTTTGAAGAAGGCCAAAATGAAGTTAGAATTGTCATGTCCAAACTCTCATCATTTCAATTACTTTATCACCACGGCATGCCCCAGGGCCCCATGGAAAAGTGACAATCATTGTCACTACTGAAAAAGGGCTACCCTAGGTAAGTCTTTTTTTTTTCTATGCCTGCAGATCTTCGGGGTTTTTTTTCTGTGCCTGCAGATCTTCGCTGTTCCTCCATAAACGAACAATTTCATTATCTGTTATCAAATTGTAATGGTCATCAAAAGCCTAGTGTGAAATGGGATGATTTTTGTTATTCTGAAGGTTCGTTAATCCGGGGATGAAATAGGTTCATTTCTCTGAAACACACAAATTCCCTATACCTATAGATGTTCGTTATAATGCGAAAATGAACTGTGTTTCGTTGTTCCGCAGTGGTTCATTAATATAAAAAGGAAATGAGATTCGGTTTGATAATCCCATAATGAAAAGAAGGTGCGTATATACTAACGAACCTTCGGAATTCGAGCATTATTTTGCTTTCGGAATAACGGATTTTTTTTTTCCATTTTCGGTTTAACGAACCTTCGGAATAACGGACCTTATTTCATTTTCGGATTAACGAACTTTCGGAATAACGCACATTCGGAATGACGAACTGTAGCCGTGCAATGTGCAATCAGACCAAGGAGGTTCAAGAGATGGAGTCACAACAGTCTCATTCCTTTTGATCCCATGTTTTTGTTTCTCAAAAATATTTCAAGTACGAGTATGTGCCAGATTGGATCTGCCTCACAGATAGGAAAACAATTGATTCATGTTTCATTGCATAATACCATCATACTTATAGAGATGGGGAGGGGGAATCATATACAGACATGTTATGATGGAAGTTCTTCTTGCCATCTCTACTTAAACCTATATAAAAGATGAACGGTACAGAGATTCAGAGATAGTCTGGGTGCCAGAGACTGAACCTTGTTTTAACGTCCGCCTGGTCTTTTTTGATGGTTTTATCTTATTTCGAGGGTGCTGAATCCGAATCTAGATGAAAAAACTTTTGCATCCTTGAAAATTTTGAGATATTCAAGAGGACCTCCAAAATTGAAATTCCCAAATATTTCCTTTCCGATGCTGAAAAGTTGAAAACGTCTGAGGGTTTTACGCTATTTCAAGGGTGCTGAATCCGAATATGGATGAGGCAAGTTTTCTGTCCCTGAGGATTTTGAGATATCCAACATGGCCACCAAAAATTGGAACTTTGATATAAGTATTTTCGTATGAATGTCGAAAAGATTGAAAAGAAAATAGTTGGTCTTAGCCTATTTCGAGGGTTCTGAATCTGAATCTGGTGATGCAACTCATGCTGTGCTAAATATTTGTTGCATGACATACACAAAATGTAATGAATGGATAATTGCTGGATTCATGGATTGGTGTAGCCATTTGTCGATAAGAAAGATTTGATGATTGTTCAAGGGACAACGTCATTGTAAGTTCACGTTTGTCGCAACAATAAAAGAAAAAGAACATCATATTCTTCACCCTCCTGAACGTACGCTAATGTACGGACTGTGTTTCTGTTTACTTCAAAGTTGTATTTATTGGTTCAAAGTATAGTACAACCTTCATGGACACGGACACATTTCGTTATTCCGAAAGTTCGTTAATCCAAAAATGGAATACAGTTAGCTTTTCCGAAGGTTCGTTATTCCGAAGGCTCGTTTGTATACGCATCTTCTTTTCATTTTCGGATTAACGTATTTTCTTTCATTTATCTAACGAACCTTCAGATTAACGAGTAATAATAACACATAATATCGCATGCATGGGATAAAGATATTAGCTGGAAGAGGTGTGTATTACATCAATCAAGGAAGTCAGTGTTGTGTATTTCTACGCACAGGGCAGTCGCGTTCAAGTTCCAAGGGTCTAGAAATGTGATACACATGTACAGTGTATTGACAAGCACATAGCAACCAGTTGTCTGACACAGGAAAGTGCAAAGCCCGTGGTATCTCGGACCTTGTAAACGAAGCTTAGGAAGTATATGCATACGTATTTATATGTATGTGTAATTATGTAGGCCATATGTATGTGTGTGTATATATATCGTCGGTGAAAACATGAACCGACGTTTCCGACCCGCAAGTGCGCAAATGTGAATCGGAGAAAAACGCGTTTGAAAATATGGACTTTTTCAACGGATGAAATCACGTAGTTATCGACTGTTAATCTAGACAAACGTTTCACCACCGTACGCCCCAGACCTGTTCTTTCTAACCATTGTAAATTTATAACATGATTATCTGCCTGCAGTGAGTATTGACGTGGGAAAAATTAGGTTGAAATTTCGGACAGTGCTTTTCTGCCCGTTACAGCGCGCGAGGAGGTTTGCGTCGGTTCATGCAATCAAGTCTATTGCGCGTCTGGTTGTAAACAGACGTATACGCTTAGATACGTCGCTTCATCCGCGCACAGTAGGTGAACGCGTAGCGCAAGCACCGTCTCATATGGGTATGCTTACACAGGCGCTCAGTATGGGTCAACGAACTTTTCTACAGACTCGAATGCACACGTTGGTTGGGTTTTTGCGTTATTACAATATTTACTGTTTTCTAACTGAAAAATTCAACATGTTTGTGATTTGAATGTACTTTGTATATACCTATGACTTTTCGTATTTTATTACAGTTCACTTAGTGCCAAACAAATTACACTAAGAATTTGACAGATTGCTCTGGCAAGCGAATGTAAATAGTGACATCGCTAAATGAAGCAAACGATTACTTTTACTTTTTATATGCAATATTGATCTTAATTTTTAAAGTGCTTATGTGAGGTGACTTGTACCAGTGTGTACTGGAATTTTGTCAACATTGTAAAGAAAATTATACATCTCTCATTTCTTGCTGCTATCAACCTTGTAAAGTAGTGCCAAATTACGCCAATATCGGGATTTTACATCGCCGGTGCCAAGCTCCTCCCCCCCCCCCCCCCCAAAAAAAAAAAAAAATAATGATAATAATAATAATAATAATAATGATAATAAAATAAAAAAGGGGACACTTTATTCTTTGATGCCACTTCCGTGTTACATCAACTAACATGCACAAAAAAAAAATTATAGTAATAATCAAAAGGCCTTCAGCGGGAAAAAAAAAGGACTTATCACGCTCATACTTTGGGTTTCATCTTTTTTCTAGTTCCATTACCGTGGTAAAAAGAAAAAGAAAAAAAAAGAAAAAAAGTAGGGGCATAGTTGTGACACCCTATGTAGGCCTACATGTATTCCTATGCATCGTCCAAATAAAAAAAAAATAATAATAATGATAAAAGTGGAGTGGCATTTTTTTTCTTAAACAACAATTAGAAAATTTTCTAAAATTAGAAAAAAAACAAAACACGTATAATACTTAAAAGTTATGGTGAGCATTCAGTTGCCACACCATTTACTTCATTTTTTAAGTGATCTCTTGTACGTTATCACTGCTAACAGTATGGAAAAATTGATAGAGACAACACAAAAGCAAACTCACTTTTTTTTTTTACATTCAAAATCAATTCACATTAAACATGTATAGTGGTCAAGATATGAATTACTTGATCTCATCTTTAAAACAAGATGGTGCCTCTGACAAATCAAGATTTACAACCAGTTTGCAATACTGAAACTGTCTTATTGTTTATCTAGCAATCTGGATATTAGTGAATCAAAATGAGAATAAAATCTCCACATGACAACATGTGCGCTCATCCATCACACACATCTTTACACATGAAACACTGTACAATTTTTATCTATTTTTTATGAACACTTTTATTAACAGTAGCCAGTAGATACTAATACAAAGTTGTATACATAGTACAAATTGTGTGTCAACAATATTACTTAGGACTTACTATCATCAGAACATACAAAACAGAAACATGACTGACCTTCAATTGAAATTAAAATATAAGTTGGTAGATGAAGTACAATGTACATGTATAAACAGAATTTTGTTAGAGGACACTACTATGAGCTTACAGCAAATACATGACAAATTAACTTGTACAAACAAGAGTGATGATATAACGTGATTATGTCCCTAATCTAAAAACATTACCATTAACATGGGATAGCAGTAGTGTGAGCAGCATGTATCTACTGTTACAGTAGCTAAAACGAATACAGTAGCAAAGAGTATGACAAGCAGAGTAGAAAAATGGAGAAAATCACAACTGCATTTAAAATAAGAAAAATGTGCAATAAGTCTGTCAAGCAGTAGAAATCCAGCCAATGCAGCATCATTGCATTGCAAAAGCAAGTCTTAGCCACAGTACAACAGCATGTCACAACAAAAGCATGCAGTAGAGTCAAATAGAAGTGTCCATTTCAGCATGTGGTATCATGGCATATTTTGACTAAAAAAATAAAAAGGCAAATGTCAAGCAACATCTCACCTGCATGCTGCAGTTTGTGAGTTGAGTACATTTCAACATAAGTTTATGGACCTTTGACCTTTAATGAGTTGACGACGATGACAACAACTACAGTGACACCTATGTCTTGCTTCCGCTACGCAGGCAAGACAAAAACAACAACAACAACAACAACAACAACCACCACTTCTGGGCCCCATTGCATAAAAGTTACTATTATGGTAACTTTGCCATCCAGTGGCAACTCCCATGGAATTCTTGATTTTGATTGGCTGTTGAGTATTGTTGCCATGGTAGTTACCATTGATGGCAAAGTTACCACAGTAGTAACTTTTATGCAACGGCCCCCTGGTAATTAGTACATTCATGTCCAGGGAGCAAAAACACACTAGCTTCCCTTCCAGAATGAATTTGATACCACACAAATCTTTCAAGAGAACATAATGCACTCAACTGAAATCCACCAGTGGAATGTATTCCTTGATGGCCACAGAGTCACAAGAAATGAATTACTAAAGCTTCTAATTCCTACATGGATTTCTTAGAAATTTTTACAGTACTGAGCTGCAATGCATTTTACGTGTGTTCTTAGCCTTACTAGTATTTGGCTGTGTGCATGTGGGGAATAGGGAAATTTCACACCACAAAAAAAAAAAAAAATGAATAAAAAAAAAAACATGACGAGCCACAATAAGTTCAACAAGGCAAGGGTAGGGAAAGGAAAAGAAAGCAAGAATGTTGGGTTATATTGTATCTTAGCAACATTGACATTTGTACAATAGCACAGCCGTCAACATGAACCAATCAAAACAACACTGTACCAAATTCTAGGTAGAAATCCACTTGTACACTTTCAATTACAACGTACATTTCCTATTTAAAACAACATTATGATATTTACAGTAAAGGAGAACCAGAATTATGTTTCCAGGCTCAACACTACTAATTAAAGAAAATTCTGGAAAGCTGGCAGCTATGCAGCAAATGAGAAATTAAAAGCATGGATGAAATTTGGGGGAAAAAAGTCAGGTGTGTTATGCTGAAATGGTAAATTGACAGGCATGGAATAGATGAAGATGAGAATCATTAAAGACAACTCAAGGGCTGGTTTGATATTCTCAACTTATTTTTTTTTTTTTTTTGGTTTCTGAGATTTATGGCAGATAAACAAAATGCTTATGCTGTGAAGGAAATACAAAATACAAAAATTTGAATGAAGAATAAGGCTAATAAAAAATATCACTGCATTGATCATAAGAATATTGACATGGATTCATGATGAGTGCATTCTTGTGAATCTGCCAATTAAGCCCTGCTGTTCACATCTGCTACACATCATATCTTGACAATGTCATATTTGTCCATTCTCACTATAATTGTAATTGAATGAAAAAAAGTGAATGCAGGAACAGATGACACCTGACAATGTGGTATCCTTGGGTAGAGTGGTACCCTTGCAGTTCCTTTGGAGGGACAATTACAGCCACTTTATTAACATTGGGAGCAGTGATCAAAAAGAAATGCTCATATTATCGCACATGTATGGTTTATTTGTGTCACGAAACACCTGGGCAACAAAAATTTTGCAACAAAACCACAAACAGGAGATAGTACTAATTTTCTCATTAAACTATCACAGTGACGGTTTATTCTAGAAACGGTTTTTATTCAACTATTGTTAACTGTTTGTTTATCTTACAATACCCTGTACTTAAAGGAAAAGTTCACCTTCATAAACATAAGGATTGAGAAAATGCAACAATATTAGTAGAACACATCAGTGAAAGTTTGAGGAAAATTGGACAATCAATGCAAAAGTTATGAATTTTTAAAATTTTTGTGTTGGAACCGCTGGATGAGGAGACTACTACAGCTTGTGAGTCATATGCGTACAACAGTATAAAGAAAATATAAAAGAAAATTCAACATATTTTCACTTTTTTCGCATAATGAAAGAGCAATTGACTTGCCTCTTTCTAAAGGCAGGGGGAATAATATTGCCCATAACATTTATCGGTAACGACTCAGGGGAATGTGTACTTTTTTCAAAAGATGGAATTGTGTGAAATTCTCTTTATATTTTCCTTATATTGTTGTACGCATGTGACATCTAAGTTATTCATACACTGCAGTAGTCTTCTCATCCAGCGGGTACTGCACAAAAACTTCAAAAATTCATAACTTTTGAACGGATTATCTGATTTTCCTCAAACTTTCAATGATGTGTTCTACTAATATTGCTACATTCTCTCAATCCTTATGTTTATGAAGGTGAACTTGTCCTTTAACACTGATTGAATAGAGATTAATATTTTCATGTTGGTGATTTTTTATCCCTAACTCATAGTTAGAAACTACTTTGAAGCACGACAACAGTTTGTTTTCTTCATCTGCAAATGTTAGCAAGGTGTTTTAAGTGTTGCTGTAAGTGCCATTGAAGAGGTGCTCTGCACTTGAAAAAACAGTACCTGGGTGGATACCAAGTGGTACTGTTCCTGCCATTGAAGGGGTGCTCTGCCCTTGCAGACCAGTGCCGTGGTGGGGACCAAGTGGTGCTGTAGCTGCCATTGAAGGGGTTCTCTCCACATGAAGTACCTTGAGTGGGACAATTAAAGTCACTTTTTAACATTGGGCGCAGTGATTAAAAATATGCTAAAATCATCACATTTGATGCACATGTATGCTTCAGTTGCATTGCAAAACACCCTAGCATTTGAATAGTTTGCAATATTGTCCCAGTGATGGTTTCTTCTAGTAACAATTTTGATAAAACTATTGTCCACATTTTTTACATTTTACAATACCCAATACTTACCATGAAATAAATACAGATAAACATTTAATGTTCATGATTTTCATCCCTAGCTCACATTTAAGAATTCTTTTGAAGCATTAAACCATTTTTTTTTTCTTATCTGCAGTTGTTGCCATAGAATCTGGGTGGATACCTTTTGTGGTACTATTCCTGAAATTGAAGGGGTGCTCTGCCCTTGTAGACCAGTGCCATAGTGGAAATTACATGATGATGCTGTTGCTGTCATTGAAGGGGTGCTCTGCCCTTGAAGACTAATTGCTTGGGAACAAGTGGCATTGTCACTGCCAGTGGAGGGGTGCTGTGCCCTTGCAGAGTACTATGGTAGGGAGCAAGTTGCACTGTTCCTGCCATTGACGGGGTGCTGTGCCCTTGCAGACAAGTATCACGGTGGGGACCAAGTGTTGGTATTGAAGGAGCACGGTGGTCTTGAAAACCAGTGCCATGGCAGTTGCTGATTGGTGCTGTTGTTGCCTCTGACTGGCTGCTCTGCCCCTGGTCTGTTCGGCTTGCACAAGCTGTACAAATAGTATAATCCCATACAGAAGAGCCTGAATGTTATACATGTACATGTAATTTATGATGTACGTGGATAACAATATCAAGAAAATATAAAGGGACTACTACAAAAAAATCATTAAAAAATGAAAATAACACATTTCATCAACTTGACTGACATATGTTATGGGTAGCAATTATTCCCCCTGCTTTCTGAAAGTGGTTAGTCAAGTGGTCTTTCATTTTGATAGAAAAGTTGATTTTTGGCTCTAAGGCCCAAATTCACTAAGGTGGTTTAAATTTAGACCATGGTACAAAATAAGCGTAAAATGGGTGTACCTTTGACAAGTGCTGATCAAGGAGCAATTGTTAATGTTATTGAGCATCTGCCAGTGTATGCAAGCTGTCACATGCATTTACGCAGAGGGAATTGCATAAACCATGGTCTAAATTTAAACCACCTTCGTGAATTCAGGCCTAAGAGTACAAGTTTTGTAATAATCTATATCCATTTATGTAAGTATACTGACACTAGAACAGCTCAAGATATCTAAAGATAAATACCTAACATCATCATTAAGATAAAACCCATTACTAATCAAATTCTGATCGTTGATATTTGCTTCCTACATAAATCATTTGACTGTATGAACTACAATGACACTGAAGTTGTAATCTACATATTTCTTATTCAAATGGACCTCTGTATTAAAAAAAAAAATGTATGATCTTGAATGCAAACAAGTTAAATGACAATACCCTGATTGATTTTAAGGTCCAACCAGACCATCTATCTTTTCATACAACTTGATAACTCTAGAATCTGAACAATCTCTAGTCATGGTGAGTGGTTTTTTGCAATAACCACTCACCATGACTAGAGATACCTACATTTCTTTTACACGCACTGTTCTCTCTCTCTCTCTCTCTCCCTCTCTTGTTAGTATAGTAATGCACACACCAGATATCAGCTTCGCAAAAATCACTCTACCATAGACTTTGTACATTTTCAAATGCCTCCATCAGATTTCCACGTGACAGCAAACAGCATTTCTTTGTATTGCTTGTTGAGGCAAGGTCCCAAGAAGAGCCATTTCAGTTCTAAAATCTGATTAATATGAGTGGATTTTTTTCCTTTTTTTTTTTTGGCTTGGACTTGGAGGAAAAAAAAACCCCAAAACAACATAGCCATGACATAGCCGTAGTACAAGTACTAGGCTCCTACCAACCTAGTAGAACTACTGCTACTACAACTAGCCTAGGCTAGGATGGACAGTGTTTTGATATCTAGAGTAGACGCCTATATATCCTACATTGATACAAATAATATAGAAAGTACAATTAAAATAATTGTATGTGTCTTTTGTAGATATCTACATGAACGGAAAATTTCTCTAACGCAATTAATAGGGGAGTTTTAGGGAATTCTGAAGCGAAAATAAGTTTTAGTGAGAGGTGTGCAGATACAGAATCTTTTAGATAAAGGCTACAATGAACACAGAGAATTAAACTCTTGCTGATTGTTCTTACACGGTTACTGATGAATGGGACTACAATAATTGAGACGGCAACTAGGTTACATAAAACTATGGAAATTACAAATTTAGTTATATTTCCACGACATAGGCCTCCAAATACAAATGTGAATGTGAAATAGGCTGTGATATACACCTCATAAGTGAATTTTAACAGAAATGTATTCTTCTTTACCTGTTTGTCATCTTGATCACTGACAATACGCTACTTCATCCATTCACTGAGGATTCGATGAAGAGCAGAGGACCGGCGTTTCTCTCCCCCGAAGTTACAACGTGCATGCGATCCTATGCGATGCGTCGGTTCATTCACGCACATGCAAAATACGCGCTAGTTCATGAACAGACGCATGCGGATGCGTCACTTCATGCAGTCAGTGCGACAACAGCAGTGACAAAATAATGTACGGCGTGTGCGTAAATCATAGCTTTTGGCTGTAATTTGAAGTCCACAACTTGCTACGATGATAGATGCAAGTGAGAACAGTGGAATAAGGCAAAAATCTAATTTTCGATAAAATTGAAAAAATTTCTCAGATACGTCGGTTCATCTTTTCACCGACGATATATATGTAGGTCTACGTATAATGTATGCATGCATGTATACAATGTGTGTATGTATGTATGAATGTATGCAGAAATAGAGTATGTCTATAATTATACAAACACATAAATTGAAAGGATATAGCATCGTACATGTGTATTTGTATGTTGTTTTGTGTGGGCACATATTCATTCAAGTTATTATCTTTGCGGAAGCATTCAACAAACTTTATTCGATAGAAATTACCTCATTAAAAATATCTGTTGTAATTAATCCAATTTTCTGATGGCATTTGAAAAAAAAAAACAATCTGCTCCTTATAGGCCCTACTCATTAGTATGCACTCCAAACACAATGGATAACTGATACGTTACTTTCGTATATCTAATAGCTAGATGCACAGTTAGATGCGCTTGGTTTTGTCACACAGCAGGTCTGATGCCAAGAGCATCTTAAGACATAACCGTTGTGAAATTCGAGAAGCTTGTATTAAAAGAAGACGCTAACCCAAGCCTTCACATCCGCATTCATGAAAACTACTTTCCTTCCTTAAAGACAACTATTATTAATTCAAACATGTCTCACTGTTCAGAGGCAAAATCCAACTGTTACTTGCGTTGTCTTGCAGGGTGTCTCATTCAGCAGTTTCGCTACTTTTTAGCCAGCTAATTACAAAGAATGAATGATTTGCGATGAGAGAGAAAAAAAAAGTCGTCATTAAACTCATGCTAACTCAAACAAATTCAAGTGAGATGAACATACAAGACACGCTGTGGGAATTAAGCAGGTTACTAGTATTACAGAGCACTGACTTAAGTTGGTGGGACTTCACGTCATTATGGAAGAGACCGTTAATGAAAGTAGCCGTGTGCTTGAGTAGCGATGAGCATGTATGAGAGAGATAGGATGCCTATGGGAGGTCATATGCCTGAAAGTATCGTCAAAGACCGAGAAATAAGATATTGGACTGAATCGTTTAGTATCACTCTGACCATAGCTTAGTCCTAGATGTCATTTGAGAACAATTTGAACATTAAGCGGGTAGCCATGGCAACTGCAACATAGTAATTGCGCTAATGGTAGTAATAGTACTGGGCCACTGCAGTCGTAGATACTAAAGTAGGAGCAGTAATTGCAGTGGTACTGCAGTCAAATGCCACGGGGGGGGGGGGGTGTCAAGGGTAGTGTTCGTGGTGGTTGGGGGGTCAATGATACCCCCCCCCCCTCCGCCACTTCGACGGGAATGATCTTAGGGCGAGATCCTCGGAAAGTCTTGTTTGTTGTTGTTGTTGCTTTTGATCCTTTTCATTCGAGTTATTCGAGAATTTTTTTTTCATAAGAGCCAAAAGGGCGGAGGGGGGGGGGGGGAGGGGGAGGGGATGCAGCCCAAAGCCCCTCCCCGCTTCCTTGGTCCTGCTAGTAGTGTTGCATAGGATGTATAGTAGCAGTTGCTGCGAAAACATCTGCAGCAGTATGTAGTTAAAGGAGAAACAGTAACAATAAATTGTAAAAGTCATCACTATAGCTGTGGTCACTAACATTGGGCACGTATTTGAGGGTGTCTCAAAGTTGTCACTGTGTTTTGTTATTGTATATGCGGTAGAAAGACGTATATCCAGCGCTTTGAATAGAGCATAAAAGGCGAGTTTCGCGGGTGTTTTAGCAGTTTGGGCATTTTAATTACCTTTAAAGCAGCTAACATCTATAGGGTGCGGAAGACAAATGAAGGCGATAATCAGCAATCGTGATTGATGAACACTCGTTAAGCCATGTTTGCAAACAGATGAGTTCCGAGCGACATTTTGTAGTGGCTAGCCCTATACTGGCACTCCAAACATGGCCACTAGCAGATACTAAAAGAGAGGGGGAGAGAGACAGAGTGATAGAAAGATAGGAATGGAGGGGAGGAAGGATAGAGAAGAGAGAGAAGGCGAAAGAGAGACAAGAGTCACAGCTAATAGTCAAATCAAATCAGGAGGCTAGCTACGTGGTGATTATTATGAGTTATTGGTTAATCTACTTAAGACGTCTTAAATCAATAGTCTCTGGTTTCCTTCACTGTGTTCTCATTGACAAATTTCCTCATCTAATTTAACTTGTCTATGTCACTCATCACGCTGTCAATATTCCGAACTCCAACATTCAGCCCCATCTTTCTTTTCATACACCCCTAGATAAACCAGGTTGTGGGATTCTCTCTCGCCAACTTTGCTTTTTTTTTAATACAAAGTGTATTCCTAATAATACGGACTGTTCCAAGACAAAGGTAAATCCACTTATTTTGTTGAATGATATCATCAATAATTGACATGAGAAATAATCTAATCTTGTGATGTGCACATTCATGTATTACTTTGTATGAATGACCGCTTTTCATCTACTTGATGTCTCCACCAGGTCTAGAATCTGCTGTTAAAAGAAAAAGAAAAAGAAAAAAAAAGAAAATGAAAGAGACAGACGCGATGCATACAAACTCGTCTCCCTGATTGTGCGTGCTTGTAACAAAAAACAAATAGATTTACCGATGTACGCACATTTCAGTATTTGTTTCGTGTCTATCACATATTTCTATAATCATCTGGCGGTTGCGTCGGTGCATCTTGCCGTTATATACTGTAAATATTTTCATAACGCTTTGGTTCCAAGTAAGCATGACAACCTGAACAAATAAACACGGTACGATGTTTTTCTGACGCTGTTTTAACCATTTTCTCAGACATATTATTTGTTTTCACCGATACTGGAGTAGCTGCCTATCCATTGTGTACAGTCAGTCTTATTTGGATTTGAATTTGAAATTTGAATCATCCAACGACTGTCCAGGACAATTTCGAACAAGGAAATAAAATAAAGTTTCAGCACACTTTCCCTAGGTACCACCCCATTCTATTGTTTATCCTCTCTCCCTCTCTCTCTTTGAAACACTCAGTCCATTCAGCCCCTTCAGCTCTCTTTCCAGCTCTCCTTCTTTTGTCTTTCCTTCCATTCCTTCCTTCATTCCCCCTCTAGCCTTCCTCTTTCCATCGCTCCTTCTGTCTCTCCATCCTTTCATCCCTCCCTCTTCTCCCTCCATCCCTATTACCTCCTAGATTCCTCCACTCTCCATTCATTTCTTACCCTCTCTCCATCTTTTCATTCCTTCTTTCCTCTCCCATCCATTCTCTCCTCCCTCCATTCCCCCTCTCTCCCCCTCTTTCCTTTCCCCATTTATTCCTCCTTCGTCCCGTCCTTCCTCTCACCACCCCTTGCCTCCCTCCATTCTTCCCTGGCTCCTTTCCATTCCCTATAAATCTCTCTCTCCATCCCTCCATCACTTCTTGCCTTCGTCTATTTCTCCCTCTCTCTCTCTACTGCCTTTCCTTTCCTCCTTCATTCATTCCTCTCATCATCCCTTCTTCCGTCAGTCCATCTCTCTCCTCTCTTGCCCTTCCCCTCCCATACATCCATTCATCCCTTCAATCTCTCACCACCCCTTGCCTCCCTTCATTCTTCCCTAGCTCCTTTCCATTCCCTATACCTCCCTCAATCCTTCCATCCCTTCTTTCCACTCCCATCCTCTGTTGCTTCTCTCCATTCCTATCTCTCTCTCTCTCCTTCCCTTTCCATTTCCTATATATTCCTTTCCTTTCTCCATATCCCCCATCCCAGCTCACT
Organism: Diadema antillarum; assembly: GCF_040938485.1. Lineage (NCBI taxonomy): Eukaryota > Metazoa > Echinodermata > Echinoidea > Diadematoida > Diadematidae > Diadema > Diadema antillarum. The sequence goes on along the minus strand of NW_027270975.1, from coordinate 1,804,421 downwards.
TTCACCATCCTGCTTGCCTTCTTCCATTCCTCGCTATAGTTCCTTTCCATTATCTATTTATTCCTCTCTCCGTCCATCCATCCCTTCCTTTCCCTCGTCATCCCTTCTCGCATCAGTCCTTCTCTCCATCTCCCTTCCTTCCCATACATCCATCCATCCTATCCTCCCTCTCTCAATCCCTCCATCACATCCTTCATTTCACCATCCCATCCTGCCTTCCTCCATTCCTCTTCTCTCCGACCTTTCCATTCCCTATTCATTCATTCCTCTCTCCATACTTCCATCCCTTCTTGCACCCCTCCATTCCTCCCCTCCCTCTATCCTTTCCTTTCCCAATACATCCCTTTCTTCATCCCTCCATCCCTTCTTTCCTCTCCCATCCTTTTTGTCTTCCTCCATTCCTCTTCTCTCTCCTTTCCATTCCCTATTTATTCCTCTCTCCAACCCTTCCCCCTTTCACCATCCCATCTTGCCTTTCTCAATTCCTCTTTCTCTATTCCGTTTCCTTATGCATCTCTCTCTCTCCATCCCTCCATCTCATCCTCCATTTCACCATCCCATCTTGCCTTCCTCCATTCTACCCGACCTTTCCATTCCCTATTCATTCCTCTCTCCATCCCTCCATCCCGTCCTCCATTTCACCATCCCATCTTGCCTTCCTCCATTCTACCCGACCTTTCCATTCCCTATTCATTCCTCTCTCCATCCCTCCATCCCTTCTTTCCTTTCCCATCCTTTCTTGCCTTCTTCCATTCTTCCCTCCCTCTCTTTTCTCTCCTTTCTATTTCATATTTCTTTAGCATTCTGTCCACGACTGTCAATCATATTTCTTTAGCATTTGTTCCAACTTTCAAGAATATTGTCCACCATGTTCTACATTTTATTATGCTTTCTAGCTGGATATCATGTATTACAAGTATTTCATATTGCTATTTTGATGTATTTTCACTGAGAAATATCAAAATAAATTGAAATTGAAATTGAAATATGTATTCCTCTCTCCATCCCTCCATCCCCTCTTGCATCCCTCCATTCACCTTCTCTCTTTCTTCTATTCTCGATATATTTCTCTCTCCATATTCCTCCATTCCTTCCTCCCTCTCATCATCCCCCTTCTCGCCTCACTCCGTTCCTCCTTAGCTTCTTTTCTTTCCCTATTATATTCCTCTTTCCATCCCTCCATTCCTTCCTCCTTTCCCCTCTCCATCCCTCCCCCATCTCTTCACCCCTTCCTCATCCCTCTTACCCTTTCAATAGTCTTTAGGGCTTTCGGCGTAACATTTAAAATGCTTATCAACCGATAGAAAATGTTTATAATTTATGGTTCCATACTATCATTCCGCACTGTAAAAACTTGAAAATAAAAAGGTTCAATGTGGATCAATCAGATTTAAATTAGATTAATCAATACTCTTTATCCTAGAAAAAAGTTAACAGAAAGTCAGGATTTGTTATTAAAAAATATTTGAAGTAATAGAAGATATAGTATTTTGCGTAGTTGAGTCCAAGTGCTTTTAGTTTTGAGGTGAGTCTGGTCTATCTAACGCGTCTTTCCCTCATCGGGTCCAAAGATTACATCGAAAGCTCCGAGGAACCTTTGTCACTAGATTAGATTTCTTCAAACCTTCCATCAACCAGTGCCTATACCCCGCTGTAATGACGCTTTATTACAAAGTTATTCGACACATTGTCTCAACCTGCTTTAACAGCATCTTGATTCCATTTCTAATTCAGGTTTAGGTTTGTAGGATGCCTGTATGAGCTTAAAGGTTTGTGAGATGACCAATATTCTAAATAACTTGATGAATACATTGATAAGCCCATCAAAAGATAGAAAATATGTAAAATTTCATAATAATTACACATATCAAATAGTGTGTGCGTCCTGTGGATTCCATGGGATGGGGAGTTGTAATTTCACTGGGGAAAGGAGCTTGACGAAACGACAAAGAGAGTCAGTAAGTTTTCGAATGCATTTATAATCATGCCGTGATGCTTTCCTTCCAGAAATAAATGAGTAAGTCAATCAATCAATCAGTCATTAATCAATCAATCAATCAATCAATCAATCAATCAATCAATCAATCAATCAATCAATCAATCAATTAATCAATCAACAAATAATATAATTTCCCTTCCCTCTGAGGTATACCCACATAATACAAGCATAGTCTTTAGAATGGGTACTTCCATTTTTGTTTTTCGCAGTGTATAAATACGATTGTATGTCTCTTTTTTTGTAATGATCATAATAGACATAAACATGTTGTTATTCCTGGCTGGCTGCGTATATTTTCAACGACACGCATGTTGTACATTTTGTTGAAAATGTGAAAATAAAGTTTGAACTGAATTTGAATTTAATTTAATTCAAAGCTTCGAGGGTTCATTGATAGCCTTCAAGAGTAACCACAGCGATAGTTAAAGGAGATTTGGCATTGATCTTGCAATGGTTTCAACAAAGCGACGTAGGTGTACACATAATTATATTGCGCGCTACATTCAAATAGTCGGAAATAACAAATTGTGTAATATGAATCCTTGAATCTAGAGGTACACTCTGTGCGCGACTGGTATTCATTCATGAAGAAGACCGACCAATCCTCCGGCCACCTTGATAATGATGAAAATGATGCTGAAGATAACGATGATATGATTATGGCGATATTATAGTTATCACCATCATTATATTAAATGCAGTCCCACTGCACTTCAGATAACAATTGTTGGAATCAAAAAGTGACTGACTCTATACATACGTCGTTGTGATGAACTACAGCTATATTTTCAAAATTCCAAATTTCCTTGACATGTTTTACGTCATCAGGTGTTATTTATGTGGCCATTAACCCAAGAAAGAACAATAATTTATGATCGTGTCAGCTTTGACGAGGGAAGACGATCTGCAGGTTTAATGTCCTATCCGTCCATCTCTTCATTACAGCTCGTTCGAGGCTTACATGCATACAAATTAACATACGGGTGTTAACATTGTTCAGCCCCTTACTCTTCCGGCAGCATATTTCTTGCTTATCTTTCGGAGAAAAAAATAATATTGTTTGATTTTTTACAGATATCATTTGAATTTGAGCCAGTACTGGTTGGGACACATTATTTTCGATGGGGCTCCGTTTCTTTCTTCTTCTTTTTTCTGTTCTTTTTTATAAAACACAATTCGGAGTATTATGTGTGTTTGATCAGGTTTGCAACAATGTTTTTAACGGATGTGAGGATGTGGAATCATCGAGAACAATAGAAATTAATGTATAACCATCTTTTCCACATCTACCCACATTAAGAGAGATTATACAAGTATATGTCATACATGTACGCATAATCTACATGACAAAGTGTACATTGCTTATTATTTTTTATAATATCATTCGTACATATACTTCATATTGTATTCGACGAACTGTAATATCAGATGAATGAAAGTCAAATTGACAATTTGTACTGCTTTGAATCATGTTTTCTTATATTCTTTAATGGAAATAAATAAACCATTGAATTGAATTGAATTGAATTGAAATTGAATCCTGATTATATAAAAGGCAAGTAATGGATGAAATGCATTTTTCCCCTTTATGTTAACCAATGGTGGCTTATGTTAGGAGATAATGAATGAGACAGAGGCAAACGTAATGTTCGAATAAATCCTCAAAACTGTAAGAAGATGTACTATGCAGCCGGCAATGCATGACATTCATTGATACTAAAATCATGCCTCTACGTCACAGTCTCGAAATAACCCCTCATCTTCTGATGGCGTTGCTAGGCAACCAGCCGAATGGATGCATGTCGGAAGAATTCCTATCACCAGTTCAGACAATGATTTACTGCTCTTCGGGGCATTCATGATGGAAAGTTTATGTTTTATCGCCTAAAACTGTAGTTGGAAACGTTGCTGCTTTAGTAAGTATCAGCGATTTATCTAGGAGAACGTTAAAATATTAATCATCTACCAACGCAAACATGACGAACGTAATGATAAAGCCTAAAATATTTGGAAATTCATAATTGTATAAAGAGAGGCAAATTACTTTCAAGCAATGCAGTATTTTGGAATGTTACATTCGATTTGTTGATTTATTTCCTTTCATATCTTGGCTTTAACCTCTATACGTTTCTTTTGTTGTTGTTGCTGCTGCTGATAAGAAACCGTTAAAAATGATGGTTAAGTAAGAAGAGTATAACTCATGATGGTATAATGGATCATAATTCATCCTCACAATATTATGCGATCATTACCAAAACTTTCTCTTCGACATTCATTATCATCATCGACATTCCATAAAAATTATCAGAGGTTGGTCATCCACCCTTCTTAGTATTGTCATCGACGTGACCAATTTGGAGACTCTGTGACCAACTTACTTTACTGTTACGCCTTTGGAGCTCAGCTACGTCTCTGTCTACAATAATAGTCAGTTTATCTAAGTATCTCTCATTTCTCCTCAACACGTCATTCACACTTCCCCAAGGCCTATTTCCTAGTCATCGTCTTTTGTAGAACGATAAATCCACGACACATTTATCTTCATAATCGGCTTCGTCATAACTTGCAACATCATCACTATTCTAGCCTTTATTAAGGCCTTGTGACTAAGGTTTATATTCCATTTCGCACGTTTTATTCTAATAACGAAGAAAAGGGATGAACGGGCAAAGGAGTGTATAAAGAGTGGCCCCACGGTTTAGCGCTCACCCATTGCCTTTAACCGCTAATTCTCTGACGTGATGTCGAATATAAGCACAAAAGACAGGGCTTGACGAAAGGCTATATCAGTAGCAGCAGCATCCCAGATCACCATCATCAACATCATCGTCATCATCATCGTCATCATCATCGTCATCATCATCGTCATCATCATCATCATCATCATCATCATCATCATCGTCATTACAATCAACGTACTCCGTACCACTGGCTATATGTTGTTTGGGACTGCAATGAACACACACGTCCGTGCATTTCTCGTCCAGATTTTATTTATTGCGATCATTAAAGCCACAGAGCATTAAAAAATCATCAAATGCATATCATTATCCACCACAGAAATCTTGTCTAGTACATGTACATGCACCCTGATTAAACTGTGGAATGATAGCCGACATAAAAACTGACCGACTGACCAAAATATACACACGCTTTAGACCCGTTGCTATTTCTGTATAATGATGATGGCTTATATACAAGATGCTTATATACCTCGTAGACGGTAACCCGACGAACTATTGGATCTTAAAACTGTGGCCTCAAATCCACATTTTCAAGAATGCCATTCTGACTCATACTTTCGAACAATTGCAATGTACATGGACATCTTCTCAAGGCGCACTAGATTAACATTATTCAATCAACTCCATCACAGTGTGCGGCATTGCCACTTTATGGCACAATTCACATGATAAAACAAATATGAAACTATAAGACAATGCATTCACATATTTCAATACATTACAATATATTACACAATATACAATACTACAATATTATACAACGCATTATATACGATATCAAATCAAATAAGTAAGTAAAAAAGAACTGTGTTATTAACAAGGAATGGATTTGCTAGATAAAGCAGCCCGCTGCAACCATCGACACACAAAACTGCGTTTCTCATAACTAAGCTCGCGTTGTAAGTTCGCAATAAAATCATGTGGCGTTCATAAACCGTTATTCCCTAAACTTTTAGTGATTTCTTTAAAAAAAAAGAAGAACACACTCTCACACACCCACACACAAACGCTAATGGAAGACCTTTGCAAATACATTAGCAAAAAAAAAAAGCAATGACAAGAAATATATTGTCTTCTATACAAATTTAGAAATTTAGATACACTTTTAACAGGCGAGAACAGGAGTCTTTACAAAAAAGGAGAAAAACTATCCGATTTCAACATTTTTCACCGTTTCAAAATTGTGTCTATTTGACAGTCAAAGAAGTGAAATACTCTACAATTGACACATTAATTACCGATCATAAATCAGGCCATGTGTAGTCCTCCATAACTGACTTCACCTGTCTTAGTGAAAACGAAAAGGAAACAATGAAGAAATTTCAAGTATAGGATGGAGTCAAATTTGTCAGTTGCTAGACAACAGCGTCAGCAAATTTATATCACTTATTTTCCGATATCACATTTCAATAAAATGCATACGTTTCTTCATTTCATGGTTGTAGTTGTTTCATGATTAATTGGCGGACAAGCAAAGACATCACACAGCATCCACGGAAATTGTTCTATCAGAGTTTTAAAATGCTTACACAACGGTTTGAGTTGAGTTTCAGAACCTAAAGCATGGAACTACAGTTCCATGTCTCTAAGTTTCTTTCTTCTTCTTCTTTTAAGAGTTCACTGCTTGGTTATAAGTTTGTCATAATTCACCATAGTGCAAACAGAAAGGTTTGTCATGATATCCACTTCTTCCACCAAAGGTCATATGGTGCGGAGATCCGGTTGGGAGTTCTGTCTATTTTTTCTGTAGGTGTCATGTAACACGTAAAACCGGTTGATACAAACCCCAAACCCGATATATTATCATTCGCCACATGGCACTGTCCAAAATGGAGTCACTATACAGTGCCCGTAAGAAAGAATGGACACTATTGATATCTTCTTGTCTGTTTCAAAAAGAAAACAAAAAGAAAAAGTGGTGAAAATATACAGTGAGAGGTGAGGTGTTAAGATTGTAGATACTTGTGTGTGTCCGTATCTAGACCAAAATATTTGTATGTGCGTGTGTGTGTTGCGTTGTGTGTGTGTGATTTTGAATTACCATACAATATTAATATTCACCAGCAAACCACGTACTTGAGAGTACATGAATTGTGTTTGATTATCTAGAGTGTTTTCCATTGTGATTGTTTAAAATGGTCAAGAAGACTGACAACTGATCACTGTGACTGTGATACACAAAATGTAACTTTAATAACAATACATACATTTATTTAAAGAAGTATTTTCGTCAATTTAGCTTTACAAATGAGCTTATATTATGTTCAAACTCGCGCCAGTACTGATTTGTACAAACATGATAAAAACCTTTGGTCCATTTTGATATTTTTTTTTAGCCATTTACATACTCAGCAAATTTACAAGTAGCGGCAAGATTTTTTGAAGAGAGTGTGGACGTCACTCCTGCCTCAGTAGACGTCTTACCAGACGACAGTTGCTTAAATCTCCCGCGGGGTGACTGTTCTGATTATCATGGTGCATTGTGCTTACTAGTTGTTGATAGGCTACTACTATATACCATGAAGCTGTAGTACATTAACCCCATGGTCATACCGTCTGCCGACTCACACTCACCTAGGGCGTACCACGAGCTGTCTGCATCGTTCGCCCGTTTTATGGTGCTGAGATACCGTGTTACCACCCTGCTCTTTGAGACGAAGTGAAATGGTGTCTTTTACTCAGCTGAGAAGTGACCCCCTCACACAGAGGGCTTCCATCTCTTTACTGTCCTAAAATAAGGGACAGTATGTTTTGCATCTCATACCACAGATTACATTAAACATTGCTCAGCTAGACTTGGGACTCGAACCCGAGCTATTTGACTGCGCTGCCGTTTGAGCCAAATCACCATCCGGGATGAGGTGTGTGGGTGGTTGGTGAGATTTATTAGCATACCGGAGATCACCAAATTGGCAACTCCCATCAGTTTGTCCATTCAGTGGGGACTTCAAAGGATATTTGGCTAGAAGGCATCGGATTATCATTCGAAAATGAAACCGTGGGCGAAAAGTGATGTTTTCCGTTGATGCTGTATACGGCTACCGATATAGTTTCCCTCTTCTAGCCAGGATGTGTCGGAGACATAGCTCTGGTGTCGCCGAATCTAGGGGGAAAACCAACGATTTATGCCTCCATTATCCGTTATGGGACTTTCATTACTACATGCGCTCCACCATGAAACACGGGAGAGATCCTGATGAGAGAAATGTATGCCTCTCCTGGTGCTTCCCGCTCAAATCTCTCATTCATGACTCGCTCCCGGCTGTCTGCCGGTGTTCCTTACCGCCAGTCACCCTGTCCAAGATGCGCGTTCCAAAACTCCTCATACCATCTGCGCAATGTCCGCTAGCTTCCGAGAGAGCTTTGCGATAGCTCTGAGTGTATTCTTTTCTCGCCGCGCGCGCCTTTCGATTCATGAATGTGTAAATGAGAGGGTCGAGGAGGGAGTTGAGGTAAGCGATCCACATCGTTAAAGACTCGGCAAGGTGACTGAGTTTGATGTCTAAAAAGCAGGCATGGACGATGTTGTATGGAGTCCAACAGAGAACTGTTGTCAAAACGAGCAAGACACCTGTGAATAAAAAATACGAAAGGAAATAAACAAAGTGTCTCATCAGTTGTCTTTTTGACCTCGTCTTTCAAGTTAACTGGTACTGAGGCTTCTTGGTCAAGAAATTGAATATTACGGTTGGGATTTATGCGGGAGTGATACTTGTTAGATATTAATACAGACACTATATCATACAAGGAGTTAGAGACAGCCTTGGCTTACAAGAAATGTGGTCGAATGAGTCAGTTAAATGTTGATGACAGATAATTATAATAGCTTGCACAACAGAAATATCTGCCGAAAATAACAATTTAGACGTAACTGGCACGGAGCAGTAGCTAAAATCTTATGTTTCATAAATAAAGCTGACAGAGTTTTGATATTAAATGATAATGAGGTTTGAAGATTGTACGTTCATTATGAACTGAACCAACCTGTCAAAGCAACCTGCTTGTCAAGACCGAGTTTCTGCTTCTTGATCAGCCGTCGTTTCTCCCTTCTCTTCCGTTTCCTCTCAGCGGGGTCTTCAATGGTCGTGGTCTGGATGTCACGCTGACCACCACAAATCTCCATGTTATTGGGCTCTTCAACCTTGGACTTCACGCTAGGTTGCTTCCTGAGACTGGATCTCTCCTTACGATCCATGTGGATGGATGGGTTCTGACCGTCTGAGTAGAGCTCTCCGGCTGGTGAGATGCCTTGGTCTGTCTTTGGTGACTCTGTGCTGCCACCATTTTGCGCTCCGCGGTAGATGGGATTCATCCTGAACGATACACGGCGGTGTTCTTCTTGAGAATACACCCCGGAGCTGGAACCGTTGGAAGGACGGTCAAAACGGTTGATGTTACGGTTCTGTCTGTCCTGCAGCACCCGTCTCAATCTCGACTTTGTTTCCACATCGGAAGCTGATTCCGATGTGTCTTCCCGACTCTTTTCACCGGATGTCCCTCCTTCTCCATCGGAGAATCCCGGGTTCTTCGCCCCCTGCTCGTAGGCTCGCAGGTTTCTGTCCTGTTTGCGTATGACACGGAAGACACATCCATAGCAGAAGGCCATGACTGGAACCGTTACGGCGTAAATGTAAATGAACCAAATAATGTAATAGGCACAGTTTTGCCATGCCGGGGAACAATGGTGAGTCGCACGGGTGTATACAAACTTGGAGAGGATTTCGGCCGTGGGGAAAGTGGCGAAGAGGACAGATATGACCCAGTTGATGACGAGCAAGCAGACGACGCGTCGTCTGGTTGGCGGGAATCGCTTCGACCACACGACGGTCACATAACGGTCGATCGCGATACACATGGTTGAGGTGAAGTTTCCGACGGTGAATGTCATAGCAAAAAAGCCATTGAGCTACAAATATGATACATTAGAGAGAATGAAAGAGAAAAACAATTAAACTCCTTTATGGCAACTGGAAGTTATAACAAAAGCAATAGTCATTGTTTTATGATTTTAACAAGCGAAATCGAGAGAAAAAAAAAACCCGAAATAACATTTTTATGACAATATGATAAGTTACAATTTCTCTTCGGCGACACGCTGTCGACAGTGTGTAATAAACATGTCATGGTCATTCTATGTATTCTTTATGTAAATAATCATTGAGAGGATCCCAAATCATTTCGACGTTAATTCAGTGGTATAGACACGACGGCTCGTATTGAGAAGCCTCACTCTAGCTTGCATTTCCTTTAGAAGAAATCAGGCTGTGATTACGACAAGAATTTACTTTGTTCAGTCATATACACAGACTAGAGAGACAATATCATGATAAGCAGAGAATGGGCAAATTCCAGTTGGCCTATGTAATATCGCCATAACTTGCCAACTTTCGAGAGAGAGGTCGTGAAACTTTGTCTCAAAGGAGAAAAGTGTGTCAATGTTCGGTCAAAAGGTAAGTCATTGTCTCACAATCTAAACAAAAACAAAAGATAATGAACAAACAAACAATCGCGTGTCTTGGTCTACTTACACTTCCTTAGTCATAACTCGGCCAATATTCTCATTTTACATATACAAATCATATATGTTATTTGAGAAAGCAGTGCAGCAGTATCAATTGTTCGGGATATCCACACAATTTCAAACAGTTCAATACTGATATTGAAAATATTGCTAAAATCTCGAATGAATGTCAACAGAAGTCCTGACACACTTTTAACACGCATGTTGTGAGGGCTTTTGCGTACTGGACAGTATTTCCTTGTTAATAGTAATCAAATTCTGAGACATTCTAACATTAACAGGTAGTCACGTGACTTTTTCTTCATTCAAGCGTGATGCGTGGGGATCTTATTCTTTTTTTATGTGATTGCTTTTGACATTCACCTAGGCTTTCCTAACGTTACAACTTTTTATTACATGTAATTGGCAACATTTTGGTAGTGATATAAAAAAAAAACCAAAACAATGCGATTACGGCAATTCAGATACACAAAGAGCGAAATCATTAAAAATTCACTCGTCGAACTAACCCGACAGAGAGGGTAGCTGTTTTTCAATGACCAGCCGTCGTCGAAGAACGATCCGACTGAGAACGTCATACTGAGCAGCGTCACACCGAGGTCAATGATGTTGAGATTCAGGATCAGGAGGTTGTGGTGGTTGCGTCGAAGGGCCTTCGTCTTCAAGATCGTCGTTATTGCGACGACGTTGGCGAAGAAGGCACCGACCATGACGAAAATGTAGATAATTGCTTCGAAAATCTCGACGTGGTATTCATCGTTAGACTCCTCCGTGGTGTTGGTCGACATTACGTCGGTGGTCCACGTCGGGGTGGTCGCTGATCCAGACTGCATCGTTGCCATGTTGTCTTTGTCTGCATGATTGAGATAAATACAACAAGAGACTGATCTCTAGTAAACTGACAAAGCGGGAAACAAATTGTGCCGTTTTTAGGCGGAAATCATAGTTTGTTGACTTTCACTTTCGGTCTCAGTGCTAACAAACATCATTGAATCTCCTTAAATTTATGGATGATTAATACAGTCAAGAGAAAGTTTTCTTAGGTTTCTATGGTGATTATCAAGTAGGCCTATAAACGCTACATGCATCGAACAAGCAATAGGTTTCTTTAACTGTGATGGACTTAAAAAAAACCCCACAAACTTGATTCATAAGAGACACAGACATTAAGAACAAAATAATTTGAAGACATACAATATAGGGTGCGAAATAAAGGAGCAAAAAAGTAAAGAAATTTCCATTTAGTTTTGTCTTCTTTATCCAGAACTTTGCGAACCTGTATACGGCTTTCCTGAAGAGATTTCATCTTTTATGCTGGTTTTGTTTTTGTTTTGTTTTACAACAACAAAAAAGAGAAAAGGATCCCCACTTCATTGATGCAAGCGTACATTAATTCATAAATTTCTTAATTCGTCATCTCTGGAGTGACCCAGAGTCCTTGTCTACTCGCGGCGAACCCCTTTTTTTTCACTCATAAAATTGCAGATGGTCAATCCATTATGACAACAATTGTGTGTATCTATATACATAGTATGATGATTAAAGAGGAACAAATTATGTTATTATTCTTTTGCCTCTTCAGCTGTGTTTGCATTAGTTTATATCGCGTGGATGAGATCATAGTGATCTGTTTAGAATATTTTGAAAGATCAACATCGTAAACAGCGTCCGTGTTCTTCAGGAAGTTGTTTAAACAGAACAGACATATACAGGAAAATATCAAACAAAGAATACACGAAGAAAGCGAATCGAAGCAAAGTTTAGGTCCTGATGATAAAGAGAGAGAGAGAGAGAGGGGGGGGGGGATACAGGGAGAGAGATGAAGGTGCAGGACTAAAATAGCTGAGATGCTGTCGAGTGAATTAGGTCTGTTTATAATCACAACAATTCAAATGAAGCAAGTATCTAGACGAATGACATGATATTCTTGGCAGAGGAGATGAAAGTTATTATGATATCGAGTCAACGAACTCCAGTGATCTATCAAGTGATTTACGAGGAGAAAGAATTGTATACTTACAAGAACTCGCGAAACAATGACGGCAAAATCATTCAATCAAGAGGGAATGAATAGCACCGACTTTGTTACCACGTTAGGGACTCTGACATAATTATGATCATGACTACAAGACACATCAGCTTTTATATCGTACAAGTGGCTTCTCGTATCACCCCTGAAAACAACAACAACAACAGCATTACCAACAAGCCCAACAGGTAGGAACCCAAAACCCCACTGCAGTAACAATGACGACATTTCTAAATACAATTATGTCGACGATTTCGGGGAACTGTGTTACACAGAATCTGTTCCAGGCTTTTATAAAGATGTAAACAAATTAATTTCTTACTTTGTGTTTATGCATCTTTCACAGAGGCATCATAGAAAAAACTGCCTTTTGCATGTCAGCTGTATTCAACCCGACACAGCAGTTCACACTCGATAGTGAATAAAACAAGTATGGTAATATGTTGTGAAATAAGAGATAAGAAAGAGTGTCCTGCTATGGATAGCGTGTAGTGGTCAAAGAAGGGACAATTTTACTGGCGTCTGATACTAGGCTACATAGTTGACCCTTTCGCTACCGGGCTGCTGGTTGTGTACGTTTTGAATTTCCGTACTGCCCGGTGGAAAAGGAGCGTCTTCATGACGGACACCATTGGGGGAAATCCCCTAATATTAGTGAAGTGATGACATCATCGAAGGATAGAAAGTAGAGCTGGTGAAAATTTGGTTTTGAAACACAAAGTTGAGAGAAAGTCAAGGTTAATTAGAAGGAAACAATGTCACGTTCGTGACAAACATACCACATCATACTCTACTGAACAACAGTGTCACTAGACCCAAGGTCACCTAATTCCTATCTACGGGGAAGTCAGGGAAGTGATGTGGTCCAATTATTTGTCAGTACCTTTATCTTGTACTTTAGTAAGTTCACAGACACTCGTATTATTAAATCTTCCATTCATTAATGTATTCATTCTTGCGTATTCATCAATAAAACCATTTATTCAGCATTATAATACGACTGTACATGTTCGTGTTACTGAAATCATATGCCAAACTTTGCAGTGTAACAATTACAGAAGAAGTAACTGTTGTTTCTGGCAGCATGTTTACAAACACGTATCTCACCTATACTGTTAACTCTAAAGAATATCTTCATATAAGGAGTAGGAATAATAGTCCTACTATAATATATATAGTTCTTATGATATAAGTAGTGGAAGAATCTTAAAAGGTAGATCTCCGTAAAGCATTTTATCTACTTACTGCAATCCTGAAATTGAATTACAAAGTTTGCCATGAAATTTAAAATGAAATTAAATGCTAAATATGGACAAGTTTAAATTGTATATGGTCAACAAGCTTCATTCGTTACAATCCAACCACATCAATTTCACCTTTAGAGTAATTTCTGTCAAATGCATGTAGCAAAAAGGAGAAAAATATCAGTGAAAGTTTGAGCGAAATCGAATGAAAGGGTATGACCAGTCGAAGATTGGATTTGTGTGGAAACTTAATAAATGAAATGAAATAAAATGAAATGAAGATTGTAATTCGCTTACTTTAATGGGGTAATTTTAGAACAGTAAAAAGTTGCTAATTTTTGCAAAACGGTTTTTGAACAGTTGATATGATTACGTAGATGAGTGAGCTGATGACGTCATCAGCTCAAAGTTTTCTATTGATCTTGTACAAAGAAAAATTGTTGCTGTTGTCGTTATGTTTTGTGTGGCCGATTGTATATCTTCCTTTCTGGTCAATTTTCCTGGCATACCTAGCCCTATAATGTCTGTGCCATAAATGTGATAATTATGATATATAGTTTATATGTTTGCATTCTAAAAGCATAGTAAGTATTGTTTATAGTACCAGCATCATATATCAATGAGTAAATGTACAATAGTAAATAGAAGAATTTAAAATTAATATGTTTTATTGGTATAACAAATTGGTGTTGTTGTTTTGTTCCAGTGTTCCACGTCTTACAAGCTTGGCTTTTTAGTGGAACACTGTTTTCCATCGTTATGATTATTTACTATTTTTGTTGCCATGGTAAAATGCATTGTTTCTTTTTATGACATCATTCGTACATATAAAAAATGACTTTATCAGACGAATGAAAGACAAATTGAAAAATTGTACCACTTTGGATCATGTTCCCTTTTTTATGATGGAAATAAATAAACTATTGAATTGAAAAAAAAAATGAAAATTCAGCGTTCCTGCTAGAAAATTGCAAAACATAACATCATGTTATTCCTGATTAGATATCTTCCAAATAGTGAACGGTCAGATAAATATCAGAATTTCAGACTGATCGTTTGAACGAACAACTGCAGATTATACAGTTTTATGTTTTGACTGAATGGCAGGTCCTGAGGGGATGACATCATAATTTTTGCGTATACACATTGATTGTTCAATAACCGTTTTGTGAAAGCTTCACAATTTCAATTTTCATCCGATCTTGATCAAAATTTCTTCGTTGCGCATGCTTAGAAAAAATAAACTCTCTTTTCAGTCGAACTTTCAACTGGTCTGAATCTGAAATAGTCCTCTTTATCACAGACTTCAGAACAGAAGTCAATCACATATAAACCGTATGGCTCGTCTATAGGTGTAACTGTTAAGCCGCTCACAGGAGAGATAAACACGGATTATGAACACATAAAGCGTGATGTGCTGGTAGCTGGAAAGTATCACAGGCGTATAACAATGTATATCATGTATCACGAATTTGATACTCCTTTCACCGCCCAGGCTGTATAATTCATGTGTGAACTCATGTAACCCGTATCGATTAGCACTTATTCTGACTGTTGACACGATTACAGGCTACGTTTATATACAAATGAGGAGAACTCATAGCCGTTAAAGGGGAAATAACTGTTGATTTATTGAAGGCAGAAATATCGGTGAAAGCACATTTTAATTGAAGTTTGAGTAAGATCAAGCAATCCGTGCAAGAGTCATTATTTGTCAAAATTTCAGTTTATTCCATGTGCCGTCGTATCGCCCGATATGAAGGCCACAATGGTTCGTGACGTCAAAGTAGCGGAACGATACAAAGAAAATACAGAGGGAGCCAACATGAATTTTATATTTTTCGAGCATAATGAAAGGGTACATGACTTATCTCCTTCAAAAGACATGGGTAATGATATTCCCCTTAACATATCAAATATTAATAACATGTCGAGGGAATGTATTTTTGATAGGAATGACAAACAAATGTATATATTATTTTGTTTTATATAGTATATAACCATAGCCATTTGGGGGGGGGGGGCATTTTCCCCCTCAAACGGAAATACGTTCGGCCATCCATAGCAGCTTAAAAAGTGTACAGAAGTATAGTAATAGCAGTAGCATTTCAATATTTTCAGCTCAATTCCATTGAAATCAAATTCTATTTCCAATGTCGTAATATGATTCTCTTTCATATGATATAACTCTCTCTCTCTCTTTCCTTTCTTCCTTTGATTTTGTTTTTGCCCTAGTCCTTCCAATCGTATCTCCGTCAGTTTAGTCATGCAATATTGTTGTGTTTCTGCTGTTTTGTTCCATTCTGTCTTAATTATTTTAGTGTTAAGTATTTGTAATTACAGGAAGTATTTTTAAAGAAACACTTGAGTGGTTCACAAAGTACAAGCATGCTTTTTAGTAGACCTCTCAGTTCTCTTTCACTCTCTCCTAACATAACTTAGTATTTTGCAGGTATGTATGTAAATCTCTATTTCTTAATTTTCGTTTTGCACATTCCACTGTATATATGCTTATGATATAATACCTGATTTATTCTGTGCTATGTTTTGTTGGAAGAAAAATGAGAATGAAAATAAATGAACTGAACTGAACTAAATTTTTGTTTCGATGCAATTTCAAGGAAAACAATTACACAACATAAAACACGTATAAGCATGCATGTAGAAACTAATTGTTTAAAACAATTGTATAATTGGAAAATAGAATATCACGTAAAAGACAGGCATGAAGAAATCTAGGCCACTCAATAAATTGAACTTACAGTAGAAACAAAAAAGTAAAGGAACAGAAACACACACACATACACACACACACAGGCACAGAGACATGCGGATAAAACAAAGACTTAGACAGGACAAACAACAAGAGACAATGATAGGAAAGGGCAGTTAGACGGAGAAGGAAGAAACGAAAGAAGGAAGGAAGGAAGGACGAAAAGAAGGAAGGAGAGTGGGAAGGACTATTGGACAGGAAGCAGAGGTCCGCAGCCCAGCTATTGCCAGACATTATCTATTGACATGGGCATGGTAATCTACTTCCAAGAAATTATGCAAATAAGTTAAAAAAATAAAACAAAATATAATTCAAATATTATGTAAAAACAAAACAAAATTGTCTTTAATTTTTGTTTGAGTACAGCAAGACAGCAAGACTTGATGCATTTCTTAGATCATCACATAATTGATTGCAAAAGCCTGGTCTTGTATTAACAGAATCCAATGTATTCTGGACGAAGATGGTGCGGAGTAAAGGTAAATGAAATACTCGCTGGATTGTCTTGTAGGGTACTTATATGAACGCTGACATTTCTACAAAATACATCGTCAAATACTTTTGGCAACTTATTTTTTCTGAAATTATAAATGATTTGTCCTATAATTGATATAAATGTAAGTCTTTCAACTTTAAGATTTTGCTTTTAAGAAACAATTCATCAGTGTGACTACTGGTTGTAAATGTCATATAATTATCAAAGCCTTTTTTTTTTTGTAATTAATACAATTATTCAATCGAATATTGATGGATATTTTCCCAAGCGTAGAAGAAGCAGCAGCAGAAAAAGAAAAGAACAAGGAGAAGAACAAGAAGAACAAGATGGGAAAGTTTTTACATTCGAACTTCATTCCACGTTCTGCCAAATTCTACTTCCTTGATATTAAGAATTTTATCTTTAAACCCTGCTGAGAACTGCATTCCTCTGATCTAATTGGTCTCGTCTTCACTCCGCGTTTTAGTTTTGATATTCAACTTTGTAATTGACAACCAAACCTCTCGAAAGAACTCTGGTTTTCAAAACAAAGAAGTACAGTGGAAGGTCGATCTGAAATGGGATTGCAGAAGTGCAATGACCCTTGGTTGTCCATACAGAAATCAAGAATCGTCGTCCATAGGAGGAGGAAATTGTTGAAGTTGGCAGTATTTTGATTTGACGAGAGCTACATGTCACATGACTTGGTGCCTGGGTGTTAGGTGATAATACTATAACTCTGGTCCACCCATAAGGAAATGAAAACTTTATACATTCTATTCTGAATGATACGATATAAACATATGATTACATACAATTATCCAACTCCAAGGATGAATACAAAATGTAGCACAAACAAGTAAAGACCGTATAACAGGCGATGATGGCTAAATGCTATTAACAAAATTACGTCATTACAATTAAAAATGTACATATCTCCATATCTAATTTTAGTGGGCTAAATAGTAGAAAAACATCTGGCTAAAAACTAGTAGGAAAAGATCCCAACACTCAGAGACAGATACTTGAGGGCATTTGTATTTCAAGGTGTTAGCTTTCAAATGGTTCTGGCTTCGGTAAGTGTTCTGTGTGCAATCTTTACTTTTTTTGCCCATGGCATCATTATCTGTACGTGGATGATATATTGAGTCTATTCTGAAAAGTACAAGTGTTTAGATCCCAGGTATCCTTGGTGATAACGTACATCGTTCGAGCTTCGGCCGATAAGTCACAACGTATAAATTTGTGCAAGGTTGCCAAGATAGGTGCGCGCTACGAGCCCGACACCCACGAGTCATACAGCCTACGAGTCGACACAAAGGCAAATAAGGCTCGTGAACCCGACACTAGGCAAAAAAAAAAAAAAAAATAGTTTGACACTCAGCATAAAAAACCCATCAGACCGACATTACATGACGGGCTTTATCTCGCGGACTTTTTTTTAATCTATACACTGTACTTGGAATCATATGGGACTTATTTGCCTAGTGTCGAGGTCGTGGGACCTGGGATTCGTGGATGTCTTGCTCGTAGGATGCCCCACCAAGACATGTTTGCTATAGATAATTTCGTCGAACCGTTTGCCGAAGCATTAGTGTTGCTCCCAAACCTTACAAAACTCGGGTAATGTTCGTTATTCCGATCAGGGTTTGTTAATGGGGAGCACGTAGGATTCTTATACGTACACGCATGTGTGATTTTTTTTTCTGTGCATGCCTTTGAATTGCCTCTTATCATAATTCTATCTATGTCATGCATGGCTCATCCTGATGATGATGTAGAAGAGGAAGGAAGGGTGGCAGACGGAGTAGGAAGAGAGAAAAAAAAGCATATTTTTTTCATCAATAACACCATTTACAGATTACGATTGCATTCCAATTCCAATTCAAATAAAATCAAAATCAAATCAAATCAAATCAATTCGTCAATAAGTATATGTATCGTGTGTGTTTGCGTGAGTTATATACACTTCTGTGCGTGTGTGTGTTTTTATCAAATTCTCATTACGTAATAGCCTACCTTTAAAAATAATACATCAAGGTATTTTGTCACTAAAGGAGGTCTATGCCATTTTTTTGTTATTAAAAACTTCGTTTCATTTTCGATGAACGAACTTCCCGAATAACAAACCCTGTTCTTTTTCGGATTTGCAAATCTTATTTCATTTTTGGATTAACGAACCCTCGGAATAACGTACCTTTATTCATTTTTGGATTAACAAACCTTCCGAATAACGAACCTTATTTAATTTTCGGATTAACGAACCCTCGGAATAACATGCCTTTAGTCATTTTTGGATTAACGAATCTTCCGAATAACGAACTTTTTTTTTCATTTTCGGATTAACGAACTTTCGAAATAACGAACCTTGCTTTACTTTCAGAATCCTCTTAATAACGTACCAAATATTTTCGGATTAACGAACCTCCAAAATAACGAACTGTAACCGAAAACCTAACCCCGAGAGATCGCCGTGGAGCTAGTTCAACTAGAAACTAGCGATCGATGATGCACAATTGTTGACTTTGGCAATTACACGTCCGACAAACTTTCATCAATTAATATTAATGACAATATAAGACAGAAAACGACAGCTATGGAAATAATAACAAACGAAACTTTTGTGTCGAATAGTTTGTAAGCAATGTTACACTTCAAATGACGTAAATATTCGAAAATTCGTAATCTAAAAGAATATATCATTGTGAACTTGGCTCCTTTAAAGGAGGCAGATGATAAGCCCAGATGAAAAGTGAGGTAGTCTTCTACAATGCCTTACCTCAGGGGATCAAGATAGTGCGAAAGTAATAAGCTCATCGAATATTATTTATGAACACTTGACACTTGCTGAGGAGTAATTATTTCTCTTGGGTGGGGATGACTCATTAAAAGAAAAACATAAACAGACACATCATTGTGAAGAATGGTGGTGCGAAGACAGGATTAGAAGGGGGCAGAGGACCAAAGAAGGAAGAGGAAAAGGAGGAGATGGAGGGGGGGGGGATGAAGAGGACGAATAAAGGAGAAGAAAGAAAGAAACCGGTAATAAAGAAGAAGATACCGATATATGACAAAGTACCAAAAAAAAAAAACAATTAAAAAGAGAGACAGGAAAAAATGACTGACAAATTGGAAAGGGAAACAGAAAATTTGATGTTCCAAGAGGGATATTCTCTGAAATAAATATAAAGCATGTAGAAATGAAAATGTCAACAAATATGAATATAAGACTGATAAACGCCCGGAAATAAATTATTGGTGACTCACAGTATTGACGAACGAAGTAGATTAATGCTGGAGATTCTGCCTGTCCTTGATCTTTTTCAGATCCAAAATACTGGTTTATTATACACCACTTGTAAATATGCTCAAATTATCGAGGCTCTATCATCGCACGATGTTGACTGAAGGACATTCGGTGGGTGCTTAAGTTAAAAGGGCTGTCGAGTCTCAAGTTGTCCTGTGGCGAACCAATCAGAGAGCGGCCACTCACAAGCGTCCATGACAAAGTAACGTTCGATTCAATGCGCATGCGCGGAGCATGCACTTTAAACCTTTTCGTCTAACCTCTTCAAATCACCAATGACGTTAACAAAAAGGATTAATTCGAGGCAAATGGACAAGTAGATGGGTCATGTGACATCATGAAACTTTCCACTTGAATGAATTGGCGGTTCATAAGGACGCCCTATTCAACGTCCGAACAGAAAATGTTCCCACCATGTACGTACGTGCATTGACCTACCACTAGAGGAACGCGTTCTAGCTGCGTGTGCTAGCTGAGACGCCAATATGCTTCTTTTGCCAAGACAAACAAATGGAAAGCGAGAGTGCGATGTACTTCGAACCAACAATCTTGCAAAAAGAAAAAAAGAAAGAAAGACGAATGCAGTGATATATTACACTCCATCTTAAAGTAATTGTCTGTTATTTGGTCATCAAAGCCGAGATTTGCCGAGAATGCGAGAAAGACATTTGATACTTCGTCTTGGCTATATTATGATAGCATGTTTTAGTTGATGTTGTAGGATTTCATACTGTACAGATTTCCGATCCAAGTAAACATTACATCCACATGAAAATCTGGTCAAATGGGAAGAAGTACGTTACAGTGTGTTTATCAAGTCTTTTTTCTAAGGATAAAACTTGCCTGTGTTTAAGGATTGTAGTGTCGATAATGTTTTTGTTAGTTTAACCTTGTGTGTAACAAGCTGTTCCCAAGATGATGATATCGATGATCGTGATGGGAATGAAGTGGTATGATGGTAGCAATTTGTGGTTTTACGGAAGAAGTGATGGCAATGTATATAGAAGATCCCGTGTACAAAGAATTTGACTGCTAATTCTTATCGATGATAGAAATGCGACTATTTTCCTTATTTACATCTCGAAAATAAAAAAAGAATAAAATAAAAGGTTCAGGCTCTCACGACAGAAACAGTAATCACAATCTACTTAAGTGCTTTGGCCAGTTCTATAGGAACAATGAGCAGAGTTTCACGCCTTTTCGGTTGGAGGCATAAGGTGTTGTTTGCTTCATATTTAGATTCATGATAGTACACAATTTAATATTTCGATAAAAACTTTCAAACAACAACATAGACATTTCTCTTTGTTTGGCGTGACAGCATGTGTAGGTCTACTGAAACTGACCACAAAAACAAACAAACAAACAAACAAACAAACAAACAAACAAACAAACAAACAAACAAAACATTACAACGTCTGTTGCCACTTGCACATGGCTTTCCCTGCCGGTGGATTTCGAGTTGATACATGCATCACCGCGTGTTGCAATATCATTGAGTTATCGTGGTCAAATTATATCATTCCGCATCCGTATCTTCTGTCCTTTACCAAGTGCGAATTATTCTGCAGTGGCTTAAATAATTTACTGAGAAGAAATGCACCCGGCAGATAAGGTCTTAACTTTCGTTGGTTTATCGTAAGACCCTGGATGGTTGGATAACGTTTCAGAGTAACCACAAGCTTCTGGCATATAGCAGCAAGTCACTGTTTGTCTACCTTGGTATAAAATCGCTATGGGCGCCATGGAATCCTATGTCTCACATGCACGATGCCGAACCTTTCAAATTCTAACGTTTGATAAGCTTCCGTATTCACAGTCTGTGCACT